>NC_054066.1:4038678-4343578 GCF_017639655.2 Falco naumanni
GTTAAATGGAAAACACCTCCGGTACAACAAAATCGTATTAGGATTTGTAAGAAATTTCATATGGTGTCAACAGAGAGGTGTAATACCTCTTAAACGTGTGGACTTAGTCTTGCTGACTTACAGGCTGCTTACCTGCTTATTAAGCAAGCGCTGAGGTTAATTCAGGCGTTGCAGACGCAGCAGGGTAAGGGCTCCATGTTGGGGGTGAGCTAAGACTGACAAGTACTGTCAGCTCGCTCTGTGTCGCCCGCTGTCACTGCTCTTTTTCTCTTTTGTTCCCCCCTGCCCTCCTTTTTTCTTTGGGACTGGATTTAAGGAGCAAGGAATGTGAAAGAACACCACTTTGGACAGCAGCCTTCCAACCAGGGCCTGCCCCAAGGATACGTGCTTCTGAAACGGCTGGCATTGCTGGTCGTTGAATTCCCAGGAAAAAACACTGTTGTGTTTCAAAGCCAGTAAAACATGGGTCTAATTAAAGGCAGAAATCATAATGTCAGTACACAGCTGTGACTGCTGCAGGGCACTGTCTGCCTTCCCGCAGGTGGCTGCGGTGAGTCCTCCTGCACAGCCACAGCTCTGCACGTTTCAACCGACGTTTGCAGAGCAGCTCGTGAATTTTGCCAATCGGTTGGTCTTACCGACTGAAAGATGATGGAGTGTCAGAAATCTTCTCTTAAACATTCCAGATTTTCCTGACAATTTGTCACAAAGAAGTGGCTATTACTGTTGGAAGATGTTTTTAAGGAATTTTTTTTTTTAAATGCACACGTGTGTGTATATGTGTGGAAACAGACACGTGATTTTTATTCCTCTTTTGGATTTCACGTGTTTCATAGAATCCAGAAGGTTGTCTTTCCTCTGTCAATATTTGTGACTGGTTAATGATCAACCCCTTGACCTCATGGCTGTTCCTGGGGTACATCCAAACCTCTCAAACCTAAAAAAATATAAGAAAAAGGTGAGTATTAGTGCATGGTTCCGTGTAAAGTGAACACATTCTGCATCCTGTGTTTTTTGGAAAAATTATACAGGTAGCAAAGAGGTATGTGCTGTTGGATCCTGGTAAAATATTTAGCCTGGGAAGGTAATATGAAGAAATACAGATTTCTGCCTTTTAACCGTTACTGCCAGGTAAGCGGTGGATGTTCCCCAGTGGGGTTTGCGTGATGGTCTTACTTGACAAGACCCTCAGTGACTGCACAGCGGCTGCTCCGTTACCCGTGCGCGGCTCAGCGCCCAGCCTGGGATCCTGTGCGCCCCAAGGCTGCCGCTGGGACTGGTTCCTGCTCAGCCAGGGCCGGATCCACGCCTCCCAGGGTCACCACAGCTTTTTATATTATTTCTATGGGCTTCGGGTCAGACCTGCACTGCGTGCTGCAGCAGGTTGCGCTCTGCAGGTTGCCTTGCAGACGGGATCCCTGCTGCAGCGTGCGGCACCCGTGTGGCTCGGGCAAACGGCTGACATCAGAGCAAAATGAACCGGCTGGAATTTGCTTTCTTAGCCCCTTCTGTCGCCGTCTTGCTTCTACTTCTTCGTCATTTTTGCAGACTAATTCACCTTTGGCTCTGTGGCAATATACCCATTACATCCTTCTTTTCCCTCGGAAAGGAAGCAGCGGGAGGTCAGAGCGTTCTGGGTGCTCGCTGACATGGAGAGCAATTCCTCACTCCTGATGTTTCTCCTACTGATGTGCTCCATCAGCAGCAGCTGTCCATTTCCATATTCAGGTAGGTACTTCTGAATTACAGCTTTAACTTAATTGTCTTATTGTGGCAATCTTGGTATTTAAACTGAGACATGTTCCTCTCCTGAAGACAAAGTCCTGTGGGTTCAAGAAGCAGTTCTCGAAATGCACGAGAAAAAAAATGGAATATTCATATATGGTTTTCCAAGAGAAATCAGCCCTTCTTAGCTTTCAGCTTAGACCCTGTCCTGTTGAAAAGTATTCTGCTTGTGACACTGAACCCAAAACTTGAATTATTTTTGTATGGCAAAGTTTTCCAATTTGGGAAGCTAAAATTAGGCTCTTTGAACATGTGTTCTCAGGCCTCATGTTGATTTTTCTACAACAACTATGCAAGGTTTGGAAATGGCTTCCGAGAGCTTTAGAACAGGCAGGAGCTCGGTAATCACTGTGGCTGTCCTTGCAGGGGAGGAAGAGCAGAAATAGAAGTGGTACCTGCAAACCAGAGGGCTTTGCAGCAGGCGTACGTTTGCAACCCCTGTGCGGGGTACCTACTCACAATAGGTAAATCCTTTAAAGGTGACCCCAGAACTCAAGGGGTGGTGAAGGGCTGTGTCACTGATGAAGTGAAAGGCATTTTCCCTGTTACCAGGCAGCAAGATCTGTCCAAAGATTTTCTCAGCCAAGCGTTGTTTTTCTACTGTGGGCTCCTTCTAACTGCCTAGAAATGAAGCAGTTTGGTATTATTCTAGATTTTCAGTCATCGCTAATGGACACTGATCCTGCAACTGCAAAGAAATGTGTGTCTTTATGGTCCATCTCCAGAACTGGATTCTTTGTCAGAGGGTTTTGACTTGTGTAGGACACTGAGTCATGGTTAGGGAGAGAGAGCAGTGGGTAAGTCAGCTGCTGTGTGAAGTTCAGTGAGCTTTGCCAGGATTACGCACCGAGCTTTCTTCTTAGGATGCTTCTTGGCAGCAGGTTTCCAATCTGTCAGATGGCTTTTGGATATAGGGCCAGGCTTCTGCAGATTGAACACAACGGCAAAGCCCTCCATCTTCTCTGAACAGCGATGGCACGTGGTATCAGCACATCCAGGAGGGCTGAGCGGGCCCTCATTTTCCTTGGGAGCATCCTGGCTGGAAAGCCCTGGGAGCATAGTGCTTCAGCTGGAGGTGCCAGAGCAAAGACTTGCTGTGGCGCAGCAAGGGGGTGTGTGGGGAGGACCCTCCTGCCACATCCCTTCTGGCCACTCCTCCCCTCATTTACTGGCAGCAATAGCTTTTAAGACATTGCGGGAGGAGGGGAAATAGCTTAGCGAAGCAAAGTTGAGATGAGCTAAACATAAGTACAGATCTGACACTTTATATATGTCTTCCAGTGACGGAGCAGTGCCTGTCCTGTTGTGGACCTGGGAAGCACTGGGTCTCCATCACTGAGTATCTGACTAAGCTGGCACCAAATACAAACCAAACCCCTCTCACCTTGCTTTCCACATGCACACACGGCCAGGCAGCTAACAGCTGGGGATTGGGGTGGTTAGGCAGAAAAATACCACCCGCTTCCAAAGAAACAGCTGCAGTACTCTGGAATAAAAATTAATTGCTGCACTAACCTGAAAGTCTTGGTAGTGGGGCTTTTGATCCACTAACAGAAAGCTTAAATTACTGGTGTCTTTTGTTGGAACATAGACTAATTTTATTTTCCTTTGGGCTGTTTACATAGATTCTTGCTGCCCTTCTTTATATTGTTTGCTCAACTGAAAGAATGCGTGGCTGTGACTGGAACGATGCCCCTTTGTTGTCTTCCAGTATCAATGTTCCTTTTTTTTGTTTGTTTTCTCTAGTGTTTTTGAGAAAAGACGAAGCACACGAGGTGCTGAAAGTCCATAAACGTGCTAACTATTTTCTGGAAGAGATTCGTCCAGGGAACTTGGAGAGAGAATGCAGTGAGGAAAAGTGTTCGTTTGAGGAGGCTAAGGAGATCTTCCATTCGCAGGAGAAAACGGTGAGACGCTTTATTTTGGGAAAAGTAGAGGAAATTAATGGTGAGCTAGTGTGGCTCTGACGTGTGCCTATGGGTTCTGCAGCTGTAGTCAGGATGGGTCACTCACAGCACCTGTGAGATTTCGCTTTCTGACCAGGTGCTCAGTTCATTATGTAAACGTTAAACACAATTCCTTAAAAGTATCCAAACCCTATTTCTCAGAGAGCCTCAATCCAGCAACATGGTGCTGACATTTTCAGAGGCCGCTTGCTTGATCAGACCCCTCCAAATGCAGAGGGGGAGCACATGGTTCCCAGGGCTCAACAGTGTCCCCCCGGGGAAGCAGGGCCCTGGGCATCCCCCGGGGAGGCAGGGCCGTGGGCATCCCCCCGGGCACCCTGTGCAGAGGCAGGAGCCTGAGCTGCCCTGTTGAACAGAGGTGCCCAAGTTCTCCTGTACCCAGCCAGTGCTGCTGAGGCGACGTCTTCCTTAGCAGGTGGAGCAGCGCGGTAGAAATGGCTCTTTGCAGTGAAGCAGCTGGTGCTGAGGACTGTTGGCACTACACGGGGTGGCGTGGGGCGGGGGTGTCACTTGAAGCTCCTAGGCTGATGCCACAGACCTTTTCCTGGCTGGAGCATTTATGGATCTAAGCTTTCACACTAATTTTTGTCCCACCAACATCCAGTTTCTGTGCTCTGTGGCTGGTCTCTGACCCAAGGGAAACCAAGCTGCTGCGTGGTGATCAGATCTGCTCAGACAATCCTAATCAAAGTGTTCATTTACATGCGCTGTTAAAAAAAAAAAAAAAGTTTTCTATCTTCAGTACCCAATATGGCCACTGATTGACTGTTTCCTTCATTTGTGATTTCTTCTTGCAGATGGAGTTTTGGTTTAATTACAAAGGTAGGTAAAAAAGGAGTTTTTTAAAAAGGCATTTCTTGTGTCCCTTCTGGGTACGAAGTGTGGCAGTTCAAAGCCAGGCTTCTCTGAACTCCTGCTGTTACACTGTGCCTTGTTTCTTCTTCCTAGGTTTAAATCCGTGTAGCACAAACCCCTGTAACAATGGTGGAGTCTGCAAAATAAGACACTACAATTACTTCTGCATCTGCCCCCCAAAATTTGGAGGAGACAACTGTGAAAGAGGTGAGTACGGGAGCAGACACACCGACATCCCTGTCAGGGGAGGATTAAGGCTGGAATTTGCTCCTCTGATACTTGAGTGGAACCTCTGCACAGGCTTCTCGCTGAGGTTGTGGGTGGTGACCTCACCTGTCTGGTACAGAACTGGCCGGTTGTTTAAGATTCTTACGTTAGATCAGTCCTTGCATTAAAAAACTTTTTGCGTGGCGCGCTGGGGCACGGCCACCCTGGGGAGGGGACCCAGGTGTGAGCGCGGCACTGCAGTGGGGCAGGGAGGGCAGCACCACCCCCTGCCATGCAGAAGCTGAGTTGTGGGTTCCTGCACTCAGCTGTGCAAATCCTGAGGGAGACACCTGGCAGCCTCCCATCCCCCCCTCCCGGAAAGGATGGGGTCACTCCAGGGTGATAACAAGTCTCCTGCACTGCGGATTTTGTGTGGTGAGGTCCTGTTCTCTTTTTAATTTTGTTGAGTAAATGCATCAAACAAATTAACCAGAGCTTCAAGCAAACCAAAAAATCAATTGTATTTATGTTGTAATATATGAATGATGAAAGATTAATTAGAAAAGCTGCCTGATTCTTACCAGATTTTTGGTCCTCTGAAGTACTGTATCCAGTTTGCAAGTGACTGGGGTGTGAAATTACAGCAAAAGTCAAACTGACACGGGAACTGTGAATCATAAGTATTTTTTTTTTCCCCAAGCACTTTTGTCAACCTTTTCTTTTTACAGTGAAGCAATTAAACATGATTTTTTTTGTTTCTTTGTTTGTTAATATAACAACGATATAAAAACTTCAGTCAATTCCTAGCAGACTTGGCCCCTGCCAGAATGCCTGGTACTTTATACCTGTTGTGATAGAAAAGGTGTGCAGATGGATGAAAAATGGATGCATTTTGGGGTGTTTGCTCTTCCAGGCATTTTCTTGTCCCTGCTCTCCGGGCAGAAAGGCCTGGAGCCCAGCTGTGGCCTCAAGGCAAAGCTGGCAAAGAAGAACATGGTAGAACCGCGACAGACATAGGCAACGTGGTTGCTTTGCTGCAAATTTGCATGGTTTTCTGGAACTGGAAGAGGTGGTTCCTTCTGTTTCCCTGCAAGATTTCAGCAGATTTTTTTCCCTCCTTTCTTCCGTATAATAAAGCTAGAATAACAACAGCGCTGGAAGCTGTGCGCTGCGCCGCGGCCGGCGCGTGGCAATAACCGCGTTCTTCCCTGTGCATTCCCATCCCAGAGAAGCTGGAATGCTGGTACAAGAACGGAGGGTGCTGGCAGTACTGCAGGGAGAGCAGCAGCGCCTTGCAGGTGGCGTGTTCCTGCGCCAAGGATTACACCCTGCACGAGGACGGGAAGAGATGCACGCAGGCAGGTAAAGCACAGTCCGCTCGGCTCTGGCTCGAGGGAAGAGCACGTTCGCAGGCACCGGCTCTTCCTCATCGCTGGCTGCAGAAGAGCTACGCAGGCTGTAGCTACTGCGGCTTGCGCTTCGTGTATGAAAACAATCCTTTTTTATTATTATTATAATTATTATTATAATAATTATTACTTCTACTACTACTATTGTATTATATTATCATCATCATAATTATCATTATTAAATATATAATATATATTTTACATAATGTATAATATATAAGAATACATAAATATAATAAAAATAAAATATATAATGAATAAATAATACTACAACTATAATGTTTATAAAATAAATATAGAATAAATGATAATATTACAACGATATATTTAATTTATATATTTTTATATATCATGCTTTTAAAATATTTTTTAATATTTTTAAATTTTTAAAATATTTTTATAAATTTATATATTTTTCTATATAGTGCATATGAATGTATGTGATATATATTATATATATTTTATTATAATATATTTAACAACAATAATGATGATAATAATAATGAAAATTATAATGATGATGATAATAATTAATAATAATGGGGTTTTCTTATTCTTATGTATAACGTTTTGTTTATATGGGTTTGAAATGTTAAGGTCCTTCTCCAGGCAGTGTGTCTCTGCCCAGTGCCCCTGTCAGCCCGCGCTGGGTGAAGGAGCAGCCCGCGGGGCGGTTCCTGCGAACAGCAGCCCAGGCTTAGGTCAGCCGAGCCGAGTTACGAAGCTGAACCGCAGCGCTGGCAGGCGAGGGGACAGGACGGGCGTCTTTAGAATTGTGTGTTACGGCCCCATCACAAGGGAGCGCTGGGTGCGGGCCCCCTCCTGAAGGCAGCACACTGGGCAGTGCTGGGAGCCCCTGGGCTCCAGGAGCCACCAGCCATGGCGGGTGCCTGTGGCTCCGAACAGGCCCGCCGTGTCCCTCACAATCAGCTCTGCGCGCCTGGGTCAGGGGGTGGCCAAGGTGGAGCCTGACATGGGGGTGTCAAGAGTTTTCCTGGGCTCTTACGGGAGGTTCTCTTGGACTTTTGTGTTGGAGTCTGATACCGTGTGCCCTGAACTCCAGTCCTTGTTTCTGTGTTTCCTTCATCCAGCACCGTTTCCGTGTGGCCTGATCAAAGCCAGGCAGGCTCTGGAGTGGCGGCTGGGGCAGAACAGGCTCCCGAGGGGACTGGGCGAGCACGGGGGTGACACGGCCAAGTGGAATGAGAGCAGAGAGGGCACAGTTAGGCAAACGGAGCTGGTACAAAGTGCTTTTGGGGAAAATGAGACCTTAAAGGATGCCTTTGGGCAGAGCATGCACATGGAGGGTGATGCTGGACAAACTGAAGCCGCAGGAGATGTTTCCAGCTGGAACAAGACACTGGTGGACCCTGTGACCCAGAAGTGGCCGGGGGACAGTGCTGCTGGGCAGGAGGGGGGTGTCCCCGAGCACCCCGGGGCAGCGGAGGTGACCAGTGAGCCCCAGGGCCCTGCCTGGCAGAGCACGGCCGCGGCAAGGCAGGGAGAAATGGTGGAAGATGCTGCTGGGCGGAACAGAACGGGGAGCGCCCACAGCGTGCCCAGTGGGCTCAGCCAGAGCAGCCACGGGGGAAACGTTTCAGACAGGCCTCAGCATGTCCAGCTGACCGTCAGCTCCACTCCAGAGCACCAGGACGCCAGGGTGACGGGAGGAACTCTTTGTCAGCGTGGACATTGCCCCTGGCAGGTAATACTTTTCCTCCAGTCTGGCCATAAATACCACACCTAAATGCTTGCTTTATCGTCACCGGTTCCAGCTGGAGCAGAGATCATCAAGCCATTATAAAGGGTTTTTTTCAGGTCTAGAGCAATCCAGCCACGTGTAGCTGCTGCAGGTCTTTTTGATGATGCGTATCTTACGTGCCCCATTTATCATCCCTTCCCCAGCCTCCGTGGATGCGCTTTCCAGATCTCAGCATAACACTTTCTCTGTTAACTACATCGATCCGATCTTCTCCTGCTCTGTTAGTCAGGTTCCTTGTTTCTGAGTGTTCTCGGTGAAAGCTGTGCTTCTGCCTCCTTTTGGAAGGGCTGGTGGTATTTTTCACAGAAATTTTCTGTGACCAAGTGAGACCCTTCCTTAGGACTGGCGGGCTCTTCATACGTGGTACCATAAGGAAGATAAACCTGAGAGGGCTCAAGTGGGAGGGCGAGTGGCATGTGGCAAGTAGGGGAGTCTCCCTGAAGCATTTATTTCTACTCTCTTTTGGGTTGTTTACTCATGGGTTTAGGCTTTTTGTTCTGTGTCTCCTTACCTGTTACTCATTTTCACTTATTTGTATTGTCTCTGTTTTATCAGTGTGCTGTTCTTGTTTATGGGCTTGTGCACAGAAAGTGAACAGACTGAGCTAAAAAACCTCAAGATATGTCAGTCTGTTTTATTGCTGTCACAGAAAAAGATTTATCCCATTCCACACATCAGGATGTATTTTACAGGTGGAAAAAGGGTAGGCTGAACGTGTAGACCAGCACTGCACTCTTCTTTTTTAACCAAAGTGCCAGAGAAACACACCTTGTGTTACTCTTCTTCCCCACCCCCAAAAAATTTGTTAAGCCACATGAAAAATCACCATTGTATTTGTTTCCTTGGAAGAATGCCGGTTACCGTAGCTCTCAGCCTATTTATTTCGTCAAGCTTAATTCAACATAATTCTCTGCTCCAGTGTCACAGATGTGCAATCATTTTGTTACTGTTTTAACATAATCATCTTTGCTTGGTGCACTGTAGCTGTTACTGCCAGAAACGTTATTTTCAAGATCCAGAGCCTGCAACCAACCAACGAGAAACTGCCAGCACGCATCCATACCTTCCACAATGCAGGGCACACTTTCTTCCTCATTTTTCATACAGGTTTTGATCCGGAATAGTAAAGATATTGGCTTCTGTGGAGGGAGTTTAATCAGCAGTCGCTGGGTGGTCACTGCTGCTCACTGCCTGGATCTCGTCAGGCCCCACCACGTGACCGTAGGTGAGTGTAAGTTGTATGTTGTTTATACATACATATATATGTAATCTATATGTATGATATAGGTATCATATCATACATATGATACCTTAAATCTCTTATAGATCTCTTGCTTAACATGCGGTTTGCGTTGTACATGAACACAGTAAGGTGTGGCTGAGAAACAGCCAGACACGGCTGGCCTGACTCGGGTTGACAGAACGCTGAATTTTCTTTGCAGCACGTTAAGTGCGAAGCGGCTCCAGCTGTACCCTGTGGTTTCAGGGAACCCGGGAGCCCAAGGCACATATTTACCTTTTTCTGTTGCCCATTTTGGCAAACTCATTGTGCGTGGAGACCGGGCACACCTCAGGGTACACCTCCAAAGGAAGGATGCCCGTGGGTCACGGTCTGCTCTCAAGCTGGTTTTGTTTTTTAATCAGCCTTGAGTTCCCTGCTGTGCTGCCTGCAAGTGCCTCAGAGCAGAAAGTCCCCCTCCCTCGTCCTGTGCCACAGCACCGGCAACCACAGCAGGAACTGGAGCCCCTTGCAGCAGGAATGCTGCAATAAACACAGTCATGCACAAGGCTTCGTGCTTGAAACCTCCAGAAAAAGAGACACGCTAGAGGAGCAGATGGGATACAGCACTAGGTAACAGGCAGGAAACAATTCTTCAGCCTTATCCATGACGGCATCTTAATGCTCATCTCCTGTTCCTGAGGGGCAGACCACCACGTCCCATGGAAGCTTTGACAAACTGCTTGAAATGCAGTGGTTACTAAAAGGCATATTGACATTATTTATGGTACAGTCCTTATCGCGGAAGCCATAGTCTCTGTAATATCTATTCACCCAGTCAACAGCTTTGGTTTGCCCCTAAAGGGCACAGCAGCAGGATCACACCTGCAGCTTAAGAGATTGTTGTTACAGAGCATCGTTTATTTGTTTGGGTTGCGTCAATTCACTGTCCCTCCTGTGTGACAGGAACAGAAACAGCCTTCTAGGCTCCCTCCGCTCTGCTTAACACGTTAACTTGTCGTGACTGCAGGAGACTTTGACAAATACCGAAGAGAATTCAAAGAGCAGAAGATTGGTGTGGAACGGAGCTGGACGCATCCACATTACGATTCAAACGACTACAACAGCGACATCGCCTTGTTGTACTTGAGCAGCGAGGTTGTTTTTAACGAGTATGTAATTCCCATCTGCCTTCCAAGCCCCAGCCTGGCCACCCTGCTCTCTGAAGAAGGAAGGATAGGGACGGTAAGCGGGTGGGGTGTCACTCACACCAGAGGCTCGACTCTGCGCTTCCTCATGAAAGTCCAGCTGCCCATCGTGAACATGGAGACCTGCCAGCGGTCAACAGACAGGCTCGTCACCGACAACATGTTCTGCGCAGGTTACCACACGGCCGGTGCAGATGCCTGCAAAGGGGACAGCGGTGGCCCCTTCACAGTGCCTTACCACAACACCTGGTTTCTCCTGGGCATTGTAAGCTGGGGCGAGGGCTGTGCTGAAAGAGGAAAATACGGTGTATACACCAGGGTATCCAACTACATCCCATGGATTAAAGAGGTTGTTGAAAGTGTAGCAGATTCAGAAAACCTTTCCATTAACTTTTTGTAATACCACCTTTAAAACCATGAATAATTCTAATAGTGTACCAGTCTAAGACACTGTGCAGTTCCTGTCCTTAATGGTGTCAAATCAAGATTATCTTCAAATAAATGAGTCTTTTTACCATAAATGATTAAATTGTTCATTCAAGTGTTACTAAGTATTTGTGTATAATAAAGAGCTATTCTGCAAATAACAGAGACAGCTACAACTTTTCTTAATGTAAATTTCTACCAGGTTTAGTTTTAGAGAAAAAAACCCAACCTTTCCATTTCTTGAGCCTATCCCAAAACCCAGGAACTAAAGCTGTGTGAAATAGCTGCTTAGAAAAGGGAGAGCATTTCTGACAGCGTTCTGTCCTCTAGTTATGGAAAGCCACGCTGAACACAGCCCCTGGGCATTGAAGGTCTGTCACTGAGCACAGCTGTTACTTCAAGTACAATTCACTTTACTAAAATGCAAATGTTTTCTGATAAAAAAAGCCCCAATGTCCATATGGAATTGTGTATTACACAAAGTGCACTGGAAAAACTGCCTGAGCGGGTATCCACCCTGCTGCAGCTGGAGAAGCACATAAGGACTATAAGGGAGAATTCTGAAAGACAAATAATTATTGGGGGGGTGAGGAGGGGCTGGCCCCTGCGCCTTGGGACAGCCCCACTGCCGGCACAACTCAGCCGCAGCAGCTGGAAAGGAAAGGCCTGGAGATGGGCTACACGCTCCCACCCCAACCCACAGAAGTGGAACTGCAAAACACAGAGCTGCGGAAGGAGCAAACACCACAACTGCTCATTTTTCACGCTTCTTAAGAGAGAACCCCCCTTTTTCTTTACTCTGAAGACATCACCACCACCACCCCGCCATGTACACAACTTACCTCTCCCAGTTTGTGATGAAAACCAGTAATTCAGACAGGAAACACCTCTGAACACACTTGATGGGGAAAAGCCAACACACTACCAGAAACAACTTTTCCATCATCCCAGAAGGAAGATCCATCACATGTACGTAGCCGTCCCTCCAAGAAGGTGACTTCCCACACATCATAAGCAGCTTCCCACACAACTGCTCAATGACAAAAATACAAACGAAATAAAATACCGGTGGGCCAGACTAGTATCCCCCAAGCCATTACCCCTCCTGAGTACCTTTCTCTGACTGTTCACCTTTCTCTGCTGCAATGAATAGGTACCATCTTTGTGACCCATGGCAAATGTTTTGATTTTGTGACCTTTCTTACAATTCGCTATGATGCTTTCATTTAAAAAAATGAAACGTTTTAAAAAAAAAAAAACAACTCAGCACACATTCATGAGTGGTTTTCTTCCTCAGCTTTGTTCAAAGTCCTGTAAAAGTCCATTAACACAATTCCCTGAGAACATGTAGTGTGCGCTATTAATTTTGATGGCAAGAAACTGTATTAGGCCTGCACAAGACCACCAGGGTCAGTACTTGTAAGGAAACATGTTTTTGGATTTAAAAGTAGCCCAGAGTCTCCCATGACTGACTGCAGTACCAAACTACGGAAGTTAGAAGTGGGGGGAAAATACCCGTCCTAACCCCCAGCCCTTCAGGGCCAAAGGAACATGGGTAGGAACAGCTTTATGCTGGTGGTTCACTTATTTTTCACAGTCGCACCTGCCAATACAGCAGTAAGGAATTCCCTTGTCTTTCAATAAATTCTTGATTAAAAATGGGAGAAAAAAAACCCAAAATCCTTGGAAATCTCAGCATGCTAAAACCCCACACCTGAGGTTGGTTACTGTGCGATAAGCCTACCTGGCAAGAGTAGGTGAAGTCCTAGTAGCAGAATTCCCTTAGCAGGCACCATCCAGCACAGGCAGCCTCCTTCATTTTTTGCTTCAGGCTTGTGCCCAGCACACAGCTTTACTGAGTCCCCAGCAGTCTCACAGGAACATGTTTAAAGTGTGACCATCCATGTACTTAACAGGCTCTCCATTATCAGTGCCAGCAGATGCCGGAGGTACTTAGCGCCTCTAAGCCAGCCAACACGCAGATCCCTACCCCGAATTCCCAGAATTACAGAGCACATACGACAGCAAAGGGGCTGCGCTCCTCTGGAACGGAGGTGGGTCTTACTGAAATCCCGACTGCCAGTTACCCACACAAGGAGCATTCTCTTCCTGTAGGCAAGCTCAGCAGACGGAAGCATTTTCAGAGGTAGAGGTAAAGCAGCAGCAGCACACAATGTCGCTCCGCTGTCTGTCTGTAGCACCAGGGACACAGAACTCGCTAGTGGGCTACGCAGCAACACACCTTTGAGCTACCTAAATACCAAAGTCGAACGAAAGAAGAAAACTGACGTGGCTTTCAACTCTACAAAATGAAGTCACAGCGTTGTCAAGCCCAGCAGCAAAGGCTCCACACAGCTAATCCAAGAGCTGCATAAAGCACCCAAAAAAGAAGTGTCCGGCGACCTGACATTCAGTCTCCTGCGGCAGTCTCACTAACCTCCATTCCAAAGTCTGGCTTACGTTCAAAATAATCTATTTATCAAACATCACAGAAGAGTCCATCAGCTGCAGCCCTTCGCTCTCCCATCGCAGTCACTGCTGAAGGCTTTGCTGTTCGTGCGGAGGATCAAGACGGTGAAATGTTGGTGCCCGTCTCGGGGCAAACATTTTAGCCGGAAGACACTGGAATTTTTAGTGGTCAGTCTGGTGGTCTTCTCTTGAACTTTACATTGTGTTTCATGAAAAATGAAATCCTTTGAGTGGAAGATGGTCAGTATTTCTAATCAAAACCAATACATATACATCTCCAAAGACAGAACAACTGATTAATAAAGCACTGGATAAAGAGGAAATGGCCAATGGTAAACAGAAAATCATCAATTGGCAGCTCTTCCACGTACCAGGTGGTCTGCACATACATTCTCTTGAGGAATCAACAGACAGCCCCCCAGAAAAAAACAGATGTTTTATTGTCTAAAGTATTGCAATACAACAAATACGTGATCTGTACAAAGGACACAATAGAGCAAGTTTAAATACAATCAGGAGAAAGAAGTCCCCATATTCACAGTCCTCGGACAACATCTTATACCAGAACCTGAACCAACAATTTAAAGATTCACTAAAAAAAACCCAAACAAGTTGTTAAAAAATTTAAAGGTCTCCAAAGAGTCTATGGGTGTATTGTCTTACAGCAGAGATCACGGGGTATTCTGTGAAGGGTCACAATGGCATCTTATTGCCCTCAATGCTGATTTTCACTGCATGGGCCGATCTGCTTTTTTTCCTGATATCTGTGAACTTCCGCATCTGTTTGTCCAGTCGACTCACGCCTTTCTTAGAGGTCCCCTGGAACTTAAAAAAATAAAACTAATAATTACCGCTGAAAAAAAAGCAGACATCCCAGAGGTTCAAGAAGAACAATGCATGCAAGGTTAAACCTGCAAGAGGGAGCTGATGAAGCCACTGGTTCCGAGTGGGGGTGTGTGTGCATGCGCACACGCATCCTCTCCCCACCACGTGGATAAAATGGTTCCCCCAATATATGCATCACATATATGGAGGCAGTCGCGCTCACAAACATCACACAGTAAAGCTTTCACATTACAGGGATTAATAACAATGTTAGTTGTTCACATGCCAGCTGAATTTACAGTTTGGAATAGTTTTGTATCTATATCGGCTGGAGTTTAGTGTCGGAAATGTGGTGGGCACATACAGGCTTCCTGTGGGGGGAAGGTTTTAGGTATGAATACACTGTAACTGAGATGGACCGAGCTGACGTATCAGTTCCAAACTGCAATTTATTTTAAAGGTCACCAATTAGTATTTAAAAAGCAAGAGATCATTGGGACAAAGAGGGTGTAGGGGGAAGCAAAAGAAATGCCTAAGCTGACCATACAAGTTATTAGAAGGGTTATTGCCTTTCATCTCTGTATTTTAACTGCAAACAAAAAACTGAGATGATGCAGCATTTATTCTGCACAGATTAAATACAGTCATTCTGTAAAGAAACGCCACTGAAGACAAACAGGAAGGATCTTCCAATGCATAGCCAGCAATTTCCCCCTAACTAGACAACAGAAACAACAAATGATGGGAACTTCACACCTTTTAAGTTTGGGAGAAACAGAGATATCCAGAACATGGTACTTAATATCTGACAAAAACCCCCATCTATCAGAAACCAAACCTCTTGTTCCCATCCCTGAGGAAGGTGCTCCTGACAGTGATTTTAAATAAACTTTATTCATAAAACTGTTCACTAAAATTGCACCTGGAATTTCAGTGATTTTAAAAAATACGTAATTTTTTAAAACATGAAAATATGAAGCTTAAACTCAACAGTTATCTACCATTTGCGCTAGCCTCTTCCTGGCAGTACTAGCTGGTGGCGGCCCTGCTCACAGAACTGAAATGTGGACTAGAAACTGTCAAAACCATTCCTGCACTGATGTACGCCACTGACCTCCCTCCACCCTGCATTCGCAGCAGGGGATTCTTCTCCCCCTGCTCTACAGAGGTCTCATTCTCTGCCTCCTGTCAAACACCCCTTAACTCTCACTTCACTCAGCTTCCTTGAAAGAGTGGGTGTGAGAAATACCTTGCGCCCTGAACCAGTGAAACATCAGCCACAGATGGTGGTATACAGTGACATGTGGTCCTGTACTAAGCGCTAAGAATTCCTGTGTGTCAGTTCAGGTAAACCTGGCGAACCTAATTACATCAGAACAGCATTCAAAACCACCGGTGGTACAAAGCTCCTTTTCAGTGCAGGTATATTCATTTTACACCTGTCATTTGGGTATCCTGAAGCTGTTGAGGCAGGTATCACGGCAGATGTTAAATGCTACAGCCTATTTTTTCCTGTACAAGTTACCTTTTAGGTCACAGTACAGACATGAGAGAACACAAGGAGAGTTTTCCAAGTTTAAGTTAGGGTGTACACACTCCTTTCCTGTATGTGCAAACTGCCAACAGCTGAAGCACATGCACTGTTCACACCTCCCTTGAGGGATACCTCTCAAACTTGGGGAAGGCAGAGTGTCATGGCTACAGGGGCATCCTGTTGCCTTCAATGCTGAACTTGATGGCCCGATGCACTTTGCTGAGTCGTTTCTGTTCAGCAAACCGTCTCTTGTGTTTTTCCAAGCGACTAATACCTCTCTTAATAGTCCCGGGCTAGAAACAATATCTCAATTAATGCACAGAAGGAGAGATAACAGCAGCAAGCACAGCAATTATTACTTCTTCCATTTACATGTGTTCTACCATGTACCCCACTTTTAATTTAAACTGTACAGGGTAGATAGACGAACCAAATAAAGCAAGGCAAAGGCTTGTTTTGAGGTTTACCAAAACCTCAAAGTTTCCTGCAACTGCAATATTATCAAAAGAACATGATACAACAACTGGGAGAGGTATAAAAAAAAATAAAATCAGCGACACTTATTGAAACATTAGTTCAAAATGCTCTAAAGTAAGAGGCCTGTAATCAGATTCTCACCCTAGAGAGAAACTCTACAACAGTTAACATGAAAATCTCTTTTTGATTAGAGCAGGAACAATACCCGAGTGAAAGTATTTGATGAACTTACGACAGCCCACCTGATAGCAGAACTTACTGTCTACTTGAATTAGAAGAGGCACTTAAAAGAACTACCACACAGGAACCACGGCAGTAAGGTGACAGATTCCCAGGCTTAATCAGAGAGCGCTGGAGGTACAGAGTCACTAGAAGAGGGGCAGTGCTTACCCTGGAGGACTCCATCTCCACATTCCACTTTGGCCTGACCACATAGTCCTTGTTGGAGGGCATCGGCACCCTCGCACGGGCACAGAACCCGGGGTCTCCAGGTCTAAGAGCCCTGCAGAAAAAAGAAGGTGTGACTGTTAGAGACAAAGCTTATACAGAAAGAAGTACAAGCAATATAGCCTGTTCTATCTCTGAAACACACTGCATAACCATTGCCTCTAAACCTCATAACAAATTAACTGAAATACTTTTTTCTAATCAAAGATTTTTACATTCAACCTACTTTTCCTCTCCAGTTAACACTTTCTCCAGGTCCCTGCGGGGAGTCTGACCGCCAGAGCTGCAAGAAAAAAGGAATTTTATAGGCATCTATACACAGAGAAAGACAGTAATTTTAAAAGACAGTCAAGTGTGGTAAAAGGTGTGTAAATTAATATTTACACACCACTCTGGTTTTCTTGATGGAGTCTTACAAAGAAAGGTTTTCATGTTTCTGCCAGCTACTCCTACCTGCTCAGTCTCCTTCGCTGAGGCATCTGTTCCAAATCTCTCTGTTCCCTCTCTTCTCTTGTCATGCCTTTGTAGTTTGAGGTAAGGCCAAAGATTGGTCGAGACCATTCATCTATTAAAAAAATACCCAACAAACTGGTTAACAAACACTGGGCCTCTGAAGTTTATCTCCAAACTACTCTGGTGACCAAAGACAGCTTTCAAAGTTTAGGGCAAGTATTTACACTCTCTTTCAACCAAAAAAAAAATGGTTTTGAGCCCTTAATGTTTCAGGGTAATCCAGCCTTGTGGACACTAAGAAGGAGCTTTCATCCATAAAGTCTCTTGCTGTTGCCTGCCCTTTTAGAATCTCTCTGAGCTCTTAAGTGTCAGAAAATCCTGCACACCACAGTGAATGGTTTTAGAAATATGCAGAACAGTTCTTAAAGAACCTAAGTTTATTATCAATTTACAGTCATTCAGGATGGAATGCACTACACAATGACTACAGCTGTTTAGGAAGTAAACTTTCAGTCATCCAAGATCTTTCTAAAGTCCATGGAATAAACTGTCTTCTAGCAGCACCTTCCTGCCTTTGTAGCATAGACATGAGGTTTGGACAACTAGCCAAGAGAACCTGGGCAAAATAAATGCCATCCTCTGATTCAGAACAAAAATGAAAGAAACAGGAAAAGGTGTGTGTAGAAGTTCATATAACAGCATTTGTCTACAGCTCTACAAAGTGATGAAACAGGTTAGTGAGATTCCTACACCGCAGAATTAATTCTACTACAGATGATAGCAAAAAAACATGCAAGAGAGACTGACACGAAAATTAAATTACCAGTGAAGTCTCACTGACACAAGGCAAAGGGAGGTTTACGTACTGATTAGCTTCCCTGCCATATCCTTGTTAGGTCTCGACTCTTTGGGGTGTTTGTAGAGGTACATCACAGCTCGCCCAATGCCACTGTGCTTCAGCGTCTCCTGGCTCACACTGGGCAACTGTGGGGTAAAGGCAAAGTCAGAAAATAATAAGAAATTATGTCCGAACATTAAGGGTGCCACTGAACTTTGCAAGACCACCAAATCCACTTTCATAATAAGCCTGGGGAAATCAGCACTTTTCACTGTCCCAGTAGGAACTGGGTCAAGTATCAAATGCCAAAACCCAGAAGTTTGCCTTGACATTCGTAGTTTTTACACACAAAATTAAGTAAGTTTCCAGAACTATTTATTCCAAATGCTCTTCTGCTTATATTACCCAAGAACTGAGTTACTGCCTTCAAAGCATTCATTTTATAAAGATAAAAACTCACGGGGCAAAAGCATTCAAGTAATCAGATTAGGTACAAATGCTGAAAGTCTACACTGAGTATGATGGGCTTTCTAGTGCCCTGCACATCTTTAATAGGCTGGAGAGAAGGGACCATGAGAGAGGAGAACTCAGGGATACTTAACAAATGGTTCTTCACTACACTTTGCACATAAACCTGAACAGGCAGGCAGGGCCAAATAATCTAAATTGAGGCAGAACTCTTGCAAATACTTCGCAAGAAGAAGTATTTCTAGAGCTTCACTCAAAGCCAAGTAGTGATGCTGCAAAAAAAAAAAAAAGGTCACTTCTGCTTCACTGTCAAGACTATGCCACGCTTATTTTATGAACGCGTCAAAGACAAATTGAAGTGACCAATCACAACATATGAGCCTCTTGAGAAGGAGGGAAGTGACTAAGCTGTTTAGATTTATCAAGAATCTAGAAAATGCCACAGCACACAACTCCCTGAGAGAGGGCAGAGAACTTCATGTCTGTAGCTCACCTCCAACACTCAGAAATGTCTTCTGGCCTGCTGCCAGCAGAGCTATTTGCTTTGTTGTGAACATGGGCAAAATTTTCATAACAACAATCGAGCGCCTGAAGTTCCCCAGCCAAATTTTGTTCAGCTAGACAGCATATCTACAAAGTAAGACTCAATGGAGAACCATGAATCAAATACAGTTAAAAGTCAATTTCACACCTCTTGCAGGATCTTCAGAAGTTCCTCTCGTATCTTTAGTGCTGGCAGACTTCGGTCTGGAAGAGGAGAAAGCCACTCTTTGATGGCAGACATAACACCACTATCGATGAAAGTTTCTTTGAGGTCCTGCCTAAAAAGTTTAAAGAGAAGCCACAAAGTCATGTAATAATCTTAAGATGGGATGTTCCTTCAGCACAATAGTGGATTTGAGTTTGTTTCATGTTAAATTAACAGGTAAAAGTACATAGAATTTTAGGTTTTTGAGGCCACCCAGCTCCAGCATTTACTTGACAAAGTGTTTTACTGCATACTCAGTACAGCTGTTAACATCACTTCACAAAATTACCAAATTCCTAATATTCCCCAAGATGATAATTAACTGGGAGAATGACAACTCACTTTTTAAGATGCATAACTACAGTTGGTAACAAAGTTAGTTTCTTTAGTGCTGGTTTCTTTTGTGTATTCAGCTGTCGATCCTCCTGTAAGAAATTTGAAGAATCAGTGCAAGTTGATCAAAAGAAATGAGCAACTCTCATCCTGTACAACATTTACAGCAAAAAGACTAGTCTATTAAACAAGTGCAACTTTGGCAGGATTACACTAACTTTGTACCCTGCTCCATCCTCCTATAGCCCCCAAACACATTGTATGATGACTTCTCTTAAAAAAAGGGACCCCACCTTAGCCAATGTTTTCCTTAAAAGCATCACATTAGGAAATTCCCTGCTAAGTATTTTTTTCTACTTCATGATTTAAGTTGACTGCAATAAACTGGAGGTCTGCAGAGTCCTCCATGCTCAGCTATGCAGAGATAACCTGCAAACTTTGTTTGTAAAACCTCATGTGAACAACAAAAAAAATAACTAGCCAAAACAATGGGAAGTGAGAAAACGTATATTCACTGCAGCTAAGAATGTAACTGGATAAACTAGAGGTTTAGGCTGAAGCATGATACAAGTAATGTAAGAGCACACAACATGCATCATGTGCAACAGTCTGTGTTCCAAAGCAACTATCATCTAAGGCCATAATGTCACTACCTGTTCAGTACTTAGGCTCCCATATCAAAAAGACATTACAATCAACAGAATTGTGTCCTTCTGTGATAATTCCTTTCCACACATCTTAATTCACTGGAGGCTCTTTCTGCACAATGTTTTTTTATTGCAAGGGAAGAGATTCTTCTAATGCCCTTCTTCCCCTCTTCACGCCCCAGAATGGTTTGACAGGCACATCCTAGATAACTAAAGACACCACAATACTAGAGCTCAGCTCTTCCTCCTCTCCAGCATTTCAAACTTTACGGCTTCATTTGAAACATCTGGCTATCATCTTGTCTGAGAAAAAACTTACTTGTCAAGACCAAGTCTCAGTTGTCTCACAGATCACTCTCTCCACCCCTCCTCCCCAAACTATATATGCTAGCAACTATATAATGAAATTTAAACATAGTCCCTTTATTCATGTAGTTTACAGAACATACATATATCCCTTTTTATAGGGCAGCTGATCTCAGCTGATCAAAGTTTAGCAAGTTAATTTTAATCTTTAAAATTAATAAATATTTTCCTCCAAATTTCAACTGAAGAAGTATTTTAATTCAGAATAGCAAAACAACATTTAGACGTTTACACATCAGCAGCTTTCCATAGTGTACAGATTACTCCTCCTGAGTACCAGTCAGATTTCTGTATTTTACTGATCACAAGATTTTCCCATAGAATGGAAGTGGATTTTAAGGTGTCTTTGGAGCCTAGAGAACTCACCTCAGCGGCTTCATTCATCTTCACAATCATAGCACTGACCACATCATCTGCATCACTAATAAAAGTTCCACCATCACGGTTTCGTCTACGCTTGCCACTCATACTCTTCTTTCGTTGCAGCATCATGTCAAAATCTGACATGAAGTCCATACTGAAATGCAGGAAGAGAGTTTGCTGATGGTCAGAAAAGAGTTGATCTTACTGTCTTTGTAGGAAATTATTTTGTATTTCTATAGCGTAACTCTTAAAAAATTCTTCAGGAAGTCCACAAGCATTGTGTCTCAACATCCTTGTAAGATAATTAGTTATCCTCAGTATACAAGCTGGGAAATTAGCAAATGGCTTCAGTGGCTCTAAGATGCCCTCAAAAGTCTGCAAGACCTTGGTGAAATAATTCACGACATGCACATATGTAACATCCAGTGTTCAAAATGCGCTGAAGCTCACAGATTTAGCTTTCCTGTTCCTGCAATATACTGCTCTGATGCTACTAGAGCAGACAGAAAGGAAACAGGAGATGTGCTGATGGCAAGTCTTGTCATACCTTATCCCTTATACCAGAGAAACACATCTGTGACTCCAATGCTGAACTGCTGAACGTAGTCAGATGCTTGTTTGATTAGATATTAATTTCACTCAGGTTTTGATGTGAACCATGAAATACTGTTCTCTGGAGGACAGGTAATCTGCTATGGACTGCCACGGGACTAAGCTGCACAAGCTGAGAGAGGACCTTCCGTCACAGTTTAGGAGAACACACTTTCTGTAGAAACACCGTCCCATGCCTTTCTAAACTATGAAGTCTAGCTAGCCAGTCTTTGGAGGAGCCCTTTCACTAAAATCTTGCATTTTGCTATTAGAAAGGAATACGTAACATATTGACTTACTGCTTCCCTCTTTTGATGTTATCATCAGAGTCCGAGTCATCTGCTGTCTCCTTCATGTCTACGTCCCCCTTCTCTTCCTCCAGATCTTCTTGGTTAAAACCCTGATGGTTAAAGACAGTGTACAGATTAAGACTGAGCACCTACTTAAGCACCTGACAAAAGGCTTCAGGCAAGTCTGCAGAGGATCTAGAAGAAAAAAAAACAAAGGCTTCCTAACTCCACCTATGACTTTCACACCAATAACTCTCCCAACAGAAGAGCTGTAAATGTTATTTAATCCAAATACTACCTCAGTGAGTCCCGTAGATAAAGCTTCCCTCCTGATACAGCATATCCTTGAACATGGGAACAGTCATTCTGGAGTACGTTCCCATGAAGGTTATATCTAGCAAGTGAACAAGAGACATCTACAGTAACACTTACTGTAAATTCCTCTTCTTCCTCATCACCAGATTCTCCAAATATATCTGCGATCAGGTTCCTGTGAAGGTAACAGTAACATTTGTCTATTAGGACTGCAACAGTAAGAAGTGCATTTTCTGCAAAATTTCTAGTGACTGTGTGGAGATCCACCTTTCACTCTGCCACCTACTACTGACCTTCCTCTTCACACCACCAATGAGGGTGGACTATCATTCTCTGGCTGGCATTCATCCATTCTCCATTCATGATCAGTCTCACTACCTGCAACCCCAAAGGAATTCATATTCCCAGAAGCACTTACTCTTGCTCATTCCCAGATTCACTGTCACTGCCGAACAGATCTTTCTCTTCTTTTTTCTTCCCAGCATTCTCTTTTCTTTCCTCTTCTTCTTCTTCCTCACTATCTGATACAATACTTTTCTTCCTTTTGTCAGATTTCACTGAAGCAGCATCACTATCTGATTCTTCAACATCAGAAAGGATTCGTACTTTTTTTGCAGCTGCCAACAGAAAGGAGCATTACTACATGTCCTAGTAATAGAGGTGACAAGAGCTACTCTCAAAAAACTATCCTCTCAAACTCGATTTGGACAAGAAGGAAGCTGACTAGCCTTCCTACACAAAACCATTGGTATGTCTTAAATACACCCATGCTAAAATATGTTTTATTCAGTCAGTAACTGAAGTTTCCATACCTCTACCCATAAAACCTCGTAATTTCAAAACTGACTCTCACCCCTAGCATATGGAAAAAAAAACAAGAGGAAAAAATTACTAAGTAACAATAAAGCAGAAAAATGGTTAACAGGAACAATCAACATGACAAAGATGCCATATAAAGCAAGATCACTGCAGTCTTCTCTCTTATTTCTATTACACCTACTTATTACTCAGAAGTATTAGCTATACATTCACACAGAAATGCAGTTAGAACAATAGCCTCTACAAACACATTTGTGTTCTAAAAACCAACTTTGCCTTGTGATTTCATATTTATCTGATGCTTTCTTCACATAAAACCAATGATTTAACTCTAATACTACAGCTTGTCACATCGCATTTTTCTTGTCACACTACAGTTCCTTACGTGTTTTCTCACTGTCATCCTCACTGTCAGAAAGGATAGCTGTTTTCCTCTTCACTGTCTTCTCCTCCTCTTTCTCTTCTTCATCACTATCTGATATTTTTCGTCTCTTAGGAGCTTCCTCTTCACTGTCAGAGCCCTGAAAACCTTCCCTTACGTGTTCATTATCTGAATGATGAGAATCATTCTGCACCTCCTCTTTCCTCTCCTCCCCATCACTATCCTCAGACTCTATTTCTTGTTTGTGTCTGGAAATGTCCTCGCTCTCCGAGTCGCTGGCTGGCTGCTTGTGGAGCTCCTCGCTCTCCGAGTCGCTGGCTGGCTGCTTGTGGAGCTCCTCGCTCTCCGAGTCACTGGCTGGCTGCTTGTGGAGCTCCTCGCTCTCCGAGTCACTGGCTGGCTGCTTGTGCGATTCTTCATTTTCAAAATCACTACTGTGATCCCTGTGAGGTTCTCCATTTTCAGAGTCACTTGCTCGATGATTTAAGGCATCTTCATTTTCAGAGTCACTTAAATGCCGATTTGGTCGGTCCTCAGTATCAGAATCACTGTCTTTGCCTCCATGAGCTGCTTCATTGTCCGAATCACTTACATTGTGATTTGGAGGCTCCTCGTTATCTGAGTCACTGTCTTTTTGCCTTGGGATATCTTCATTTTCAGAGTCTGTCATATGAGGCTCTCCCATTTGCCCGTCATCTTCTCCATCACTGTGTTCATTCTGAAAGAGAAAAATCATCTCAGGCAACTAAGCAAAAAAAACACTTTAAAAGTAAACAAAAAAAATGTTCTGAATTTTTGCTTGTCTTTCCTCCAATTCAATTACCCAAGGTACTACAAACTGAAATACTTTCTACACAGAAATAAATATTAGACAATCTGCATCAAAGGACTATAAAATACTTCTTACCAAGGAAAATATTAAGAGATCAGTGGAAGTCTGTCCACCCTGCAGCTCAACCATATTTTGGAAGTTGTTACAGATAAAAACCACTCAAACATGCCTAAGGGACAAGTTCCTCAAGGGTAAATGCTTAGTGTTTTTATTTTAAAAAGTCAGGCCTTCAAAGTGGTTTAGTCCAAATCCCCAGTAATAAGGCAAGAAACAGTATCTCACACTTATCATTGTCTTTTTCTTAAGATCTCAAATATCTGGTTTTTTAATTAAATACCTTTTACTGGAACTGCACGTGCATTACTCTAAGTGAAGCTCAAGAGAGCTTGCGCCCTTCCCTTCTTTGCCAAGGAAACTTATTTAAGAAGTCATCAAGACCAAAAGCACAGGAAAAAAACAGGAATCAAGTTTTAGTCAAACCTTTCAGAGTATTACTGTTAACAAAAGTTGTGTGTTTCAATGCGTAAGAATGTAAGAACAGGGCCAACACTTCTCTCCCCTAAACTGACAGCTCCCATGCCGATCCAGACACCTGAGGTAATCATGCACAAATAGACCGATCTCCTTAAAACTTTAGGATTGTATTTCAATCCTTTATGGCTTTTTTTACATGGCAAAAAATACTGAGCCACACGCTCCATTTTTGGAAAAACCTTTCACAAGCCACCTATCAATATCATTATTGACAATATCTTGTTTTGTCTTTCCTACAACATCTAATTTCTACTCGGAAAAAAAATAATCTCAATTGCATTTACCTGAGAAAACAAAATGAAATGAGTGTTTAAGCGTCTAATTAACTCAGTACTCCTCTCACAGTCACTGTCACAATCTCATTTTCTACTGACAAGAACAATACCGTAAAAGGAACTTCTTTCCTACATATTCAACTCCATTCTTCGGCCAGGCTTTCCTCAAGGGTGATTTTGTCTCAGCCATAGACTTCTTCCACATTTGCAAACTAAGTCTTTATTGTCCTAGGAGATTCTTTAAAACCTGTATGTCCCAGAGCTTCCAAAGCTTTTTTGTCAGCAATTTGATTTCCTTGGAAAGACAGACTTTCTATTTTTATTTTCTACGGTCATTCTATTTCCACATTCAGAGCCCTACAAAACAATGCAGGTGTATTGTATTTATCCTACACCCACAACAAACACTCTTCAAAAATGTATGATTAAAAGTAATGTTATTTAAAATTCCTTCTTAATTGCTGTAAGGAACTACTCCCTCCAGAATTATACCAAGTAGAAAATAACATTGCTTTTTAAGATTTTGGACCTTAAGCATTTATTCCCTTGGCTAGCGCTTGATAAAGTAGTAACTTTTAAATTACTGCAGCATCACTAACAGGAAGTTACTACACAATGCAAAAAAAATCAGGCCTATATAATTTTAAAACATGCACTTCAAATATAACTTCACTATTTCCACGTTACTTAATGCTAGCTACAAAATAGCTGATGTGATAATCCCAGTGAGTAGTTTTCACTCTACTGCTTGTCCCTGTCTCTCCAGCAATGCCAGTGTTTTGAATCATGCTGGTGGTATTACTCAGTATTTCCCATTTCTCCTTACAAAAAGGAAACATGATTCTGTTAAAACCCGAATTTGGAATTTTAAAGAATAAAATATGAAGATTAAGAAGTTAGAGGATGCTCAGCTGAGGAAGATTACACACACACACTCAACTGCTCTCAGATTGTTATGGGATTTTATTTACTCTTCCCGACCCCCCCCCCCCCAAAAAAAAAAAAAAAATTAATCTGATTGTCCTCTCCTGCCCAGTACCTCCCACATAAGCCAACATGTGTACTGGACACATTTTCTTTGACTGTATTATTTAAGATTGAAGAAAACTGCAGTTGCAAACAACAGGAAACAGCTTTTACAGCAGTGCTACAGGTAAGGTCATTGACAAGTACTGAAATGCAGCTGTCTACACGGAAATTGACGTTTATAATAATAGAAATTCTTTAACCCTTTTTTTCCTACCATTTAATTTTTGGTGGGTTTGTCTATCTTCTCTTGATTTCAGATAGCTAATGCTTAAGAGGTACTAATAATTTTGGGCTTGTCACCTTCCACTCTAGAAAGTATCTAGTGAACGAAACTAAAAAACAACTGGAATTAATGATTCTTAAATGTTCCTAAGGCTGGAAGCATGGCTGCAGCTTATACACCCACCCATTCAGTATACATTACTACATTACATGGAACTTCCCAGGCAAAATACTTGGCAAGAAGTCATTACAAATATACAGCATTATTACCAAAGCACTTTAGATATATTGAATCTCTACTCTTTTATTACAAACTGACAATCACCCTTGAGAATGAAGATGTTAGGGGAGGGAGAGCAGACATGCATCCTAATTAGCTCACACTGTGATTACACAGTGCTCTGCACCACAGAATCCCAGCGGTGACAGCCGTTGAACTCTACTGTGACGTAACCACCTCCAGCAGAACCACTCTGACAATACAGGTGCCCCAACACAGACTGGGCAGAAAGGTATCATCTACTCTAGTCCTGAGTCTGGAAAGCTCAACCAGAGTGAACACAAAAAGCACAGTCATGTTAGTCAAGTTAGTAAGCCCGGCAGAGAGACGACTGCTACCTCAGACTCAGCACATTAACATAACCGAGCATCTCCTGAAGCAGAGCTGACTCGCTCAGAGCCTACACAGAACAGACAGGCCCTGTCCACAGCCAGCGTGTAAAGTTCTTCTGAATACAATTAACGAATCTGTAAATGTTTTGCAATATACTTGATATAAGAAGCGCATGCAACTTTACAGTAAGATGACTAAACTCTGAAGGATGGTCTCCCCACCCACCGTTTGTTTTTTTTTACTAGTTCGTCTCTAAAAAGATGTTTTCAAAGAAATCAAGTATGTAATTTTGGAGTTCTCTCGTTTTCCTTTTCCAAATACTTAAAATAAAAGATCAGACATCCTTAAAAACAAGTAGGTCTCAGGTAATTGCTACTGTATTTTTCTCTAATTCCTTTGCTTTCTTTTCTTCCTCCTCTTTATCTATAAACATTTTAATTGAGATGTCCTTAATTTTTTGTAACTGAAACAATTCTATAACATGAGGCTTTAGTACAGTATAAAATAAGGAATACATCACAATCAAATTTACAGTGTTATCCTTCTACATAAAAATTTCAGTTAGCAGGTAGTTTATTGGATCAACATGCAGTCACTTTTAAGAGGTATTACTTTGATAATTTAGTAAGTTCAACAAAATTGACCCATCCACTACACTCTCATGAATGACACTTGGTAAACTAAGGCATACATAACCATCATAGGCAGATCAGCAAGTTTTTGGTTTTTTTCAGAGATGTAAGATATTTATATATGTTTGTTAACAGTCACAGTCAAACTACAACTTAATTCATGAAGACAGCAGCGATTTGGTGAAAGTGTAAGAATCTAAGTCATTAAAGATTTCCATATGAACCTGACTTGTACAAACACTGTAAACATGATTTCATATTCATTACTGTACTAAAACTATGTGTTATCTAATTCTATTTGTCTAAAGCAGAATCGATAAGGACATCAAGGAGAACATTTATAGATAAAGTGGGACTGGGGGAAGGAAAGCCAGAAAAGAATTGTGGAAAAGAAAAACCCACATACCTGAGACCTACATAAGTAATTCCTCAGGATTCCCCTTTCCTTTAAAGTTAAGAACCTGAAAAAAAAGTTTGAAAGTTTAAAACTTCAGTTCTTTACATCCAAGTTCTACATTAGAGACGAAATAGTAATTAAATAGACTTAACTGATTAGGCTGTCTCAAAGGTTTTACTACATTTGAGTGTCATTCCTCCCACATATTCCTAAAGATGAAGGAAATAAGAGGATGAAAGAATATTTAGGGTAAATAATATGATAAATCACTGAAAGCTACTCCCTTTCAGAGACAGCTGCTCCACATTATTGCATTGTATTGCACTGCATATTGGAGTCTGATGCAGGGGAAACAATGCAAGACTTTATAACAAAACAAAATACTCAAATTTTGAACTGAATCAAAGCACTAAAGCATGAAGGTTCACATTTACTACTGGACAGAAAAGTGTTTCAGTTCTTTCGTTCTTTTTTTCTTAATGTACTTTCTTCAGTATTTTATCTACAGAGGAATATTCAACACCCATCACAGAACAAAGCCCTTAAAATAATGCAGGCACAGGAAGAGTATCAGTTAACAAAGATAATAGGTCCTAGTACTTTCTGGTTATTTAAATCTGAAAAAGACATACTGAAGATGTAAGTAATACTCAACTACCTGTCCTTTAGGCCAGATTTCCAACTACATTGCCACAGTAAGTAAAATCAAAATCCCACAGGAGTATAGAAGAGTAAGAAAAAATGACTAAGTTTTCATACACAGCAGAAAAGCTTAGTGTTATTGTAACAGCAACATGACTCTCCATGCACTCATCACCATTCTTTTTTCATTAAAACAGGAGTACTAAATCCCTTTGAAAGACAGTTATTTCTCCCATGCTGAAAAGCGTATGTTCTCCCACACCAAAATCCTGATTGTCACAACAAGAGATGATGCCTTGCACCAAATCAATAGTAACACCTTTTAAAACAAACAAAAAAACCCCTCCAAATCTGCTTTACACTGGAATTCAAATACATGAGAAGAACTTTCTTTTATACAAATATAAAATCTTCATCTACTTTCTAACTCTGAGGGGAGTATGAATTCAATAAAAGCATGGTAGTAAAAACAAAACAAAACACCACCAGAAGAAAAACCAGTCAATCAAACAAAAAGGTAAGATTGCAAGTTACACCACAGCAGAGTTGAGCCTTTTGACACATCAGCCTGATGCAGTACATCACATCACACAATCCAAATTTTAAGCAATTTTAAAAATGTGTAACAGTGAAAACCCTATCAGAGTCAATCCTGATCTTTACATAAAATCTAACAAAATATGCAGAACAGAATGCAATAACTTTGATTACAGTTTTTACGAATACCAAAAAGTTCTCCATAACTTAACTTTGCTGGCAGAGGACATGAGTTCACAGGCCAAAATTATTCCTTCCTCGTTAAGACCTGATGTAATTCTGCATCAAGAGGAACAAGAAGTTCCTCAAAATTAACTCCAAACCTGTCCTAGAAATCTAAAAGGTACCTTCACTTTTACCAAAATCTCTTTTCAACCAAAACAATCAAACCACAAGTTAAGTGACTGTCCCCCAAACACAACTCTGGATCAAAGCATTACCGCCCTTTTCACAGCACAGGCTTCTCAAATCAAGAACCTCTTCAGAGGAAGAACAGATCCCATTTAGGAACCTTAACCTGCTCCTGCTCCACATGGTAATGATCTGCTCCTTTGTGAATGACAAGGTGAAAAATATAGCACAAAATAGACTTGAGTCAATGCTCACAGCTGAGGAAAGATGGAAAATGGGAGAGCATTTATTCTTTATTACAGAAATCTATGCCCCAAAATGTGTAGTTTTACACTATGGTGCAAAATTTGAGGTACAATTCCAAATTCCTCTTAATGCATTGCTTAGATTTTCAAACCCAAAAGGTTTACCTTCTTGCAATCAATTATTAACAATATTAAACTTCCTAGTACAAAACAGTGAATGCTATTATAACAAGAACAATTAAAAAAGACCCTATCCTACATACTGGTCAAGAGACTTATCTGATGCATTTCTTTCTAGTGGTAAAGTTCTGCCAGACAGGACTCTTAAGAACAATTGAATGAACATGTAAGTGTCAGTTATGAGAGAATGCCTCTTTAAACAAACAACAACGACAACAAAAAATCAATGTACAGGACAGCAATCTTTAGATAAAGTTCCAGTGGTACCTCTGAATGGTGCCCTACACTTCCATTCTCAGACCCAGAGTGCTGTTCGTTTCCTTCATCTTCCACATCAGATCCTGAATCTCGTTCATCTTGCACTGGAGTAGCTCCACCATCATCTACTCCGAAGTTAAGAAAAGAAAAGCAACACTCAGTGACATCTCCCCGTGTTTAGAAGAGCACTGACAGGGGTGATCAACAGGGAGCCAGGCAGCGCTACAGTCAGACTCGCGTTCTAACTGCACTGACACAGACACGGAGGGTACCTACCGGGCAGGTTCGGCACAAACCCACCACACACATCCCAGAAGAGACCACTGAGCTACTCACAGCATGCACGCACCGACTGACACACTCCGCAAGACACCGAACTCATAATCAGGCGGCGGCCGCGCCGCGATCGCGCCAACGGCCCGGCCCGGCCCCGCCAGTGTCACCCCAGAGCCCCGGCGGCGGCCGCTGACCACGGCCGGGGCAGAGGCGGCCCGGCCCGACCCCGCACACCCTCCGGCCGAGCCGCGGCCCCGGGCACGCCGCCGCCGCCGCTACGTGACACCGCGGGGCAGGCGAACGGCCCCGGCAGGCGGGAGACGGCCAAGGCAGGGCGATCCCCGCGGGCCCCGCCGTGCCCAGCGCCCTCCCTCACAGGGCCCCGCGCCCCGGGCGTCCCTCCCGCGGGGGACGCTCCCGCGCCGCTACCTGACTGGTCCCCGCCGTAGTACTCGCCCTCCATGGCGGTGGCACCGGCCGCGCCTCCCCGCCGAGGCCCCGCGGGCTGGCGGCGGGGCCAAGCCCCCAGCGCAGCGCTCGCCACTAGGGCCCGCCGCCTCCCGGCACCGCCGCCTCCCGCCGCGCACAGGCCCAAAATGGCGCCTCTGCCCCGAACGGCCGGCACCCGCCCCGCGCGTGCGCTACGAACGGCCGCCCCCTTCCCCCCGCGAGGGGTGGCTCTCGCGAGGCTTCAGGGGCGCGGCCGCCAGGGGGCGCGGCGCGCGGGGCCGCGGCCGTTACCCGCCCCGCCGCCGTTACCCGCCCCGCCGCCGTTACCCCGCCCCGCCGCCCGCGCTGAGGCGGTTCCAGCCGCCGCCCGTTCGGCGGAGTTGAGCTGAGGTGGCAGTGAGGGGAAACTGGAGGGTAGTCGCTGCTCCCGTACGCAGGCTGACTGAACTGCAGCGAGGTAGAAAACGGTAGGGGTTTTGCCCCCTCCCGAAACGTTTTCCTGCAGTTTTTGGTAAAAAATAGTTTGGTTTGAGCTTGAGAACTGAAGTGCTGAGGAAATTGAAGGAGCGTTTGAGGGAAAAAAGGCTAGTTGGAGCCCTTCCATCAACATGGGAAACGAACAGCTGTACGGAAGTGTAAAATGGTCGTTATTTTAATAAAGATACTTTCTTGTCTGAGGTGTGTGAGAACTTCCAAGAGGCAAAACCCCAGGCAACGCCTGACGCCTGCTTAAACCCCCAGCCCTGAGCTACACCAGTGACCCAGCATCTCCCTTCTGCCCAAGGCACAGCAGTAAAAATGCCTCCTACACCGACAAAGGATGGGACATTGAGAGCCTCACCTACTGCCTTGAATAGAAAAGATTTCGCCGTTTAAGTGATAACTGAATTTATCAGCTCCCTTCAAATCCAGTTAGCAAGAATTAGTGTGAATCTCTACAAGGAGGCAGCAACCCCAGTTTTCAGGCACAGGTACGCACGTGGGCTCTGGATGCCGTGGTGGGGGTCAACAGTTTTTATGTCACAGCTGGCCCAAGAGGGGACCCGCGGCTAGCTGTGGAAACAGGACTAGTTGTCTCAGCAAATTTAGGTCTGCCTGTCCTAGCTGAAGCTGCGGTTCAAACTAGTTCATGTGTGGGTGGTTCTCCAGATTTAGCCTTCAGCATCGACTGAAAGTTAGCCTTGAACTCCCCTGTAACTGCTGAGTTCTGGAGTAAACACGGGGGCAGAACGACCTCTCGCTTTTTTCAGGAATTGTTGTGTTCTCTTTTAGCAACCTCTATCCTCTGAACAGTTGCACTATTCAGTTATTTGGCACACCTATGATATGTCAGTAGAGGCTTACTAGAGATGACTTCTGTCATTGAGGCATTGTTTAAAATGGAAAGCTTAATAAATGCATGCAGTGCTGGTCACCTGCCTCTCTTCTTCTTCTGTGGCGAACAAAACATCTTCATTTTCTAAGGGGGTACAGGTTAATGTGACAGGCAGAAAACTGTTGAGGCAGTGTCATTTGGCATATTTCTAAGCAACGGTGATTTTTATAATCCTACACGCTATGCTTCTGTTCAGGGACATCGCACTTTAGCAAGTTGGGGACTCTGAGCAAAATGAGTCATTATTTCTTCTGCGCCAGAGGCACTTTAGAATGAATGGCAGAGTGGTTAAGCCATTAACTAAAACTTACACTCCAGCAGCAAGCACAATTACAATGCAGAGAGTTCAGTGAACCATGTTACATACAGCTGCACTCTCTGAATTGAGTTATTACTTAACATCTACAGTGTTTCACTTCGAAGCAGAAATTGGCAGTGGCGTCAGGTGTTTCTTGGATACAATCCTATATTCTTAGTAAATAATGCAGAAACCTTTTTTTTTTTTAACCTGAAAGCAGCATACACAAAACATGCAGAGAATGTCTCTTTGTAGCTCCAGAGGTTGTTTCCAGATAGCCGCAAAGGTCCCTTAGTGATCCTCAGGACCACATGTAATGGTATCGCGTCCTTCTTTCCTGCTCCTAGATGACTTTTATGGCTTCTAGCTCTTTGCACTGTGTGGTTTCACTTTGACCTTTTCTGGAAGGAGCAGGTGTGTGCCAGTATGTGATGGGCAGCTCCCATTGTTTCACTTATCTGACTTCCATAAAGAAATGTAATGGCTTTCTACAGCTGACTAAACAGAAGGCAGCATGAAAAATTTAATGTGACTCATTACAACACAGTAAATTAAGTTCTCTGAGGCCAAAGCACTAAGGTAGGAAGTAACAAGTTGGGAGTAATGTAACAGAAAATAACGGACAAGGGGAAACATAAATAGAAACTAACAAAAAATAAGATTGCAGAATGTGTACCGAGGTACCTGGAAATTGTACCAACGTGCCTAGAAAACACAAAAGTCTATCACATATTAAAGTTCCAAGCAGAATCAGAGTACAATGGTAGTCTTCCTTGGAAATCCATAATTTCTAAATATGTGTCATGTTCTGCAGTGATAACAAGCCACTGTCCCAAATTCCAGCTGTGCTGAAGCTGCATTGATGAGAGAATAGGTAATTCTGCATTTACTGAAAGTGGAAGGAGTCACAGAGGTTCCTTCCTAGCAGTTATGAACTCCTATCTTTCTGAAACAAAACCTCCTAACCCTGAGCCTAGCGCTGTGACACGCCACGTGCACCACACAGCAGAGGGTATGCCTGTGTCTTAACCTCACCTCAGCAGTGCTGAATAACTGGGCACCAATTCTGACAACTGTTCTGCAGGTAAGGTGTGTGTGCGCACTTGCATGCACACTTGCATGCACACGTCTTTGTCCCTCATACGCGAGAACTTGGCACTTAGCGGCCTGTAACATACTCCCGTAATACCATCTTGGCTGCATCCCAAAAGGAAGGATGGAGTGACACAGACCATAATGGGATTGCACGGTAGGGGAGCATGACCTGCCTTCTAGCAAGCAGAGTAAGCAGCACCCACTTGGCGTGTGTGAAGGTGTGTAATGACACAGATCCCAGAGCCCCACCACTGCACCTCTGTACATCATGAACTGGCTGGAATGAAATAAGCCTTTCCCTGAGGGATAGAATGCTCAAGACAACCAAGGGATGCACTTGGAAATCCTTTACTGGTATGTATTTCTTATTTAGTTTGCTTTGTTCCTGCAGTGATCCTTTCAGAGTTAACAGACATCAGTGACTTAAAGCTACAAATCTGCTTAGAGGAAGGGAAGGAGGTTAGTGTAGACAGAAGGGTTTCTGAATTAAGAGTTTAGATTGCAAATTGTTATATCCAGTCTGCCTCCCTTCAGAAACCTCAGGAAAAAAAATAGTTTAACATAAAATGATGCTTGGCATCTAGGACTTGGTAATGCAGAAATGATGAGGCCACTTTGATTTAGCTGGAGAGAAAATGTGAGAGGTAGTGGCCATGTGCAAATTAAACCCTTTGATCCTGACATCAATCTCTTAATTAGGAAGCTGTCAGGAAGAGGCAATTTTGTTAACACGTCTATCCAGACAGACCTATTGCTCTGAACAACAGCAGGATTAAATTCACCAGTGATTATCCAATTTTAATTTATTGCATTTCTCAATGCATTATTCGTCAGCGTAGACCTTACTACAAATTACCCCTAATTACAATTACAAATGTGTCTGTGCCTAGCACAGTCCCTCACCAACCTCTGTCTTCAGCAGTAAACAAGAGTTGCTCACTCCTGGCGAGCTCCTGCCTTTCCCCGTTCGCACAGCTCAGTGAATTCCCAAACTGGAGCTACCCCTGCTCACTCAGGCACTTCTCTGAAGAAGCCTTTAGCAAGCCGCCTGCTCATCTCTCATTAGGTACATGTGCTTTACAAAGCATCTAGGCTGCTTCTGCTTGGTATGTCAAGTCTCTGCTCTTTCAGCTTATGTTTTCTGGCTCTTTGAGTATGTTTACACTTAACTGCGGAAATCCATCTCCCTTCCAACACATTTCAGCCACACAATGAGTTGTGCTTTTCTTTCAGACTGTCTTGAGTTCCCTATGTTTCTGTCTCATGCAGTTAATATAATGTACTAGGACAGAAATACTGTACTTCTGTCTGAAATAGCACCCCCACTGCATCTTGATCACAAGCATTAAAAATTTATATATTTTTAGGATGAGATTCTCTGCCCCAAAACATGATCAGTTTGGAATTTAAGCAGGTATGTTTCATTTGCTGAAGAAATATGCATGGCATTTTTTCCCCTACAGTCTAATTACACAAAAAGCTTCAGTACTTCAATTTATTTGTCAATATTTGACCTTCATCTAATAAAATCAGTACTTGAAATTTTGTTAACCACATATAGCACATAGACTTCTTCTAAAAACTGTTGTATCAGAAGTAAGTCTGCTAAAGAATTTTGAGGCAAAATCCTTGAGTGAGAATGATTGGCCCAGTTAGAAACTTTCAGAAAGCTCTCATCTCTTTCTTGTGGTTTCCTGCCTCTCTCTAAGTCTCCAAGCCCTGAAGGGCCTGTGCTCTGTTTCTGCACATGTCTTCATTACTGCTGTAAAACTTAAACAGAAGCCTCAGGTAAGGAGGCTAATACTAAAACACAAATGTGTAACGAGGATAAACACACATTACTCCCAACTATTTATTGCCGTGCTTGAATGCTTACCTCCGATTTGGATATGGAACTACAGCAGGAGCCCCAGGAATCTGTCGTCGACATGGAGGCTTTTTGTTGTCTTTCTCATCGTACAGTGCAGCTACATTGAACCTAGGAAACAAGAAAACAAGAATTAAGGTATTAGCTATACTAGCTCACGTTTACAATTATTGCACGTTTTCACTTGCATGATTAATAAAGGGCATACAGGGACTGAAGTTTAAGGTTCACCCAGGCAAGAATTACCCTTCCTGCTTACTGGATGTGCCTGACTTGGAGATTACATATATGCTGAACTGGGAGCAAAGTCCTGTAATAAATAACCATGCTTCAGTCATTTCCTCCTTTGTGCAGCAGGGAACTGGCACTTGGTGAGGGATCCCTTAATGGCACCAGTGCCAGTTTCACCTTCCTTTTCTTTCTTTCTCCAATGCTTATGAAAAAGAGGGAACTAAGCTGCAGAAACCAGACAGTGAAGATTTCTTCTGGAGAGGTAACATCCTGTGGGGTGCAATTTGCTTTACGGTGCCACGTTACTTTGTAAAGAGAAGCAACAGAGAGCGCCAGGCGTTGTCAGAATGCTGCCATTCAAGCAGGTGGGGGGGTGGCCACTTACGACTTAACTGGGGATAAGCATTTTAAATGTTGCAACTCTTTATCCCAGGATTATATGGGATCTCCTCCCTACATGTCCATTCTTGGCTGCCATCATAGGCTGGATCTGGACCTGCCTGTATCTTTGCTGTGATGCAGTATGGCTCTGCTTTGTGTTTGCACTACCACTCCCTCTTTGTTCTGGGTAGACATTTCTGCTCTGTTGCAGTATTCGGGTTTCCGGCACAGGTGAAGAAGTATCTGCCAGTTGTGAGTCACTGCAGCTGACCATGGCCCATCTTTGGCCTGTGTTTCCTGAGTGTTAGGCTTCTGTACCACCTTGCATCGCTCGTAGTAACAGGTCATCACATTGTTGAAGTTAATACGCAGATCCTGTTCCCGAGCCCTGAATAAGAACATGAGAACTTCATCATAAGAGTAACTGATTATGAAAGACAGAAGTTCTTTCCTGAGAGAATGTAAAAAAACAACAGAATAAAAACAAGCTGCCAGAACGAATGCATTAATGTTGCATTGCTACATTTTTGTAGATGTTGTGCTACAAAATTGAGAATTGTCTTAGTTACAGATGAGCTCTGAAGAAAAATCAATTCTTAATATAGTCAGCAGTTGTGTTAGGGACACAGCCCTTGCAGTTTCTCCATATGCCAGCTTTTGTTATTAAGTGTGACATTCTACTTCTCATCTTGTTATTGGATCACCTATGTGAAAATTATGTTTAAAATTCCTGCTTTAAAATGTGTGTTAGCATTGGACTTCCACATCGGCAGTCTGTCATCTCTTGACGTTTCTGGGTTGGGGTTTTTTCACTTTGGGAATCGCAATACATTTTGTAACTTTGGAAATTAGTTATTTTCAGCATATCTTATGATAACTTTCAAGTGGTAAAATGTTCTGGGCTTGCCTAGAAACCCTGTTCAGTTGGGGCTACTGTATAGCCCTTTACAGTCACAAAGAGGGCATAAAGATCATGGAGCTTGTCAAGCACTTCCTAGTTTCCATTTTGCTATCCTAACAGCCCTCTTTATGGTTAAGACATTGGTGTAACCCACAACAGTGGCATTATCTTGCATACAGGAGTACAATTGCTCCTTCTGTTTAGTCTGAAGAAAAGGCTGTTTATGCACTCATCAATTTTAAATAAGACCATGATTTATGAAACCTATCTATACCTTCCCAAATAACATAGGTAAAAATTTCCTGCTATAGGAAAGCAAGTGATAAAATGAGCCCTAACTCTCTCCCTGCAATGTTTTCTTTTAACATTGAAGTTTCTTAAAACAAGAGGGAGAAAACAACGGAAACCCTGAACTTCACTTTGAGAGTGTTTTTTTAATGGAAATCTTCATTTTTCAAGAGCATGAACATCCACAAATAAATTAATGACTTGAAACACTTTTCTGATAATTTAGTTGCAAAGTTCTAAACCTCAGAAACTTGTATAGCTCCACCATAAAATGAAGACAAACAATAAAATTATTTACATGATTCAATCAGAAAAGTGATGAAATCTGAGTGCCTTTCAAAAATAAATACAATTCATGTTACACGGAATTGTAAATAGTTATCCAAAATTTTAAACATATGATTTTAAAGCCATTACACAATAGAAGACATCTCAAGGATTTCAGTGAAATTATCGATGAAGTATCCCATTAATCGCTAATATTAATGGTACTGCAAACTGGGATTTTGATGATAATCTGTACAGCACAGGTAGAAAATGGAACTTCCTTGTTTTGCTCAAACTTACCAGAGAACTGTCCAAAACCTAGGCAAGCACAATTTAGGGCCAGAATAAAACAACTTCTCAAAAGGCTATGAAATGAGAAATTTAGATTCATGTGTCAAGATAAAACCAGAACAGGTGTCTCTCTTTTTCATAGGGAATGTTCTGAGAGATCATGGACTTGCCTGGAATAAGTGATAAAGATCATTTTCTGGTCCTGTAGCGTCCACTCGTCTTGTAAAGTAGCTTCCAAGCAGCTTGCCATCAAACAGGAGTGTGCAGAAGGGATGCAGATGGTTAAATACGTCTTCATTGAGCATGACTTGTAAAATGTGTTTGAGATAAAATGCTAAGAAAACATCATTGATAATAGGTTATAAAAGGGTAAAAATAGAATTACTTTTTGGTCCAAGGCTAGCATTTTTTGGAGCATTTTGGTTATTGCAAGCATTTCATTCTTCTTATCAGCTCTGAGCTGAGCCTTTTCTCTGGGTGTGCTGGAACAATGGATAGAGGGAGAGATCCTTTAGAGACATGGAGGGAGCAGAATGGGTCACACAGCTGTGAGAAGTTTGTGAACATGAGCCTGTGGAGACCTGGGCTAATAACTGGCATCTGCTGCACACAGCAACTACTAGAATCACAGGTTACTCAACAGCCTTAGTGTGCAGGGATCACTCTTGCTAGTAGGAAGAGATAACAGGGAAAAAACACCTGTCTGGAACTCTGGAAACATTTAAAGGGAACTTAGCAAAGAGTCTGCCTGTGATTTCCTACACACAGTAAGACATCAGCAGCCTTCCCGCTGTAGCAAGAGTCAGAGCCAGCAAATCATACGTGGTCCTGGAGTCACTCCAAAATGCAGCTGCAGTAGCCTATGGGACAGGAAGCAGCTTCTGAAGACTTTGGTTCCATGGTTATTCCAAGGATCACAGCCTAAACAGCATCATCCCTTAACCAACACACTAGTATAGATTCCTGGCCACCATCTTTTCACTGTTACGCTTTTGATAGTGAGCTCCCAAAATTATTGTGCTTCTCTCCAGTTCCTTATTTTGCTGCTCATGTCTTCATGGCAACCCTTCCCATTCCAGCCAAGGAAGATGAAATCTAAACCTCCATTTCTATATAGCGGTAGGTTTGAGCTGTGAGGGTCTGAGGGAACTGAGCAGCTCAGGAAAGTATGAATTAAATCTGTGCCACTGGGCTGGCTGCTCCTAGGAACTGAACTGCTCGGTCAATGGACCAGCCGAAGGTAACTCTATTGTGCATCGAATAACATTGCATTGTGAAGTCTTTTTATTTGTGAGCCAAACTTGAAGTTCAGCCAATAAATGTGCCTAGCATTTTACTGAGGGAACAATTTGGTATGAAAATGTGCACAGTGACCTCTTCAGGGTTGAGAGCATCTCCAGGCTTACATGGTAGAACTCACAGCAGACCCACCACCACAGTGCTGCAGGTTCTTTGCTTTGGGTAGATGGTTCCATTGTTTCTGCATTGGGTGTAGCGTATTATCATCTCCTCTGCTTTAACAAAACCCATATTATTTTAAGGCATTTTGCTGTTATTTTTTACAAGGAAACATCTCAAAGAAACCCCATTTTTTGTTCTGATCAAAGCTGGAGCCCTTTACTGGCCTAACCTTATGTTCTTCTTGGCACTGCAGGTTGCATACCATGATCTGAAGCATAATGGTGGTTTTCAGAAAGGTAAGTCCTATTCTTTGCTATGATTTACTGATTAGCCCAAGGCCCAAAGAGGAGAAAATTACCTTAACATCATGGTTCAACTCAAAAGAGAAAGTAGCAATAACCCAATATCAACCAGGTATGAAATAATGCCGTCCTAGACTAGTGGTGCAGAGGTGCTGGGCCCAGCCTGGCTGTGCTCATGCTGAGCTGTGAACTCTGTCACAAGGTGTGGCACTGAAACTGCACAGGCTACCTCTGGAGTGTTAGTCAACACAAGTTAGTCTGTAACATCATCCATAACTTGTGCAGTGTTTATAGATGCTTTACACTACAGTTCTTTGCTTTTATGTATGCTAAAATGTAAACCTGTGAAGTATTTTGAGAGGAAAAAGACATAATCTTCAAGGAAAAATCTTGAAACTTTGACAGCAAATGCTACAGTCTGTAACAGAAGTTGTATGCAAACCCCTCAGCTATAAACCAGTTTGTACCCACTGAAGATCTGACCTACAGATTTGTTCAGTTTTCCTTCCAGCTGATACAGCAAAGCTTTCTGTTTGAATCCATATTCGTGTCTGGACCAAGAGAAGGTATTCCCGGGGGCTTGGAGCAGGGAACTATAACCAGGACAGTAGTGCAGGCGACACCAAGATGCTGCTTATTTCTAGGAAAGGGCAGCTGTAGCTTGCACCTTCCTCTGATGACAGCAGAGCAGCTCTTGGTTGCTTGCCCTGCTGAGAGGCAGGATGTTGTCATGCCTCTACAAATGTGAAGAGATGAATAAAGAGTGCTTTTTTTTTTTTTTTTCCAAAAAAGATCGTGGACGCACTTACATTTCTAAGTTATTTCAGCTATAGCAGAAAGAATAGATATCAATGAACGCTTGCAACAGAACCCTCTACATTTCCAGGCATCTAGTCTGTATATCTGTTTGTTTCTTTTTCTTTTTCCTGGTAGTGTCTATGTTTCCAAGCATCTCTTCTGAGAGAATACTGTAGCTAGCGTGAGGCTGCCAAGGCACTTTACCAGCATTCACTGTACCCCTTGCCAGTCTCGAGGAGGTAGTGGAGCTGAGTATTTGCTGTCCTTGTAAAAGGTGTTGCCTCATTTCCTCCTGTGAGACAACTGGGTTTGATGGCTTGTCCAAAGTCATGTTCCAAGACAACTGTGGAGCTGGGAGTAGAACTTAGAGCTATATACTAATATATACTAATACTATAACCATTGGACTGTACTGCCTGCGAGCAGTAAGAACTTCGCCAACTAAACGCTGCTAAAGAGATCAAATCACTAAAAAATTAAGACCAAGAAATGTATGCCTGTAAGCTACATGATGTCAAGTATATCACTGTACTTGACAACAGCTTTTCTTCTCCTCAGGGTGATCATGTGTGGCTGGACACTCAACCAAACAGTGAATTTAATGTCCCTATCGGGGCAGTTGTGAAGGACTCTGACTCAGGACGGATCTTGCTGGAGGATGACGAAGGCAAGGTGGGCTATGCTATAACTTTCTATAAAAGATGAACATAAAATTTAAAAGTACAAATTACATAAGAATGGCCTTATTGGGCCAGACCATCTAAGCAAATGGTCTGACTTCGTCTGGTAAGATATACTGAAAGAAAGAATATAAAAGTAAGGCTAGTATAGGGTGATACCCTAATATTTCCAGGTCCCAGCACTATGAAGACTTAGAGCTTCCTGAGCTAGAGGTTATATCTATGTAGTTAAGAAAAAGAAAAAGACAGGCTCCAATCTCTAAATCTGATGGAGCTTTAGGTGAAATCAAGATCCCACTAAAGTCAATGGGGTTTCATCCCTACCTCATACAATGTAGTGGCTGTGGTGACCCGATAGAGCTGCGCTCTGAACAGCGCTAAATTTGGTGATGTCCAGAAGCCACCTGAACCGCTTCATCCAGTGTTTTAAATCAACTGGTCCTGGGGAGCAGCAATCCAGTAATTTCTGTAGTTCAGTCAACTGTTTGTTAGAATATGCTTTTTTGAGCATGGATTATACTGAAACTCACTGTGGTCTAACATGGTTCTCCTTTGTTTGCCTCTGAGCAACAGCACAACACGTTAAAGCTGATGCCTTGTCTTTTTCAGGAACATTGGATCACAGCTCGGAACATGCACTTGGTGCGCCTGATGCACCCCTCCTCTGTCCAGGGGGTGGAAGACATGATCCGCCTTGGCGATCTCCATGAAGCAGGCATGGTGCACAACCTCCTCATCCGCCACCAGGAGCACAAAATCTATGTGAGTGCCAAGGGCAGCACGCATAGCAATTTCGGGAACGACCTCTGCTACACATTTCACAATGACCTGAGCAGCCTGCAAACCTTTCATACATGGGGGCCCCTCTGCTTCCCTTACTGAGTGAGGCTGCCAAGGAGACACAACATAGTGGTTTTCTCTTTTTCATTTGAGTACTTTGGCTGTGAAGAAGACAGCTAATAGTCACTAAAACCACAGAGCTGTGCATAGGTAGTGACCTTGCTTACTTACTCCTAGAGGGACCATTTCCACCAGCCACCGACAGCTAAATCCAGCCCATGTTACAGCTTAGTGCTGCTATTACCTGCAGCTGCGACACAGGATCAGTCTAGCACACAGTGACATGATTTAGATCCAGTTCAAGTCAATGTTTACTTCATTTTGTAAAATATGGATATTTAGGATACCTGGTTTCATTTCTTGTCTGTTACAGGTTTTATCTGTGACTGAGCAATTCCTTACTTCCCAGTTTGTAATATGATAATAATATTGTTTTTTCCATGCTTTGCCTCCTATGCCTCTCACTGTAGGAGAGGAGATCCTCTTACATCACAGATGTGCTGATGTTTAGTGTAAACAAGGACTAGTTTTATAGTTATAACTACCAAGATGTGTGTATAGACCTGCTATACTAGACTCTAGCAGTTGTCTTATGTAGAAGTTCTTGAACAATATTATTGCATTTCCACAGCCTTCAACAGCCTCTGCCATTTCAATGGTGCCGTTGTTTACAAATGTTACTAAATGACTGCATGAATAACACAACCATAACTTTGCCCGTTAGCAAAGTTCTGCTACATCTGCACTAGAACACGAAAGCAGCTTAACAAAACACTACAAAACAGCTTATGATAACACAAAAAAATGCCAGGTAAAATTGGACTTTTTGGTGTTGCGGCTTAAGCCAGTGAACTGAGCTGTGATTTGGCAAGGAGATTACAGCTAGCATTCTTCCTTTTGCAAAAACCTCCATATCCTGGGATATTTAATAGCAGCTTATAGCGTGTAACCATGCTGTCAGTCTCACCTAAGTGCTGCTATGGATCTCCCAGGCTTCCTTCCTGCCTCTTCTTAGATTTATACTGCAAGTGGCTTTGGTTGTATTCTTGTTTGCAGGTTTGCTGCTAGAGGTAACACTCGTAATTGTTTTTCAGACTTACACAGGATCAATCTTGGTAGCAGTGAATCCATACCAGCTGCTTCCCCTCTACACAGTCGATCAGATCAGACTGTACTGTAACAGGAGGATTGGAGAGCTACCACCTCATGTCTTCGCCATTGCAGACAACTGTTATTTCAATATGAAGAGGAATAAGAGAGACCAGTGCTGTGTGATCAGGTGACTGGACTTAGAGAGGACCAGTAGCAGAAACCAAGTCTGCATGTATTTGAGGCACCTTTGTGGACACAGGAGACCTTCCAGATGGAAGGGCACAGATAAGACGAGAGTCAACAGGAGGGAAGTATTTTCTCCCCTGCTACTTCTTTTTCAGTTATGTCTGCAAAAGGCAGAACATGAACAAGGGTTTTCTGAAGGCAAATGTTCTCCCCCAGAATCTTTGAATGTTATGATATATTCTGCACATGGTCACTACATACAGAAACACAAAATATGAGCCTGTGTGATGTAAGGCTATCTTTTATCTTGGGGACATGATACTTATATTACATATATTTTCTGAGAATAGAGATTTCCTGGAGAGAAACAACCTCTGCTAAAGCTGGAGGCAAGCTTTCTTCATCCTAGAAACACAAAATATGTATCCATTCTCTGTTAATCATCACTGTGAAGAACCAGATAGTCTCACTGCAATAACATCTGATTATAGTTGAGGCAACTCAGGTGATGTGCTAAGACTAGCACTGAAAATGGGTAATGCATTAAAGAAGAAAAGCAAGTGGTCATTTAATTTGCACTGGTACAGAATGTCTTCCATGGATTGGCTTGTTTTTAATCAGTGGGAGAATTTAGTCCTCAATTTAAGTCTAAAAAAGAGCTTAAATTTTATTAGATAAGATGATGAAAGACTAAAATTCTCCAGCCGTGCATGAAAAACAGTCTGATCTGCCATTCACAGGGTAAATATAAGTGGGATTTATTTTTTTTTTAACTTGGTCTGCCATTTTGCCACCCTAGCCAAAAAAAGAAGAAAGGAAACCTGTAATGATCTTGTTTCTTACTGCAGTGGAGAATCTGGAGCTGGGAAGACTGAAAGCACAAAGCTAATACTACAATTCTTGGCAGCTGTCAGTGGCCAGCATTCCTGGATAGAGCAGCAAATCCTAGAGGCCAACCCCATTCTGGAAGGTGTGTTACTTAACCAACAGGCTTGATTTACCACCCTTATCTCAAGATTTTTGTATCAGGATAAAAAATTCAGAAACATCTTTGAACCATTGTATCTGCATAACTGCTAAAACCCCTGAAACACTGGTGATGCAGGGTAGAAGTTCTCTGCCATGAAGTCCACAGCAGCTCCCATGCTGTAGGAGGGCCTGCCATCATAGTATGTGACCTGGAACTTCTGGGAGCACAGGAGTCCTTGGGAATGCAGAACCCAAAGTAAACACCCCTGGTTTTGCATTTGCAATAGATAGTGACAAAGTGACTGGCCAAGCATGGATGTATCTATAGGGGAGCTCCCTGAGACACCCATCTGTCTTTGTAGAGGGATCAAATGTGTTCCCAGTAAATCCTTCTGGAGGTTTTCAGACTTGCCCAGCTCTCTTAGCTGGCCAGATATAGGCCACTTTTGGATCATTTGAATGTATCTTTTAGGACCCAGTTATGTGGATGCACAGTGTGCCTGCCTCTCTCTTCAGGAGGCAGCCTGAGAGCAGATACTCTTCAGTGCTTGTCAGCAATGTAATTTGGCACACATAAAATACTGGCAGCAAAAAAGAAGGGCATAAAGATAGACTTGATGTTCATTAACTGCAATAATCTAGATATTATCTCTGTCCCTTGCTCATCAGCTTTTGGAAATGCCAAGACAATTCGAAATGACAATTCAAGCCGCTTTGGGAAATACATTGATATTCACTTCAACCAGAACGGCGTGATAGAAGGAGCCCGGATAGAACAGTTTCTTCTGGAGAAGTCCCGGGTTTGCCGGCAGGTGAGGGCACTGGCAGATGCACGTTCTGCCTGCTCCTGTGTTACGAGCTTATGCTGACAAGGCTGTCCATTGGCCTATTTCTTTCTTCTAGGCTCCAGAGGAGAGGAACTATCACATCTTCTACTGCATGCTAATGGGGATGAATACAGAGCAGAAAAAGATGCTGAATCTGGGCACTGCTTCAGAGTACACCTACCTTACTATGGTAATAGTCTCTGCTTTCTTCTCCATTATTCCTCTGCCACTTGCTTCTCCCAGTGAGCAATTACAATCAACAGGAGCTGCAGATGGGTAGTTCCCAAATATGAACTGTCCTTTCCTTAGAGTACCAGAAGCAGTAACACCAAAAGTGCTGTGAGCTTCAGTTTCAGAGACTTACTGCCATGTCCGCCGGTGGGAGGCAGCTTGTGGCAGTTCAAAGCTTTCTATCAAAGTCAGACTTCAGAAATGTAAAGGACATCTTAAAGCAGGTGGGAAATATCCCTCACTTTCGCAGGCACTCATATTTCAGATGAATGCAAGGGATCTCATGCCAGGGAGAATACTAATCAGGTATGTATACTGTAGGGGAAAATGAATAAGCAGAAATAGTGCCAAGAATCCTAGTCCTTGTATCTAATAAGTCTTATATACATAATGCAGGAAGCTGGCATTCAATCTAACCTCCAACAGCTGATGTTAATGTCCATGTCTGGGTTTATGTTGCTGTAGTGGCAGGAGTGGGATCTTCACAGGTGAGATTTTTGAAAATAGCTAGTTGGTTGATTTAGGGCATTAAAACTTTTGTGAAAATCCTGTTCTTTAGCCTGTGGAGATATCTCATATTAAATATTTCAGCTGGTTTGATTTGGGCTGTTCTGTAGCTGTGGAAAAAATGGGGCCTCTGCTGAAGTTAATGGGAGCTGAGCATCTAGTTTCAGAGGAAAATAAATCAAGCCTATAAAGCTGTTTCTGGAGTTTCAAAAGCAAAAAATACTAAGGATGTTGGAGATTTTTTCAAATGTAATGTTTTCAGAATAGTAGTGCTCTTGCAGCAAGAATTGATGAGTAAAATTCACACATTGGCCATTCCATAAAATGTCTGAAGTTCCCTGGGTCAGCAGTAGGGCAGTATAATACAGAGACAGAATTAGATTAAAGGAGAACATATCCATGGTTCAGTTCAGGTCAGCTGTTGGCACAAGCTGGCATGTTTACATGCTGTAAATGGAAATGTCTAGGAATACTTCACTTTTGTAAACATCACACTGTATTGTTGGAAATAGCAGGAATAAAAAAGGCATTTTCCCATCTCCATTAGGGCTGAAAATAGTTTCTACCAGGAAGCATCCTAGGACCTGCTGTGCAGTCTATATTGAACGTTCCTCTAATGCTGCCTCAGATGCTTCCATCTGCCTTCCACTAGAACCTAATATTCTTATTCTGAGAGTTGCCTTCCGGTACTGATCCAATCCTACTTGCTTTGATTTGGGATTAGGGCTCTTAATTAATAGAATCACTGAATGGTTTGGATTGGAAGGGACCTTAAAGATCATCTAATCCCACCCCCCCTGCCACGGGCAGGGACACCTTCCACCAGCCCAGGTTGCTCCCAGCCCCATCCAGCCTGGCCTTGGGCACTGCCAGGGATGGGGCACCCACGGCTGCTCTGGGCAGCCTGTGCCAGTGTCATTGTCCAATTGTTCATTGACAAGCAGAGAGAGGAAACGAAAGCAGCAGACCTGGCCTTGTAATTATAGGTAACCTTGTCAAAGTTTTCTGTCTTCTGTGCTGCAGAGCAGCCTTCCCTTCAGCTTTTCCCTCTGGCTTTCCCAGCACTCAGTCTAGCCCTGGAGAAGTACATTATTTAGTGCTCTACTAATGGGTTCTTCTTGAGAGTAGGGGAAAGAAACAGCCATGGGAAGAGCATCTAGAATGTCTAAATATGCTTTTACCTTGCATCTTACAGCAAGTGGCTCACCAGGTATCCACATTGTGCACAAGGGTTTGTCAGCTGCAGGTCTTTTCATCGTGTGGGGACCGAAAGGGTTCTCCTTACCTGAGGGTATGGTGTCTTGCAGGGCAACTGCATCTCCTGCGATGGACGGAATGATGCAAAGGATTATGCCCACATCCGCTCAGCTATGAAGATCCTCATGTTCTCAGATTCTGAGCACTGGGACATCAGCAAGCTGCTGGCTGCGATCCTGCACTTAGGGAATGTAGAGTTTGAAGGTAAACTCAGCATTGTCTGTGTTGGCTTTTCCTCAGACTCGTAAAGGCCTAAAGGTGCCACCTGCTTCCACCTATACAGATGAGGTTGTACTGCTCTGCCCTGTAAAAAAAGCTGAACAGGGTTGGAAGGGCAGGCAGATAAGCACCATGAACTTCTGATTTGTGAAAACCACTGTCTTGTGTTTTGGAAAACATCATCTTATTACTATTTTGTCATGCCATCAGGTTTCCATGGCAATAAATGGGCCCTTATCACCCAAACTGAAACAACAGATAATATAATGCCATGTTACATTTGCTGATTGTAGTGCTACGCAAGCCAGGGGACACAGGAGCAGCTGAGCAATGTTTGCTGTGGAGATGACAGCAGCCATCCTCCTGGCTAGGCCTGGTGAACACTCACCTGCGTTAAGTGCACTGCTGGTATGGCTGGGCACACAGGGTGAGATGCCCACCAGAGGGATGCCAGAAGCTCTCACATTTTGCAGAAGGACTCCTCACTTGGTGATACAGAGGGCCCAGTACAGTGATGCTGGCTGGATTCTTTGAAGTAATGCTGGCTGCTAAAGTGAGGGGTTTCCTTCATTTCCCTTTGTGTCTAAACTTCCCACAAGCCAGATAAATGGTAAAAAACATATTTAGAAACCCATTTTCTGAAGTCAGATACCACTTCCCCACATCCCAAATAGCTACTTTTAAAATGAATAACCTTGTCAGCTTTACTACTATTTTTAGCCTGATGTTCTGGAGTTGTGATAGCCCAATACAGCCCAGGGTTCCGAGGTGAAATCAGGACTCTCCTTAGTAAAATCATCAAACCTGGGAGTCTCAAAAGAAAAAGTACTGCCTTGCCACATTCCCAGAGCTACAGGGTTACATAAATATGGCTGCAATAACAGCACAGCTCCCTGCCATAGCAGAAATGATTCACCCTGAGATTGACTGTTTCCTCATTGTAGCGGCTGTGTACGACAACTTGGACTGCTCTGATGTGATGGACTCACCACACTTTTCAATTGCAACCAAATTGCTCGAGGTAATGGGCTCTCATCTTCTCCTACTAGTACTTTTCCTCAGTCTTGTTCCCTGACCACACTGACAAAGCGTGTGTCTGCGGAGTGGTTTTGTGTGGGTGTGCCTATAACAATGGACACGTCCTCGTCTTCCTGTTGACGTTCAAGTGATGCTGTTGCAGATGTCTCTCTGAGCTGGGAGATCTTTAACTGGGACAGCAGGCTGCCAGTGAATGCTGCTGGACAGGCAGTTTGTCACGGCCCTCTTCCTGAGACAGACTTTGCTGGATCTCCTTTAGCCACCTGGAATGACCAGGTTGCCATGACTGTTCTTCCAGGTGGACTCCAGTGAACTCCAGAACAGCCTCACAAACCTCTCCATCATTGTCCGAGGAGAAAGCGTGTCCAGGCCTCTGAACATAGTTCAAGCCGCAGATGGGAGGGATGCCTTTGTGAAGGTACCGGTGCTTACATTTTCTCTGCTTTAAGATTGGGGACACTTTTGGAGCTGTCTGTCTTCCTGGTTAAGGAGCCTTATGTGGGCAAACAACCACCCAGAGAGCTCCAGTCCCTTGTAGTTTTCAGGCATAGTTTGACAGCATTGTAGCAAGCAGTAAGCTATGTCCAAAGACCATAACGATGGGCTCTAATTCCTCTTTAATTTTTTCTCAGGGTATATATGGACGGATTTTCCTGTGGATAGTGAACAAAATCAATTCAGCCATTTTCAACCCAACTTCTCAAAAGCCTAAAACCAGACGTCAGTCCATTGGGCTGTTGGACATTTTTGGGTTTGAAAACTTCAGCAACAACAGGTAGGAGGCTCTAGATTAATTTCCACTGGGAATCTGAAAAGCAGCTGATGTAAAGGGAAAGAATAAAAAACCGAACAGACACATATTCTTTCATTATCGTTCTGATTCTCAGAAAAGCAGTGAAATTTCTGTCACTGAATTTTCCCAGCAATAATCATGCACAGATTCCATTTTTCTTCAGACATGGTCATGTTTCTGCTTCATTCCCTAACCTGCAATTTGGTGCAGCCATTGCTCATGTCTATTCCAAAACTTCAGGAATTTTCTCAGAGGAGATGGCCATGAAGCTGCTATGAGCAGGCAGCCAGTACGTGAAGATATAGTATGTCCCATGTCTCTGTACCAAACTTTCTTGTTCCATGGCATTTTTACCATGTCTCTTGGGATACATTTTGCATATAGTACAAAGGAGGCCATGTTGCGTTTCCCATTTCAGCTCATGCTTCCATCTTGCTCGGTGTTATCCCATCCCTTTTTTGAGCCACTTCTTATCTCTGCTTTTAAGGACAGGTTGGCAAAATACCTGGTCAGTATACCGTTGTCTCACTGCTGCCTCTTCTACTGGTGGTTTCAGTCCCAAAACACCATTTCTGTTTACCCTTCTCTATGGGGGCAGCAATTCTCTCAGTTGTATGATACCATATCATCAGTACTCCACAAACCATCAGCACATATTCTGCAGTCTTTTCCAATCCGTTTCAACTGATGCATGTTGCTTGCTTTCTACAAGATAATATTCCTCACTGACTTTTGGAACATAGTCCACGATCTGTTTAGCCCATCTCCTATCTTTTGAGTGCTCTCCTATTATTTTATGCTGTTCCCTAAGTCTGCAATTCATATGGGGCCTCACTGTGGTGAGCTCTCTACAGGCACACACAGCGTGCCACAGCAATTACCAGGTAATGACAGTCAGGTGCAACATTAAGGAGTAACTAACAAAAGAAGTCATAGTGCCAGTGCAAGTAAAAGCACGTCACACACTCATAGAGTCAAGCTACTTTCACAGGTATATGTTCCCCTTAATCTCTACAGTTTCTTGAAATGCGTACAACATCTTTCCTTCCTTACTCAGCAAAACTCAATCACCACTTGGCTCATTTCTGCTTATCTGTATTGGAGCAGAAGATGCATCTTTTATATTGCTAAGATTGGCAACAGGCAGTGGTGGTGATCATTAATGCTGTGCAATATAGCAGGAGTCTATCTAGATATGTATTTAATACAGAGAACAAAGAAATACCGTAAAGCAGTGCAGCACTAGCCAAGGATGACCATGGTTCCCATCTTGTCCCCCACCAGCTTTGAGCAGCTCTGCATTAACATTGCCAATGAGCACCTTCAGCAGTTCTTCGTGCACCATGTCTTCAAGCTGGAGCAGGAGGAATACCTTGCGGAGCACATTGTCTGGAATAACATCGACTTCACTGATAACCGCCAGGCTCTGGAAGTGATTGCACTCAAGCCCATGAATATCATCTCTCTCATTGATGAAGAGAGCAAGTTCCCAAAGGTAAATTTCTGGTTTCACTTGTAATGCCTGGCTTTGCACACAGCTCACAGGTAACGCTTGGCTTTACACACAGAAAAGTGCAAAAGTGGCTTTCAGATACATTATGAGAGGCAATGTCTTCTCCTTATAGATTCTTTTGAATTAGCTCACTATACAAATGCCTTTCTCTCTGCTGGAATGTGGTCTTCCTGGTACCCTGCCGTTGAAACTCTTACAGCTGTTCCAGACGGAGAAGGAAGGAGTCTGCATCGTCTTACAAGGGCTTCTTTGGAAACCTGAATTCACATATTGAGTATTGTTCTGCTGTTGGTCTGGGCTGCAGCTTGCTCTTTCTCTCCTGGATGACAGACCTAGTTGAGTAATGTCACCATACGGGCCTGCCAGCCTGCCCTGGGTGCCGGGGAAGGTGCCGGAGCAGACGGTGCTGAGCGCCATCACCCAGCACGTGCAGGACAGCCGGGGGGTCAGGCCCGTCCAGCGCGGGGTTCTGGCAGGCAGGTCCTGCCTGGCTGCCCTGATCTCCCTGTGGGACAAGGTGACCCCCCTGACGGGTGAGGGACAGGCTGCGGGTGGTGGCTGCCAGGGCTGGAGCGAAGCCTTTGGCACCGTCCCCACAGCATCTCCTGCAGCCACCGGCTGCTCCCGGCCGGGCCGGGGGGGCTCTGCGCGGGGTCAGGAGCTGGGGGGCAGCCGGGCCAGGGAGCGGTGGGGAATGGAGTCACATCCTGCTGGCACCGGGCACACGGGGGTTCCCCAGGGCTCAGCGCCGGGGCCCGTCCTGCTGCGTGTCTGCACCGCCGGGCTGGGCGAGGGGAGCAAGTGCCCCCTCAGTCAGGGCAGGGGGCACCCAGCTGGGGGGAGCTGAGCTGCTGGGGGGCAGGGGGCTCTGCAGGGGGGCTGGGCAGGCCGGGCCGAGGGGCTGAGGCCACTGGGTGAGGGTCGGCAGGGCTCAGCTCTGGGCCCTGCCCGTGGGGCACAGCAAAGATGAAAGCAGCATGTGATCTCAGACATTCCTGCAGAGCATTTTCATAGTTTCCAAAGCATAAGGCTAAGCAGGACTGCTGGTCCAGCAACCAGGTGCCAATGTGGGCTTGTCCAGAAAAGCAAGCCCCTGCCTCAGCTCATTTGTAGTTCTCAGGTAACAATTTGAGAGGATCATGTACAGGCAGACAGCTTTCCCCTTTCTTCCCTTAGAGAGTTTTCCTGCAGTCAGGACAAGAAAGCATCTTTTCTATGATCACGTCATGAGCACATGACTTCCCAGATAGCACAGCACTCACTGCCCCTACCATGGGCCAGCCAGCAGCACTAGCCTCACATGCACCACAGGGGGATGAGATTGTGATGGCACCCCCTGAAGAGAAGCACTCTGCTGAGTGCCTTGCCTGTGGAAGTCACTATCTGAGCAAGCTGACTGGTGTCTGCTCAGGCCGGCCTTGTTCCAGGGATCTCTGAGTCTTGCACCAGCCGGAGAGTGAAAGAAGTGTGGGAGAAGGAGCATGCACCCCTTAGAGCGTGACTGGGTAGGGTGGCACGGGAAGGCTGGTGCAGGGCTCTGCTTGTGAGGTCCAAATATATGGGAAATTCTCAGCACATCTGGTGATGTTAGTAATGTTAGGGGGGCTTGGATACAGCCCTAAAATACCAGGCCTTACACTCTGGTGGTGTTTTCTGTCCTGATGCTTGAGAGAAAGATCCGTGTAAAAGGGAAGACACTTCTGGCACTACCTTTCTCCAGATCGACAACACAAATAATGGACAGAATTTGAGCTTTTGTTATCACTGATCACCACTTCTATTTGTTTGCTGAGCATAGGCCCATGCTGGGGGGAATCTGCTTACCTGATCTTTTTGCCTGTATTTGTTTCTAGGGCACAGATGCCACCATGCTCATCAAAATCAATTCCCTCCATGGCAAAAGTAAAGTTTACATCCCACCTAAGAGTGTCCATGACACCAAGTTCGGCATCAACCACTTTGCTGGGGTTGTCTTTTATGAATCAAAAGGTGAGCCTATCTCTGCTGGATGCGGAGGGTGAAAAGAAAGGCATGACCTGCCCTGGATGTGTGACACTCCAAGGTAGTGTTGAGCTGAAGTCAGATCAGGAGGTCAGGAGGATTACTCTAAACTAATCTGCAAGTTACTGTAAACGAACTGGATTTTAGCTAGACAGAGTGGTGCTAAAGCCAGCAGGCTGCAGACATGACAAGCTGATTTTTTTTCCATCCTATAGATTTCCTGGAGAAAAATCGGGACACTCTGAGTGCTAATGTAATGCAAGTGGTTCATTCCTCCAAAAACAAATTCCTGAGAGAGATTTTCCAAGTGGAAATCACCCCACCTAATCTGGGACGTGGGACCATCCGGCATCTTGGAGCTGACCAGACCTGCAAGGTTGGCTTACTGGAGCTAAGTTGCAGGAACAACTAATTTCTCCTCCCTTCCATAAGGCCCTGGCTGTTCTTGACCTCTTTCTTTTGCACTCTTTAGCCAGCAAATCCCTATGCCCTTCATTCTACCCATTTCTGCAAAGGAGTCTGCAGGAAAAGTCAGGGTCTAGTGTTCATGCTGTAAACAAGTCCTGTCTCCCAGGGCTGCGTCCCTGGACGTCTGCATAGCCATGCTTGCAGGCTGTGACAGAAGCATGCGTAGTGCTGCCTCCCCAGAAGTTGTCATCAGCTGGATGGGTTTGTTCTGTGTCTGCCTGGGCACCCATACTGCATCCACATTGCCAGGATGGGTGTAACGTAGTAAGAGGGAACTGCAGTTTGAAAGGTTTGTTGGAATGGAACAAGGCACTCACCAGAGACCCCTCTGCAAAGCCAGTACCTGTCCAGAAGCTGGCAGCTGAACTGCTGCCACGCTGCACATGTAGCCAGTCTGCTCAGACCGTAACACCAAGGGCTCTGACTGGGCAACTGGCAGCTGGGTCCTGGCCGTTTTGTTCTTGCACAGGGCTGACAGGCTAGCACCAAGGAGCAAATAGCTGTGCTGTCACAGAGATACTCTGCTTCCTGCTCCTAGTGACGCTTGTAGACACAGGTCTCACTGCCCTAGGTACTGCTGCAACTTTAGTTCTCCCTCCTGGCCCAGAGGCTTTGTGGCAGAGTTCATGGTGGCTAATTATCACAGAATCATCTGTGCCTAGCAGTGCAGGGAGCCTTGTCCTGTGCCTAGTGAAAATGAGGTTGTAAAGTGCGGTGGACTGGAAACAGCTTGAGGCTTGAGGCAGAGTTCAAGTTCTCTGCCTTGCTGCAACTTTCACATGCCTTGATTTCTGAGCATTTAACTATGCAATGTCATCATGTGAAGGCACCTTTGCTTTTAATGTTTGCACCTTTGAGTTTTCCTATCAGGGTACATAACAAACAGTCAGCCTGCTATCTTACCTGTTATCTGTCTGTTCTCCTGGCACTGTTTTCTGATCCTGTCCTTTCTTCCTCAGTCTTTATCCCATTGTGGCTTTCTGCTGTCCAGAACATCTGGCCATGGACAGGTAAACATCCTGGAGGAGAAGAATGTCAGAAGTGGTACAAGCAGCAACAGAGAACTGGCTTAGCATCTCTTAAATGCTATGAATACTTCCAGATTAAATATCAGGTCTATCTACATTGCTCTAATGCTCTAATGTTTTTTGTCTCTATAAATAAGGTTGTGTTATTGAAAAAAAAACACCTTTCCTTACATTTAGGAAGCACAGAAGCATGTCAGGAAAGGAGCTGCTAAATGTGGGCTGGTGGGCTACTGCCCATTTCAAAATGTGCAGCAGTTAGCTGAAATACCTCAATTAATTTCAAATAGGTTAGGCCACCGTTTGGAAGCCTAAGCAGCAGGCTACAGAAAAGAACAGTGAATGAAGTGCCAGAAAAAAACCCTTTGCTGTCCTGAGGTCTCAGAGTTGCCCTCCTGACACACCAGGGCAGAAAAGTCACCACCATCTCAACAACAAATTCAGCTTTACCAATGTTCTATGTGTGAGATGAGGGCATGGGCTTCAGACCTGTGTGGCCATCCCACTGATGTACTGATACAGCAGGAAGGCTCGGAGATCTGGGAGTGCAAATTGCTTTTAACTCTTATACAGTTTAAACATGTATATGCTGTTGTCGTATTTACTTTAAAAAAAAAAAAAAAAAAAAAAAAAATGCTTGCTAGCCCTGAAGTACATCGGAGCCGCCAAGAGACATTCCCAGGAAGGGTTTCCCAAAGGATGAATGTTCGGTCGCCGGAGGGCAGCATTGCCCTGTCGCTAAATCAGAGGTTGGCCACTTGAGTGTTAAAAAGGGCACTTTAAACGTAAGAATCGGTAGAATGAGGTACCCTAACAGACCATGGAAGTGAGGGGAGCCACTGGACATCAATTATTTACTTGGGAAAAAAAAACCCAAAATCCCACAACCCCCCAAACCGAACACACAAGCTGTATCATCCTGCAGTGGCTCCATGCCTGTATGTTAAAGGCCAGCAGAATCCTTCTGTTACTTGGAATCAGCACTGTGGTCACCGTAATTTAATGTACCCTTTAAAGATACTAGGAGGTAGAAGCTTAGGCCTGTTGTGATGATCTGTGTGAAAAAGACATAGGTGGGAATATCAGCGAAGCTGGGAAAGCTAACTGCAGCCAAGTGCAATTCCTCTGGGTTACAGTATGGCAACTGCGAGCAAAATTCAACCCAGGAGCAGTGAGATACAAAGCACTTTATATGCAGCCGTATATGGAGTAGCTCTTACCTTATCTTCCAGCAAAAGTTGCCTTTTCACTGCTTACTGTAGTACTAATGAGCAAGGTGATCAGTCATCCTTATCAGTAAGGAATGAGCTGCTCTGGATCTTTAGCATCCATAGTTAGCTATGAGATGGCAGCAAAACGTCTGGCCTGGAGGTTATTACTGCTCTGGGAGCGGCTGTGGCTCACCAAGCTTTCAGGCACACCCCCATGCATAACAGCTTGGCACCCAGGCCATACGCTAAACTCAGCCTTGGCTGGAAAAGATGGGCCTGGGTGGGCTTGTGTGGGTGGAAATTCCATCATCACAGCCACCCCCACTGCCAGAACTTGGTGCCCAAGTAGGTGAAAGGGTTCAGTGGGTTTTTTTCCCCAAGAATAAACACAAATTAATAAGATGCAGGTGGCTGATTTAGCTTCCATGTAGGGTTTGGTTGTGGTTTTTTTTTTTTCTGGCAGTTGTATGATACTGTTACATTGTACAAAATTACAAATAATTATTAATTGGCCCTCTTACAGTGAAATCTGTAGCAGCCAGCATGTGCTTACTCTTCCTAGGGCTTGGATACCACCAAACGGCTCTCTACTCTGGGAGGACAGTTCAAGCAATCCTTGGAAAAACTAATGAAAATCCTTGAACAGTGCCAGCCATATTTCATCCGCTGCATCAAGCCAAATGACTACAAGAAACCACTGGTAATGTTTTAACAATATGAGGGCTTGTCTTCAGTAAACTTTTTAATGAGCAAAAGCTGTCAGTTGCTGTTATAGCATTTTGTATCTGTACTTCAGCCAAGAAGAGCTGAAGTACAGGCTATTAGTGCAATAAAAAGACTGATAGGGTATGGCATTGTTAATGTATGAAAACATGTTTGAAAAGCATCATAGAGTAATAGATGGCAAAAAAGCAGATAGGTGTGTTCCTGAGAGGAGCTGTAGAAGCCTTTCCTGTAAAGACAGAACTGGGGAGTTTCTAGTCCCTCAACAAGGGGAAAAATGAAAAACATTAGGATCCAACAATGATCATACTATGAAACAGCCTGAAAGAGAATAGGAGAGCTGTTGGTGTTTGAGAGAGGGGTGATGTGGCTTAAATTGACACTACAGGAGGACTGTGTCATTAAGAGACTTGCCAGGAACTCGTGAGATCATGAGCCACTTCTACATTAAAACCTTGTATACTGTTGATCGAGTAAGTTAATTTTTAAAGCACTGTGTGTGGTTTAGTGAGCCTATTTTTAGTCTGCATGACAAGAACCTAGCCACACACATGCTGTGCTTTGCATGGCTATGCCCACAGGGCCTAAGTTGCTACTGCAGTTATTCACACCTGCAAAACTATATGATCAGATCATTGTTCATCTGAAATTGCAGTTCTAGAATTGAAAATGCTTGCTGAAGCCAGGCTGAAGTTAATGGACTGTTTCTACTGCTGATAAACGCAAATTTGAAGACCCTTTGGGGTGACTTATTTATGCCTGTAATGAATTAATTTGTGTATTAAAGAAATAAGAAGTGCAATTTAAAAAAGCATAGTAGGCCATTTTGCAGGCACCCTGAGGTTGGAGGTTAATAGATATGTTTGAAGGAATGCTACGTGTGTAGCTTCTTTCAGTGCTAAGTCTCCTCCTTGTCTGCTTCCCCTTTCAGTTGTTCGACCGGGAGCTGTGTATCAAACAGCTGCGATATTCAGGGATGATGGAGACCATTCAGATCAGGAAAGCTGGCTACCCAGTTCGCTACAGCTTTGAGGAGTTCTTTGAGAGGTACAGAGTTCTCCTGCCATGGTCTCTTCGAGAACAGGTGCGTAAGCAAGAACTTGGGTTAAGGCTAATCCAACTTTTCCTTTTGGGGCTTTAGTCTTTCTCACAGTAGAAAGTTCTTAGATTATTGCTGGCACAGTTGAGAGAGCTGTCATCACAGTAACCATAGCTAAATACATATATCCTCACTTGAACCTTAGCTGAAGTGGTAGAGGCACTTTTAAATCTGGCTGCCTTGACCAGCTCCACACAGACATCCCAGGCAGGGTGACATCCCAATTGCCCTCAGATATTTCTTTTCTCTAAATCACACACTTCTGAGGTCTTTAACATCCTCCTCACATTTGAACTCTGGAAGGTTTGGCCATGCAGTCACGTTCCTCCTTTTCTTGACCATTTCAGCTGAACCACTTTCATTCATTATACTGTCAGCCCAGAGGTCGGTAAGACCTCAGCTCTTTCTGTTTTTCATCCTTTGAAATGCAGGGCAATAGATCTTACCTAGTACAGCTGCTGTGTTTCACAACCAAGCCCTAACATGATGCTTTTGTGTATCAGTTGAAGAATGATGCTCGACAGAGCTGTATCAGCATCTCTGAAGCAGTTCTGGGAAAGAATGAAAGCTGGCAAGCTGGAAAAACCAAGATTTTCCTTAAAGTAAGTAAAAAGGACAGTTTATTTTCTCCTCCTGAAAAAAATGGGTGCTTCACAGTACAGCTTGACTTGCTTGTGCAAGAGTGGTGACCCAGAAGGACTGGGTTCTCTTACAAACTCTGTCTTTAATCTGAGTCTGGATCTTTGCTCCTGAAGGCCAAATAATTTAACAGCTTGGTATAGGAGCGGCTGATCCTGTTCCTGTGCTCCAGTGTTGCAGCTGAAACAGCACAGTGCTATGTATTGGTCTCTGCTCAAGCCCTGAGCATAAAAAAGAACTGGATAACAGCACGCTGTTGCAGGAGACCTCCTTGCCCATAGCATACCCCCAGGTAAAACCAGTCTTACTGAGGCAGATTCTCTGCTTGTTTATGGCTATAGCCAGGCATGGTGTGGTCAGGTGGTGTGCACTTTCCCTACTGCAGTTCCATAAATGCACTTTAATCACAGCTTGAACTCCATCATACTGATCTGGGACCTCTTTCAGACCATGTGTCCAGTTTGCAGAAGTTGTCGGGGGTGTCTGCTCAGCTGACATATCCTCACTTCTTTTAACAGGATCATCATGATACAGTTTTGGAGCTGCAACGCCAAAATATACTCACAGATAAGGTTCTTCTTATCCAGAAGGTGATGAGAGGATTGAAGGACAGGTCAGTGATCTCACAGAAGGGAAGTTTGTAGCAGTAATCTTTGTGGTGCAATTTAACACACTCTGTGACGCATCTGGGGGGACGAAATGTGTCGATCCATACCTTTCACCAGCCCTACATTCAGTGCTCATCAACAGCACACAATGCGTCTATGCAGATTTTGCACAAAGATTTGTTCTGGCTCAGTGTATTTTCATTATGCTTCTCAAAATGCAGGGCTGTGGCACATGCAGCTTATGAAGAGGAAGTGATGAAAGGAGGATTTGCATTTAATATTTCTAGTAATAGGCATCTGGAAAGCAGGAAATCCCCATGGAATCTGTGCCCTCAGAGCTACAAGAACTCTCTGATTTAGGATGCTGCTTTGATACAAGACATACAGAAGAATCAGATAAAACTAACTAGTCCTTCTCTTTGCCAAACATTCACAGTTCTTGCATTTTGTCTGGTTTAGTTTGAAATATCTTCAGAAGTGAAATTTAGTCACTGTCAAGTAAATGTTTGTCCTCATTAAATGCTTTACATCATGATTTGTACTTACTAATCTTGTATCCTCCAACCAGAACCATGATATAGGACTATCTTGGGTTTTTAAAGAAATATTCCCAACAGTAGAGAAGCAAGAATTAAAAAACCATGATACAAATGCTCCAGAACTTCCCCCTTTTTTTCAAACTCTGCCTGCTATTGAACACCACCTCTCTCTGAAAGCCTCACCTCGCTTTTGTTTTCAAACCTTCAGAGCCATATGCCACTTCTGACAGCTTTTACTGTGGGAAGTTCATCTTGCTGGGATGGGCTCCTGCTCCTGGCAGTTAGGTCACTGGGGAGCAAGTGGTCATCAGATGGGGGGGTTAACTTGTTCAGGCTTGATACGAGGGACTTTTCAGTTCTTACAGAGCTCTCCTACCACCGCAGTGAATTTGGTCTGCGGTTGCTATGATTATTTTTGTAGCACCAAGTCAGATCAGATGTATCCAGGTGGATTACTGATACTTATATATCCTTTCTACTAGCAAACGCATAGCAAGGCAAATAGGAAAACACTTTGTGAGCTCAACTGATTCATGGTGCTGCTTCACTTAGAGAATGGCATGAGCCAAGGTAAACCCTCCTAAGGCCCTTATTTGCAGAAAAGATCAGACAAAACAGCCTTTCTGGCCTTTCCATCAGCATGGAGAACATGTAAGCAGACAAAATGTTTGAGTGAGTGTAATTTCGAAGCATACGGTACAAAAGTATCTGGCCAGACTAATCTTTCTGCTGCAACATAATACTTTTTGGGGGCTGCTCAGAAGTAGGAAGAACAGCCTCACTGAGCTTCAAGCTTTCCCCAAAAAGCTGTCTACTCATAATTGAGCTATTTAACAATAGCTTTCCTGGCTCTAGCGTTCCCAGACAGCAAACAAGGCTGAGATCAGACTGTAGACATCCCATAAAAGGAAAACCTACCACCTTATTCTTTACTATTATAAAAACCAGCAGAAATAAACTGTTGTTTGTCACCTCCCCTGTCTGTCTGCTTAGGAAGCAGTTTCTGAAGCAGAGGAGGTCTGCTGTGGCCATTCAGGCAGCCTGGCGAGGGTACTGCTGCCGGAAGGATTTCAGAACGGTAAGATGTAGATGTATATACAACTTTTTTTTTTTTTTTTTTCTTAATATATATATATGCACACACTCACATATGTATATTTGTGTATGTGTGTTTATATACTCTGTCCTGCCAGACTGAGTATTAGGAATGAAGTTATTTAGAACTGAAGGGAGGAGAGGCAAGATGGTAGGATGTAAAGAAGGGTATAAGGTCCAAGGAGGGCTCTGGGAACTCTCAGGGCTTGCTGAACCTGTGACATTTCTGCTTTCTAGTGAAATAGTAACCCAACTAACCTCTGGCAGGCCTGACTCTGGTGACCTGACATATGAGTGATCCCACACTTCTTCTAGTCAGGAATCCAAGGCTAGCGTTTGTGCATCACCACCATGGTATGAGCAACTGCTACAGGAAAACTGGGAATCTGTAAAAAAATTACCAGACAAATCATTATATCAATCTCACATTATTAAAGATATTGGCTGTTCTTCTATAGATCGTGGGTTTTCTGGGTGAGGAAAGCTATGCCATATTGGGGCCACTCACCTATTGTGTGTTCATGTGGCAGGGATTATTATTCATATATCCTAGGCATCACATTCATAAGGGGCAGGAGGAGAAACTGCCACTTTCAGTGAGAAACATTTTCTGTTCTGCATCAGTGATGCAATTCCTGTCTGAAGAGCCAGACTGTTGTCTTGCACTCTGCCCCATCCTCCTCTGCTGCTTTTCTTGGGACTGGCACACCCATCTCTCCAAGGATGTGCCTTTTTTTTTTTCCATTCACTTGGCTTCATTTCTGCTCTCTTCCTTCCCTTGTAATAAACCCTGGCTATCATTGTCACATCCTGGAGCCACTCCCTGGAACAGAGCCCCAAAAGAACTCTATCTAAACTAGTTTTAAAAGCCTATTACTGGCAGAAAATAAAGCATAAAGGACAGTATCGAATTAGCCCCTTCCAGTGTCTTTATCCAGTTACTGAATTTTGTCATCTTCAACTCCTCCCAACTTACTCCCAGTCTTAATGGTTTTGAACCATACTCACTTCTTTTTTCTTCACCTCCCACAGGTTATGCTGGGTTTTGGGCGCCTGCAGGCCCTGTACCGGAGCCGGCAGCTTGCTAAACAGTATGAAGCAACCCGAGCTCATATCATCAGGCTTCAAGCCATGTGCCGTGGTTATCTAATGCGTCAAAAGATAGCAGAGCAGAAGAAAGCTGCATGTGTTATACAAGCATATGCAAGGGGCATGTTTGCTCGCCGAATCTACCAGAGGATGAAGAGGGAGGTATGTATGCTCACAGATACCTTGTGAACATGTTCTTTCTGTGAAATTCTGATAGAGATGTAATGACTGGCAAGTGTTGCCATAGTATAGCACTGGATGTGGATGTTTATTTTTCGACATCTTATTTTGAGCTTTTGTCAAGTACGAAAGCAGAGTTTTAAGCAGACTGATCTTGTTTACATTTGCTGTGTTCATTATCATGGATCAAAACTTCACTGACAGAACTGAAATGTTTTTGACAGAAGGCAGGAGAAAAGATAAGGTGTGCATGCATATCTGTCACTCCTGCAAGAGACGCTCTGTTTCTACAGCGAGGCCTGATACTGTCACTTAGGGATCCTGAATGGATCCTAATGCAGTGTGTCTTGGTACGCACTGCCAGAGAAAATCCTGTACTTACTACCTTGGCAGTCCATAGCACATAGGAGGCCTTTCTGTGATTTCCTTTCTCTACTAATGCTGTACAAACAGGATGAAGCCGGTTTGCAGATTTCTGCCTGTGGCTTGTTCCCTAAAATGCCTAATGTAGACCTGAGTCCCTGTTGGGGTAAAGTCCTGGTGTGGACAGCTTGTTGATGGTAGAAGGGGGTTGTCTCAGCAGTTGTGGAAAGAGTCACAGAATGGTCCTGTTCACAAAACAAGTGCAAGCTGGAAGGCAGGAATATCCACTTGGAAGGAGAGGAACATCTGATCCAAGTCCTTGGACCAGTGAAAGCAAGGGAAGAGGCTATGAGATTACAAAAGGTAGATATGTTGGTGGAGGAATGTTGAATGCTGTGTTCCTTGGCTGATAAGGGAGCTTACCCAGCATATATTTGCAGACTTCCTCAAAGGTCAGACATAGTTGTAAACTTACTTGTTACAATGCTTTAGAAATGGGTCAAGGCAAACACGTGCACATTTCTGTTTGCAGTATGAGCTGGCACTTTAGCCAAACACGCACAATACTCTTTTACAGCCCCCTGTCGAAAAACCTTTTTAAATAATGTGGGGGTTTCTGCTGTTAGGAATTCTGTGGTTTTCCTATATTATCTCTTGTTGATAAAGTTCTTGAAAAATTGCACGTTACCCATAAGCAAGGCCCTGCTACTGATGGGCTAGGTCTTTGTGACTGCCTAGCACAAGAACCATTTGACTTCACATTCCAACACTGCACTAGCAGAGCTGGACCTCACTGCCATAACACCTTTGTAATAGTGTTTCATCCTCACACCCATTCATTCTAGCAGAACGATGTTCAAGTCATGCCTAACCAGCTTCTATGTTTAAAGGAACACCTGACTACTCTGGAGAGAGACGAAGCAGAAGCAAGACAAAGGAGGAAAGCTCTTGCCAATAAACCAACAAATCATGACGTTATCAGTGACCAAGAAATGGTGGACAAAATTTTTGGGTTTTTACCTGCTATGATCGGAGGCCAAGAAGGACAGGCTCCTCTGGGGTTTGAGGTACAGACCTACAGACTGGTAATGGGCCATGTTCATCCCTTGTGTAAGTCTACTGACTGTTGGAATTCCATCAGTGGTCAATTCTGTTTAAGGAACTTCTGTGCAGTGAAAGAATCACCTAAATTAGTCATCCAGACAGTCTCTTTGGGATCTGCTTGCAGGTCAGTTCCTAAAAGTTTTTGGTCGCATGCAGTTCAGGGACTAAGTGTCTTCAAAAGCCACTGCATGTTTGTTTCTTTGGCCCAGCAGACCCTGACCAAATAATGCCATTCTCTGCATTTTGGCATCAACCATGTGTTCTGCTGACAGTGCTCTCAGTGATCTTCTGGCTGAAACAAGCTGGAATTTCATGACCCAAGTTATCTCATGTTCTTAAAAGCAAAATTTGAGATCTACTGGTCCTGACAGCTGTGGAGGATGGAATAGGGTAGGGAGAGGTAGGCAGAATAAAATAGTTATTTTTATGGTTATTTATCCTGAGTTAGTGCAGGATATGAGCAACGAGGTAACACCTTGGTTTTCCATCAGCAATGTTCTTGCTGAAGACCAAGACAGGAAGATCATATGGAATTGATGCATTTCAGAAGGACAAGCTCTGAGTCCCAATGATCTGTTGGTAGCAGCTGAAAATGGCTTTGGGGTTAGCTGGAAAGCCAAATTCTGGAGGACCTATGGCAAAAAAAAAACCCAAAAACCAAAACAAAACAAAAAACCAACCAAAACCAAACCCACAACAAAAAAACCAAACAAAACCAAAAAAACCAACCAAACAAACAAACAAACAAAAAAACAAAACAAAAAGAAAAAAAAACCAAACCATACAATAAGACTATCAGAGTACAGGGAAAGAAAACATGTTTCTTCCTCATGTTCTGCACAGGACTTGGAAACAAAGCCTAACAAGCTGGACGAGGTGGACCTGGACATGGTTCCCATGAGTGTGAAGCTAGAAGAGGAAGCAGATGGTTTGGAAGAGTACACCTTCCCAAAGTTTGCAGCTACTTATTTCCAGGGGTCTTCTACACATACACATATCCGGAAGCAGCTGCGTCACCCACTACTCTACCATGATGACAAGGACAACGTCCTGGTATCTTGCTCCTTCTTGTTATTGAACCTGTTCTCTCTACAGCCCCAACTTCTACAGCTCCCCACATCCTTGCGTTCCCCTGCCTCTGGCACAGCCCTGGGAACCAGAGACTTCAGAGCCAAGCAGATAGTCCTAAGCACTTGTATGAAAGTAGGAGTTCCCACCAGCATTTTTTGGCACTTTGCAGGCAAACACTTCACACAGACAACCTGCCCAACATGTGATCTTGGGTCACCTTCAGTCTGCCTAAAGAGAGAACTCTGAGGTTTGTTGACTTCTCCAGATACCCTCTGAGGGCAAAAACGGACTGGAGAGAAGCATCAGAACTGACCCTTCTCTACGGTCTTGTTAGGGTGGCTGGTCCTTTGAGTTAGGACAGGGGGAGACCCAGGCCTCCAGTTCTGTTGAACCACAGGGGAACCGAGGAGGGGATTTTTTCCTGGTACTAAGCAGCCTTGCAGAATGGAGGGTCCCATGCTGCAAAAACTTCGCTGTTACTTGGCTTTCTAGTTCTGGGTGTGAGGGTTCCTGGAAGAGTTTACTCCATTGCTTACCTGTGCAGGCAGGTAAATGCAGAGTGTGATTCAGCCAAAGTTTCTCCGCCTTGCTCCAGCCACAACACACCTGCACGGTGCCACTAAAGGGAATGGTGGAGGCTCAGCAATCACAGAGCAAATCTGGCATTCACACTAGAGCTGCACCCTAGCATGAGAGCATTGTGAATGTTGCTCTCATGTTGTTTGATGTGAAAGTAAACTCCTGGTGTAAATGGCAGGAGGGGACAGGAATTTTAACAACTTGGATTGGGTACAGGAAGAAGATGCTCTTATCTAAACAGGCAGAAATGACATGAGACCATTGGTTCTCCTGGTGGTGTCTGACTGTGCTTTCTGCCCCTACAGGCTTCTCTAGTTGTGTGGGTTTTCATCCTGAGGTTCATGGGGGACCTGCCAGAGCCAGCCATGTTTGCCAAGAATGCCACCATCAAGAGCGGCTCCGTGATGACACAGATATATGACACAATTGGCAGGAAAAACCAGGTCCAGTTCAGGAACGACAGCCCAAATATGGTGAGAGGAGCAGGCTATGTCTGTATTTTCATGTGCTTTCCTTGGTTTCTGTGCTGTTCTCCCAAGAGTGCGAAAAGCAAAGGAACCCTTTCATGCTACTGCACATGAAATGCAGAAGTGCAAGGGACCTCTGTCAGTCCTGAAAGGGCACTGCAGCTCCTTCTGGCAGGAGGGAACAAGACAAAAACATCTCCATTTGAGTATCTTCCTGTCCTTAATGAATCATTCTTGCTGTGCATTAAACTGATTTCCTGTAATGGTAATGTGTGTTGCAGAGAGAAAGCAGAAAGGATAACAGGATTTCAAAAGGGATCTCTTCCCTGAAGCTCAAGCGGTCATCCAAGTTGACGGGGAAGGTAAGAGGTGGAAATAAATTGTTTCCCCTAAGTCTTCTTGCCTGGAACCTTTTATCTTTACCTTCTGACAGATGTTATGTGACAGCAGCCTCCCAGCTGGGAACTTGTTCCCCTGCCAAGCCAGCACAGCCCTGCGTATGGGGTACCTGGTGCACTGTTCTTTTGAAATTATCTCCGTGTACAATGCTGTCATTCACGCTCTGGCAGATTATTTCCATCCGTTCCTGCCGCAGAGTGATGCCTGAACACAGGGAAGAAGTTATTACTGAGAATTGTTGGTGTTACAGAACGGTTTGCCCAAAGCCCTGAGAAGGCTGAGAACCACCGTGTCCTTAGGGCTGTACAGTACAGTATAAGAAAGTTCTCCTGGCCAGGAATCCTGCTGGAACACAGCATTTATGAGTTAGCTTGAGAGAGGGAGGCGGTGAAATATGGCCTGTTCCTAACTGCTCCTGCACTGAGCAGAAAATTTTAGCCAGGAAGATTGAGCAGGAATGTCTCTCACTTCTGGGGGAGCTGCCTGGCAAGAGGGGAGGTTTCTAGAGCACTCTGGGGTTCTGCTTGGTTTCTTTTAGGTGACAGACCAACTGAAAAGTGGAGAAGAGGCTTTCCAAGAGGACAGCTCGATCTCTGAGAGACCGATGTCCAACCTAGAAAAAGTGCACTTCATTATTGGCAACGCAATCCTGCGTCCTGCCATCAGGTAGGAAATTTGTACCTCCTTTCTAGGACCAGGCACCCATTAGATCAAGGAGATTCAGCATCCCCTTTCCACAGTTCCAGACATTTTCCAGATTCTGGCAATGTCTCACACTTCTCTCTGGAGATTCCTGGTTGAAAGCCCAAGGTAGTCACACAGAACTGAGACTGCAGGCCACACACCTCTTTGGAGGGTGGTTCCCCTTTATCAGAGGGGACCGAGAATGACTCCCCTACTGCCTTTTGTGGTATCCTCATGCTGTAGTTTGTCAGCTGCCTCCAAGTATGGCTTTCTGAGCACCCCACACACACGCAGTGGGGCAGAGCTCAGGGCTGTAACCCAGCAGCACCTGGCGGTGGAATGCAGCCCTGGTATGGGGGAGAAGAAACGCTCAGAAGAGTAAGAAATATGGAACTGATGTACACTAGGTGTGTAAGAGGTGTTCCTAACCTGTTTCCCAATTAGCCTCTTGTTGAGCCCTCAAGCAATGTCCCCAGATCAAATGGTTGAAGGCCTGGCTCACTAAAAGAAGAAATCCTGCTCACAAGCAGCATGAGGCTGGACCTTAGGCCAAGCATGGTGTGAAGAGCAGACTGGTTTGTTCTGACCTGACCCTGAGGATTCTCTCCTCCTTTTTAGCCCATTTTAACTTATGCAACACTACTCTGTAACAGCCCATAGGCACAGGCCTTGACCACAGCCACGGGCTGCATTCCTCTCTGCATAGTTGGTTTGTTTCAGTCAGGATGCTCCCTGAAGCACATCTTCAGCTGGCAAAAATCTTACGTCAAGCTATCGTAATAGCCACAGGCTAAGTGTCTACTCCCTTGGTCTGTGTTTCATCATATGTCCTATCTGGGAACAAAAAACTCATCCACCTTGTGTCCTCCCACATCAGACTTGCCAAATGCGTGTTCCAAGTCCAGAATATTTAAGACAATCTTAAAATAGCAGTTCTGTTTGTATGCAGATTTTTGCATCTGTTCCCCATATGTCCTTGCTGCAGGCAACTTGCATTTTCAGCAGCTCAGTCTGAAGCACCTTTGCCTCCATTCCTGTGCAAAGACTCACTCCAAGTTTACTGAAAGTATAAAATTAATCCTGTGCAAAGACTCACTCCAAGTTTACTGAAAGTATAAAATTAATCAGGGTGTCCCCCTATCCTTATCCCAAAGCCCACATATGAGCAGACAGACAAGAGCCATGAGATACAAGCCACATACTGTAGAGAGCTTAAAGCAAGTTTCACGTGTGGGGGGTAGCAGTGCCATTTCACACTGGATGATCTGGCAGTTATTTTCCCTGCACAGTTCCCCTGCTTGTCACAGGAGGTAATCCAGCGTGGGAATTGCACTTGAACTGCTCGAGTAACAGGGGGTGGTAAAGGGCGCTAAATATACCTTGAGCCTTTTCCTGCCAAAAATAATCAAGCTGCAATCATGCCAAGCTTGCAGTGGAAACTTAGCCAAAGACAGTTCAGGCAGTGAATCATTATCTGTTGCTTTCCCATGTTTTATTACAGAGATGAGATTTATTGCCAGATTTGCAAACAACTCACTGAGAACAGCAACAGGAGCAGCTATGCTCGAGGCTGGATCCTTCTGTCACTTTGCCTTGGTTGCTTTCCTCCTTCAGACACATTTGTGAAGGTACGCTACTAACCTTTCCTACAGCAGCTTAAATGCCTCAGCTGATCTGGTTTCTTGTGCGTGTTCATGTTTTAATATAGAGAACCACATAAACTGTTTGGCTGCCATAGCAGGTGGTGCTGTGATTTTAGCAGAAACTATCTCATCTCATATGCTTACCTGGGAATTTAAAAATAAAGTAGATCAAATAACTCAGGGGGGCAGTATAAAATCACCCCACCCTCACCCCCATATTTTACCAGTTCTTAGCTTACATCTCCAAGCCCTACAAAATCCAATAGAGATCTGGGCTTTTTCATTATTAATCATTCATTAATTTCCATATTTAAAGGGATGATAAATCCACTTCATGACAGGAAAGAAACCCCAACAGCCTGTGGTTCCAATTTGACATCAGTCTTCCTCCTAGGTCTTAGTGACAAACAGAATCCATAGATAAGCCTGACTCATCAGCCTGGCTTTATTTATGCCCTAGCTCAAACGATTAACCTAATCATAAATGCTGCTAAATGGACACTACTCGGAACAAACCAGACACAAGCCATAGACATATTTTGACATCAATCTTCATCCAAAGACTGTGAACCACGCAGAATTAATGAAAGACATGATCATACTCTATCTCTAGGAATATTCTTAATCATTAAAATAACCAGGTGACTGGCTCGTGCTTGCTCTAAATATGAGTATGTCAGTACAAGGCCATGCTTACACCATGTCATTGAAGATATCAGAGCCGTACAAACTCCAAAAGCTCAGTTCATGCACTCCTCCTCTTCTGGATGTCCAATCTTAATCCTTAATCATGGACTTCAACTATTGATATTGCTAGAGAACTTAGTAAAACTAAAAGTAACCATCATCACCAGTCCTAACCTGCAATTAGCCCTCTTCCCAGCACTTTTGTTCATACAGAATGTCAAAAGAGTTCAGGCTCTTCAGTTGGAATCACTAACACTTGCCCTAACCTAATTGTAAGAATGAAGTCTCCACTGTCTAATATTTATCGTGTAGTTAAACATAGTGAATAGACTGACACAAGTCTTCTTGCAGAATGAACGAAAACTTGGTGTCTCAAACTTCCTTTTTCAAAACACTAATGCCAACCCTAACCTTTAATACTTTCTAGTGAACTGTAAGCTAACTGGTCACTCTAATCCAGTAGATCAACTGCAGGAGGTTTCTAATGTTTTATGAGGATTACTGTTTCCTAATTCTTTCTTATGCTCTGTGCATATAGTACCTGTTGAATTTCATCCACCATGGGCCCACAGGCTATGCACCATATTGTGCTGAACGTCTGAGACGTACCTATGTCAACGGGGCACGGACTGAACCTCCGAGCTGGCTGGAACTTCAGGTAGCAACTCCCTTTTTGCTTGATTGTATCAATCTGTGTCATTTTATACTGGATTGCATTTACTAACCTGTGCTAACAGATCTTCCCAACTCCAATCATGCAAATCAATTGCACAAGGGGATTGAAGACCAGGTGCCTTGGTCTGGGCAGCTTCTCAGATGCACCTCTTCTGGCTACCATTAACTTAAATCCAGTGGAGGATTTAAGTTAAAGCTCTTACTATAATTTGTGGAAAGAACTGTGCTTTTAAAATGGAGGGAGGAAGTGTGTATGATAGAGTTATATTGCCCCCCCCCCCCCCCCCCCCCCGCCCCGGTTCCTTCAAATATCACCCTAGCAGTTAGAAGGCACACGCATACCCACTTCAAGTGAAAACTTCAGTTCAATTCCTTCCTAAATTTGTGCGACCCTATTGCCTATCACACATCTCCCTGGGTGAAGTACTTGCTGCACGCCATCTCTCTACTGATGCATGTCAGGCTGCACCCAAAAGTCATCAGGCCAAATAAGGCTTATAAAAAAAGTTCGTCAGTCCACACTGTTATGTGATAATCAGCTCCCCTGAGCTGTGGGGAGGAGAGAACTTGAGTCCAGTGCTGCTCCTGGGGTGTAATTTATATTTAAGACTCACCATGCTTTGAAAAAACTGTGTGGGTGTCAGAGATTCACTTAAAGATTGTTGACTAGGGTGTACAGTGTGTGGAGATCTTAAACCTAAATGTCTTCATTCTTCACAGAAAAGTAAGGTTTTCCCAGAATTCATGTCTCTCATTTAACTCTGACTTACAGGCAACGAAGCAGAAGAAACCCATTATGTTTAACGTCACCCTGATGAATGGCCAAAGCATCACTGTCCCTGCAGACTCTGCTTCCATTGCCAAAGAGATCTGTCAGTTCATAGCAGATAAAACCAAACTGAAGGACATGTTTGGTTTTTCGCTCTACATTGCTGTGTTTGATAAGGTAAAGTGTAGTAAAATAGAAGGAAAGCTCCCTTCTCTTTCTGTGCAGTTGCTGCTGCCTACCCAGCCTCACTGAGGACTTCCTCTGGCTTCTGGAAGCACCCCTGTACCAGTTCTATGCTCAAACCAAACCAGCTCTGAATCCTACCTGAATCTCAGCACCTGATAATCCCATTCTGCCTTTCATTGCACTGCTGCACATCACTCTCTTGGTCTGTGTTACAGTGCTGCTGATGCAGCCCCTATCCTGCAGCACCGGAAGCCCAGGTCCTCTCCAGGGCTGCTGCTGTTAGCTTGCACGCTGGCATTTTAGCCTCTCCTTCCCTTTGCTTTTTTTTTTTTTTACAGTTATGCTGTAAAACAGACATACACAGCCAGATGACGTCTTGAAGCTCAGGCTCGGCCATCAATAACAGAGAAATTAATTCAGGGATGGAATTTCTGTTTAGATTACAGCAACACTTGCACATGTGCTTAAGGGCCTATACAGAGGACAAGGGAAGTCCAAGGAGACAAATAGAAGACTGTGAGCCAGAACTGCTTTGTCTTAACTTCCAACTCATTTTTCCCAATACCATCCCTGTGCATAAAAATACACACACTTATCAAAGTACAACTTGCACATCCATCTGCTTACGTCTTCAGAGTGTCTCTTACTGTCAGGAGACCAGGAGCTTTGGGTTTGTTGTCCTTCATTCAGACCTAAAGCAAGCATGCCACTACACGCAGTGTCCCTTTGTTCTAGGTCTGGTCACTGGGTGGGGGACGAGATCACGTCCTGGATGCCATCTCGCAGTGTGAACAGCTAGCGAAGGAGCGGGGCACCCATGAACGCAATGCACCCTGGCGGCTCTATTTCCGGAAGGAAATCTTCACTCCCTGGCACAACTCCAAGGAGGATCCTATCAGCACTGATCTCATTTACCACCAAATCATTCGCGGCATCCGTTTTGGAGAGTACCGTTGTGAGAAGGTGGGTCTCCTTATTCATCCTCTTGAAGAGGATGAAAACTATATTAATGTTTCCCACATTAAAAAGCAGGAAGGTGAAAGAAGTTTCTAGTGGCTGTGAGCAACCCTTCCCTTCTTAATGAACAATTCCTGTCCAGGTGATTGTACCAGCTGTCACACTGGCAGCTGTAATTAATACATTTGGTTTTCTGCAACTTTCAGTTCATGTGGCAGTTGGAGGCATGTCCAAAGGCATAGTTTGGGTCCTTTTAAAATATCTTTGCTAATAATCTGTTTGATGCTATGATTGTGTGATGTTCATCTCCCCTTACGCTGGATGACTGTCAAGAGTTATCCAGACAGAAATGGAGAAAAGCCGGTTCCTAAGCAGGCTTCAAGGCTGAATGAGGCTATCTGGACTTCATGACATCTTTCTAGGCCTCTTTTAATGGATTCATTGTTGCAGGAGGAGGATTTGGTGGAGATAGGTGCAAAATATTGTTACATCCAGTTTGGAGATTCCATCCACAATGAACTTGTGCAGAAGGTGCTCCATGACTGTATCCCAGTGAAACAGCTGAAGTCCAAGCCCCTGGAAAAGTGGGTGAGCCTTATAACCTATGCACATGCTAAGGTAAGAGGTTTGGCTGGCACTGCTGGGTAACCACTCGCGCACCAGCTTCTGCTTCTTTCACCATTTCCATTTATGAATAGTCTGTTGGGGGAAAGAAGGAAAAACATCTCAGTCTGTGTATCCCAAACAGTTAATTAGGGCTGGGGGAGAGGAGAACCTTTCCACTCACTCTTCCATATAGGGCTCAGCAGGGGGGCAGAATGAAAAAAGTGTATTTCAGTCTCTGGATAGAGTATCTTTTACAGCTCTCTATCTTCCATCTGACAATCAAGTCAGGATGGGTGTGGGATGGAATATTGGTTTTGATCTGGAAGTGGGTTATGTGAATTATTTCCATGGCACCCAAAGTGCATTAGACTCTGAACAGATCAGTGAGTGGGGATTTGAGGGAAATTTGGAATCCACATGCCTGTGGGTGGCCTCAGCTGCATGTGGCTTGAGCCCCTGGAGGCTGCTCCTGGTGTGACTTTGTCCAGGTACCCCTGACACCAATGACAGCAGAGGGCTGTTGGGGACCTCTGGAATGAGGCCCGCTCTTTATTGTCTGCAGATCGTGCAAATCAGATTTTACTGAGAAAACCTTGGGTATCTTTTTATACTGCAGGCCCCATACACACAGGACCGTCTGTCTCGTCAGACTGTAAAGGAACAACTTGTAGATTTTGCTCGCTTTCAGTGGCCTTTGCTTTTTTCTCGATTCTTTGAAGTCACTAAATTTTCAGGTAATACCTTGAGCCTGGGAGTAGAAGACAGATATAATATCAATAGAGGAGGACAATGTATAGCATTGATAAGGAGCTTTTTTCTACATTTTCAGGTCCCAGCTTGCCCAAGAACCACTTCATTGTTGCCATAAATTGGAAAGGTATCTACTTCTTGGATGAGTCGGAAAAGAGGCTCCTTGAGCTGACTTTCCCAGAGATAACTGGCATCCACACCAACAGGTGAGTGCCCCAGAAAGACAAGATCTGAGGAAGGCATCTCTGCCTACACTCAGAAAGGGTCTTCCACCTAGGAGGGAGGTGTAGTTTCTCTGCCATCCCCCTGGATCTGAGCCTGGAAAGGTGGTTTAGCCTAGGTCTGGGAAAAAGGGACAAGTTCTGAGCAGCCTGTAAAGGAAATACTGAATTGGCTGAATCTTCCCAGCTGGTGGAAGGGAAAGATGACCCTGCTCAGCCAGAAAGGTGTAAGGAAGCACAGACATGCATCAAGACAGGAATGGCCCAAATAACTAACGCAGTTCAGCCATCCTCTGTTGTTCGTGCTGGGAGTTGTATACTTCCTGAGCACAACAGACCTGAACAAGATAACTGAGGGACAGAGGGTAACCATTGGCTTGCTGAGGACACACATCCCTGCATCAGATCACTCAAAGACCAGAGTCTTACATACACAAAATTACCTCTGTGAAGGGCCATCAGAGATTTAATTAGTTGCCTGGTTACTCTAAAAGAAGGGTGCTCTTTTGTCTGTAATGAAGCACTTTTGTACAAAACATGGTGGAGTCCAGAATGAATTTGAACCACTTCAGTCTTTCACACCTACTAACTCATGAGAAGGCAAATTAAGAACTACCAATACTTACTGCAAGGGAGTTGTCTGCAAGGAGGTGTAGGTTCCTTGGCTGGGACTGCAGATGGGTCTGTAAGTGTTTCAGATGCTCTGGTAACAAACCGTTCAATAATACGTAGGGCAGTGAAGTCTTTTGGACAGAGTTGCACTCTCATCACACTTCATGCCGAGGAGTATGTCCTGACATCTGTAAACAGCGTTGTCATTGCTGAACTGGTGGTCATGTTCCTGGAAGGACTGAAGAAGAGATCACGATTCGCTGTGGCAATGCAGGAGAAAAAATCCCAAGGTAAGCCTTAAAACTTTTCTACAGAGTAGGGAAGGATTCTTGAAAGAGCCCACAGCACTTGTTTGAAAGAGCTCAAAGGAAAGAGGGAGAACTTCAGCAGGAGTCCCTTTGCTCCAGAAGGGATGCACAGCGATCAGCACAGCGATGCTGGGCAATAAGGCAATGGGATTCAATACCTTTGCATAAAAATCACTTTTCGTTACTCCTTCTACTTCTTCGCATACTTTACTTAGATAGAACAGCATCAAACAGCTCCAGGCTCCCTGGAAATACTTTCTAGAAAAATTTCATGGAGGTGGTAAACTGGAATTTTCTGTGGAACATAGTTGGCTGGAACAGATAAGGGGGGATTAAAATGTAAACACTAACTTTACCTACTCACAAATATTGAGTTTCTTTCCATGCTTTACTGCCAGTTCTAGACACAAAGTCAGCATGTATTTGAATCAAATGGAGCTTTACCATTGCCCTTGATATACCAAAATCAGGCTGTCAGAGGAGATTTAAATGATTTGTCTGAAGCGTTACTGGATAATTAGCCGTATTTACACAAATCACAAATCACTTTCTATTGCTAATTGAATTCAGGCCTTCAGAATACAATTCCCTTGTCTTTCGTGCTACAATCCTTTTGTGTTTTCTTGGACTGCCAAGCCTGAACAGTACTCCCTTATTCTGTTTTCCAGAAGACCCTGCCATCCTGTCCTTCAAGAAGGGAGACATGCTAATCTTCACTGAAGACAAAAGGCTGGAGGCAAACTCTGGCTGGATCTGTGCCCAGAATGAAAGGACAGGCAAAACAGGGAACGTATTTTTGGAAGAGATCTACATCATTCCTTCTCTCACAAAACCCTCTAGTCAAGTGCTGGTAAGAAAAGCTGTGTACTCTCTTTGAAGTGACTGGAAGATAAATAGTAATAACGATGTTAAATATGATTAAACTTGTAACTGGAAGTTAGTCGTTCCTCCGAAGTCAGACAAGTTCTGTAACTCCTATTGAAGCAAAGCATTTCATTCTGTCCTGTCTGAAAACAAAACTAAAACTAGCTCAGACTCTAAGGTGAAGATCACAGTTGCAGAAAAGCAATGACTTTGCAAAAACCAGTCTTTTTACCATTAGTGATTTCAGTGCCTGGAATTGGTAGCAATTAATGGAAATGGGTGTGCAGTTGAATTTTCCTGCATTCACACTGGGCTTGATTGGTGATCATACGTTATGTCTCAAGGGAAGCTCTAAGTGCAGCAGGTTACTCTAAAAGAATATGCTCTTTGAGAGAGTCGACGTTTCCCATCTATCACTCTGCTAACAATTTTGTCTTCAGTTTTGGAGATTCGGGATATTGGATACTGTGCTAACAAGTACAAAGCTGAAAAAGTGGGGGGAAAACACACTGGGGGTAAGCAGATGCATTTTTAGCCAGTGTTGTGTTTTGGATAATCACATACATTTTGATGGCCTCTACTGTTGAGTCTACGGAATTTGCTTCCTTGAGCTGACTATTTCCAAGTCTTTCTTGAGCCTCTGAAGATGCTGCTTAGGGGACATAAGGCCTCCTGCAGCACAGACTGCTCAGGTTCAGTACGCACCATGTGCACGCCTACGCTGAGTAACACCTGACAATCTGTGCAGAGGCCTGTGTCCATGTGACATCTCCACATGGCTGTATCATTCCAGAGTTTGCTGATGATGTCTCCAGACCAGAGGAGGACAGCTTCACAGAACTCCTACATGGATGAACCTGATGAAGAGGATCTGAGAGTGAAGCCTTACACCCTGGAGGAATTCTCCTATGAATACTTCAGGTGAAACTCTCTGTGTAGTTTTTGCCCTAGGAAAGTTCTTGTTCATCTTCAGTGATCCTTAAAGCCTAGGATGTAATGGCATCTCCCGTTTCTAATTGGGTTTCTTCTTTTTGTTTCCTGTGATTAAGTGTGACTTGGGATGTGCAGAGATTCTGGCACATGGCCATCTTTCATCTGCAGAAATGCGAAGGGAAGGGTAGAAGAACCACAGTTGGACTTCTTTTTTTCCAGCAGGGCCTGTTCTTGCTTCTAACCCCTTCTTCTTCAGCACTTACCAGCTAGTGAGGAGGCACAACATCTCAGGCCTTGGAGAGCAAGGGAAAAATTAGTCTTCTAAAATTTCTCTTTTTGCAAGCCTTCTCCCTTCTGAATCTACAAGATTTTTTGTAGATTTGCCTGTTCTTGTTGACTTGCATTACGAAAGGAGATATGAGGTCAAAGAACATGCCCAGAGATAAGTCTTTGTAGTAATGACTTCCTATGATCATAGCAATACTGATCCAGGAATTTTGTATTGCCTGCACTTCATTCAGGACTCCAGAGAAGGAATCCATCAGCAAAGCTGTTCTCCAGAAATCCCGTGGGCGCAGCCAACTGTGGGCACACTCTAAGGAGCCCTTGAAACAGCCCTTGCTGAAGAGAGCGTGCACAGACCCTGATCTTCGAGATTTGGCCTGTCAGGCCTTCACTGATATCCTTTCACTCTTCCCTTTGGGACCTGAGGACACTCAGGGGAAGGAAGAACTACCACTAAACTCACCTCCATTAAGATAACACGGCACCCACATTACAGGGGATACATTTACATCCAGGTGGGGGCTTTCAACTCTGTTTCCCTTGTCTTTGGAGGAAAGGTTCCTACTCCCTCCAATGCTCCACAACTCCTGATGGCTCAGTTAAGTAGGAACGTGGCTTTAGGAATGACTGAGATTTACTGTATATGCCCAGAGCAAGCAGCTAATACAGTACAAATCCCAGCCAAGCAGTGACCGCTGCACGGGGAAAGGGGGTAGCAGACAGGCAGGGCATATTGTGCCAGACCCTCCTCCCAGTATTTGGTACTTAGGCATCAACAGAGTCACTAACATGTTAGAATCCAAGTGAGACTTCCCATTTATCTTCCAAAACCGGCCTGCTTTTGTCCTTAACAGCACATTCACCCATCATGAAATTCATGGGAGACTATCCCTCAAAACAGACCCACTCCTCTGTGGAAGTCACTGACCAGATATTTGTAGCAGCTATCCAGGAGGAGGTCCTGCGGGATGAGATTTACTGTCAGATTATGAAGCAACTGACTGAGAACAGAAACAGGTACTCACTGGGTGCAAACACCCTGCTTCTGCAGAGCCCAGGGCTCATGTGAAGGTGCTGAGCAGCAACCCTTGCTGCACTCGCGATGGTGCAGGAGCAGCGGGGAAGGATGGCCAGATGTCGGAGTGACACCTACCCTTCCCCCTTTTCCCAGGCAGTGCTGTGGGGGTCGCCTTTGTGGGGCACTCGGGCCCACTGCCCGGCAGCGAGAGGCCACAGAGCAGGACCCTTACCCTTGAGCTGCTGCGCTGCTCCCACCAGTGCTCAGCATCCCGCTCTGCAGAGCACGGCGTGAGGCCGGCGAGGTGTGACTGCAACCCTTTCTCCCGAGGCATCTGTAGAGAAAATACAGCACTGCCCGGAGTTCTTGCACGCTTTCAGTGGCCGCTCTGCCAGCCCTCAGCTGGTTTGCAGTTTCCCAGTGACTGTATTTCCCTCCTGTCAGCACATAGTTCACGTAAGACTTTTTACCACCAGTGAATGCTTTTGAGTACTTCCATTAATTATACCTTTTTTAAAATATATATATATACTTTTAGCAAGTAAAAAAACACTTGCAAAAAAAAAACAACATAAAACAATCCCCCTTGCAGAACAGATTGGTTACACAGGCCCCTGCCCATGCCCAAGTCTCTGAAACAGGCTGGTGGTGTCTTCCCCACTCGTAAAATGAGAATTTGACCTATTTCCAGGCGAACTGAATTGCAAAAAGAAGCTTAAAATAATACTAATTATTAACAAAATGGTCTGTCCTTTTCTAGCTGCATTGTGTCACTGCAAAGCTTACAGCAGGAGCTTCTAGTTTCTTCTTTCTAGTTATTTTCTTACTGTTCCAAAAATATTAAATTTAGTGGAATTTTTACCATGTGTGTAACTATGAAGTGGTAAATTTCCTTGCATGCAGTAAATCTTACAGGCTATTTAACGCATAGTCTGTAACCATGGTGCCAGTGCCATGCCTGAGGTACTCTACCAATGTGGCCACTGTTCTGAGAGGGATCACTGATGTGGAAAAAACAATGCTTGAAAGGTGACTATTTCCATACATTTTCATTAGAACAGCCAAAGCAGCAAATCTTTCACCCTTCCCAGGCTACTGCGCTGTGGACCGTGTCTTGTTCTCACACAGACACACCACCGCTGTTCTACAGAGTATAAATGGGATTAAAATAGCGTGTCTTCATCTGCAAAATTAGAAAAGTAAACGAGCGCAAAGGCAGGGCCTCTTTATCAGTAGTGTCTGGTGCCCGTTCAGAGGCAGACCTGCTCACTTTCCCAACCAGACCCACTTCACACCGTGTAGCGTTTCAGAGCGAACCCTGGGACATGGCTGAAGCGTGTCCTGTTCCTGGCTTTGAAGCTGGAATGACCAACCACCTCCTGGCAGCAGAGCCTTTCTTACTGGTGAGGGTGAGATGCCAGAAGAGCTTCAGCTGGCAGATTTCACAGGTCCAGAGGCTGAAAGAACTGACTTTCTGCCTGAAAATGGCATAAACTTGATCTGGAGCGTTTAAGAGCTGTAAGTACCCCATTACACAGTGCCACCTACAAGCTCATTTTTCCGAGCAGGAGCACACTTAAGGAAAAGGCAGCTGCGTGCAAGTGTTTGGGCCTCGAGCAAAGCTGGCTGGCATGGGGGGCAGGGGAATACAAACAGCTGATGAAGCACAATCCAAATACACTTGAGATTGAGCAGCAAATTGACAGTGGCTTTCCAAGAGGATGGCACCAGGGTCACTGCTGCCAAGATGACTGTTAAACTAGAAGCTTATCTTTATTTCTGAATGATATTTGCAACTGCCATGAATATTTACCAGCCAGGATTTAGCATCGTCTTCGCATATGGGCTGGGGTTAGTGCACAGAAAAGGGCTGCCAGATCCTGCGGGAAGGCTCTGTTGGGTTTGCAGCGCTCTGCTGGATGGCACCACATGCCATGATGGGAGCGTGGTTCTCTTCCTTGTAGCTGGTGTGTGGTCAAGCAAAGAATTCTATGTGGCTGTAGCAGAACAGTCTGCTTCATGTTCACAGGTACAGCGTGACCAAGGGCTGGCAGCTCCTTTGGCTCTGCACTGGCCTGTTCCCACCCAGCAAGTCACTGCTGAAACACGCCCAGAAGTTCGTGGAGACACGTCAGAAGGAAACACTGGCCCTGGAGTGCAGTCGGAGGATTCAGACAGTGATGAGGTAAATGATGCGGCATACAGCCAGCTCAAAGCGTTCAAAAATCACAAATCAGGTGCCCAAAAGTGCACAGGCTAAAATATTGGGACTCCTCCTTTCTTTTCTCTCTTTACATTGCTTTTTTTAGTGATCATTATTTTTAATTCTCTTACGGACTTTGAACCACTAGGAGAAGTCTGTCACAGCTCTACTTTGTTCTTTCACAGAGCTAGCAACATTTTTAAAAGTTCAGCATCACACATAACGGCTTGACTCCCAGGGCTGGGTGTTTCAAACATCCTGCAGGGCATGCAGTTGAAATGAAATCCTGCAATGTCATTGATGAGGTCCTGACCTTGGTTGCCTTTGGTGAGGCAGCACGTCCTTGCCCTCCTTACACGTGCTTGAGGGTCAGTCCTGAGTTCGCTGAATCTCAGCAGCACAGAGCTGCATGCGTGCAGCTAAAAAGACTAGGTTGCACTCTTGGTGGGGTGGCACTGCTGAAGTCACTGACATCTGCAGAGTGCCAAGGTGGCTCTGTTGGTTTTTCTGATGGTGAAGTAAAGCAGATCCATGCTGGGAAGAGAGGATCAACACAATTCCTGTTCTTTGAAGAAACCCAAACGAGCAAAGCCCTGACACACAGCTGCTCAAGCAAGGCCCTTCTCAGTCCGCTAGGCATTACCCCAGTCCTGGTGAGGGTTGAAGCAACAAGGCCTCCAAACCACAGTGCTTCCTGAGCTTCTGAGTGACTTGTTGGTGTAATGAGCGTGACACAACTAGAGAGTGGAAGGGCTACCAGGATTTCAAGGAAGGATCAACTGAACTGTACAGGAAAGGTTTCCCTAGATTCCTCCAGGCACTGAAATTACCCAGCCTGACGCTCTGAGAACACAGTGCTCTAGCATCAAGGTTAACCCCCACATTCTCCCTTCTGGTGCTGCTAGAGTTGCCACCTGCCTGCCACAAAGAAGCTGCCCAGTGATTTCTCCCTCCAGCTCCTCCATCCCCCCCTTTCCCTGAGACTGGGCCCTGTGTGTGCCTGTGAGCCCTGTGGCCAGGCTCGAGGGGAATGCTAACACAGTGGCTGTCCCCCTTGCAGCGCATGGGTTTTGGCACTGCTGGGGAAATGTCACTGCACATTGAACTCGCCTTTGAAGTGCCTGAAAAATGCAGGGCAAGGAATGCTATTCATTGTTCCTTTCTATGGAGAAGACTGAAAATTTCCTGCCTCCCTATATCATGTGCTATTGATGCTCTAAGCCCTGCTGAGCTGTATAGAGCTGCTTTATGGAGCGGGGAAACAGGGAGGGAGAAGCAGAATGGGCTGTTTGGGAGGAGAATTCTATGTGCTAAACTGCCCCTGATCTGGAGCCTGGGGGATGGGAAGAGGAACAAAGACAAATGTTGTTTTCAAGAGCATTTCTTTTCCTAAGGTTAGACCTGCACCTGCTCTTAATAGACTAGACTAGGCGTGTTTCAGTTGGAAGGGACATACAATGATCATCTAGTCCAGCTTCTCCCTGTAAGTAACCTGCTGTCTTTGGAGAGGGGCGAGCAGGCAGCTCAAAGGACTGACTTACAATACGTGCGGTGGAAGCCGGCTGAGCCCCTGGGTACACCTTTTCCTCCATAAACAGCTTTACAGCTTCACCCCCAGACGCCTGGCCAGGGAACCAGCCAGCACCCTGATGGGTATTAAGCAGATCATTCCTTGGCAATTAATTCCTAGCTGAGGCTGCAAGGGGAGATGGCCTTGTGCCTCCCAGCCAAGCTATTGCACTTCCTTGGTCCCCTGTGGCCTCCCTCTGCTGCAGGGCCAGGAATAGATGACTGGGCAGGGCAGGTTCCCCTCCTTATGTGCCTGCACAGTACCAAAGCACATGCTGTTCAACCTGGTTACAGTCAGGTTTTCCTTCTCCAAATGGAACTGCTACCTTATTTCATGGAAAAAAAATATTAGTTTTCAAATCCACAGAACTAAAACTGGATGCCAGACTAAGCTCTCTTCCTGAGAGATCAGCCCAGCGTGACAGAGGACTCTGGCTCATAAACTAGCGTACAAAATCTCCTAACCACCTGCTCTGTGCCAGTGAGGGCAGGAAAACACAGCCCCAGGAGGGAAGGTGCTCGATTTGTCCTCACTTTAACTGTATCAAGGCTTTTGCATGACTCGGACTTTGGGCCGGTTCCTTTGCTCTAGGTATTACTTCAAAGGACTGGGGCTGTGCAGCATAACGCCTCTGGCTCGGTGGTTACGCTCCTGCTCTTACATAAAATGTGTTGCTTCTAGCAGCCCTCTGGACTTTTCCAGTACTTGCCTCCTGAACTGTAACTCATTTTGTGTCTGAATGCATCTCTTTTTGCTGGTACAAGAATTAAATAGAATGCATTTCTCCTCGTGGCCACTGACTTCACACGCTTCAATAACAGCAAGGAAAAACGTTGCTGAAGTCACAGAAGAGGTAATGGTACTGGCTAGGAAGGTGCCTTATGCATGCAGCCTCCTTGCAGAGTAGAACAGACTTTTAACATACACCCTAATAAGACCCTCAGTTTCTTGCTGTTAATACACTGCGTTTGCATTCGGGTGAAGGTCCACTAGAGCCCCCTACCCCCGTGTATCCCCCTCCCCCCGCACAGTACTAGCAGTTTGGATGGAGTCTGTTGTTCAGGTGGAATACTGTTGTTCAACTCCTCAAAGATTAAACATCCAGCACTGATCTCTCTTATGATGGTGGTGGCATTTTCCAGGAGTGGCTCCAGGAAGTGGGCACCTCATCCTGTGGAGGTTGAGGCCATCTTACAGAACAACACTAAGATCTCACACAAGATTTGTTTCCCCAATGATACAGAACAGGTGAGAACTTACTTGTTTTCCCAGCCTTGACCATTTTCCCAGCCATGATGTGTTCATGATAGGAGCACGTTTCAGGACGTTCAATGTTCTCATTTATTCCTCTTCTCTGTGTAACAAGAATCTTGTTATCTCATAGACATTTCATGTGGGAACAAACACCAAAATCCGGACTCTGTGTCAGAACATCGCTTCCAAATTGCAGCTGAGCTCCTGGGAAGGTTTCAGCCTCTTTGTGAAGATTGCAGACAAGGTAACTCCTGAACTATGACAGGACAGCTGGTCTCCTCCCTTCTCTCTTCCTTATTTACCAGACCACCTAAACAACCATATATGAAGCCAAGCAATAGAGCAGGTCACTACTGCTTCTGTCTTACTGAGAGGATACAACCTAGATTTGAACTTCTAGCAGCTGACAATTATTTTGAGTCCCTTGAAGGGGCTGAGTGGAGATGCAGAGTTTTTATCAGTCTGCCAGTACGCATGTGGTACTTAAAGCAGGGAAGCAGCAGGCTGCCTTGCAGCTGCTGGGATAATAGCAAACTGTGTGTTGCATACTGCTGTTCTCTCACTGTAGACAGGGAAAGAAAATTCAGCCTGATACTTGGGTATGTTGGCACAGGCAGTATTTTATATTGTCTGCTAATCCCCCTTTCCCCCCTTCATTGCTTGGCCTCTTCCAGGTGATCAGTCAGAATGAAGCAGACTACTTCTTCGACTCACTAAGACAGGTGACAGACTGGAACAGGAGGAACAAACCAGGGAAAGACGGTAAGGAGAATGCCAGCGTGACAAAAAGCTGCATGAGCTGCTGTGTTAAACTGGGGAAGCAGCAAATTTATCCAGTAGGATTTACTCAGTCTTGGGAAGTGTAGGGTAGAGCCTTATAATATCATTTTTGTTTGTACACACATGGTTACTGCCTGCACCAGCAGTGACATCCAGTGACCTGATGCAGCCAAGCACTGGCTAACAAACATCAGAACATCTGGAGACACATCCCACTCCCCTCCCCCCCCCCCCCAAGATTTTTTGACCTGTTGCATGGAAACACAGCTGGATGCACACCAGTTAGGTTGATCCTCTTTCCAGTCCAAGGCTCGTGCGTTGCCAGATCATGTTATCAGCCAACACATGTAAATAGGTTCTTTGCACTGTGTCACTCCCATCTTGGGTTGTTAGAAAATTGTTGTCTAGATCATTACCTGGTGATACCAAAGCACAAGTTGTGTTGCCAGGGGAACACTTGTTAGAATAAAACAACATAACACTGATGACAGCAAATCTTTGCACTTCACCCCAATGTACAACATACATTTTGAAATCTACATCAAACTCAAACTCCACACCAATTTCATATTCGCTTATCCTGATCTTTGCTTATTTCAGGACAGCTGAGATACAACATCCTGAAGCACTATCTACATATCTAAGACTTTATAACTTCCCTCTTCTCCCCACAGCTGATGCAGCCACTAGGAGCTCTAAAAATCACGGTACAAAGATGTGGGTGCACTAAATCACTTTGTTTCTGTAAACACAGCTGTCAGGGGATGTACCTGCATAACTGTAACAGAATCCAGGTGTGCGGCACATGGGCAGGCAGCTGTCATGAGCACCAATAACAAACCCTCGTACTGCAGGCATCCTCAGCTTCTTCCCCCATCTCTGAAGAGCCTGCACCTTAGATCACTGCATGAGCAGTGTCCAGGAACTGACAATGAATCACATTCTTGGTCATCTAAAATGGCTTTTTGTACTTCTTTGTTAAGTCATTTTGTTACTGTTAAAACCAGAACTACATTTCTGAAGACACTCAGAAGCCATTTAAAAACTGCAGAACTCTGCAGTGATAATGAGAATACCGACAAGATGTTGTTTCCTCAGGGGCTGCTATGTCTGTGGCTTATGAGGTGTACTTCATGAGAAAGCTGTGGCTGAATGTAACTCCTGGGAAGGACCTGAAAGCTGATTCAATTTTTCATTATCACCAGGTAACCAGCTCCCTAAAGCATAAATATAACGGCAGGCAATGTGATCCAAGAAATACTCCTGAGAAATTAAGCCTGCTGGAGTATTACCGTCTCCCTCACCATGGCCTGCATTATAGACCCTCCAGAGGAATGCCTCTGGAGGCCAGATCTCAGCCTCAGGAGTAGATTTATTTCTCATAGTGTTCACACCTTTGATATATTAACGGTTGGACTTGCTGATCTTAAAGGTCTTTCCCAACCTAAATGACTCTATGGTTCTATATTGCTTATGCTAGGAGCGCAGCTCCCTTGTCGAATAGTTCCCTGGAGGTGCTCACCTGGTTCCATAATTGTAGGGAGAATCATAGAAAAGTTTGGGTTGGAAAGGACCTTTAAAGATCATCCAGAGAACCTCCAGGAGCCAAAAGTTCCTGGGATGTCCTTGGACTGTGTTTGGCAAAACTTACGTGCTGACCTCAAAGATTTAGGATGCGTAAGGCAGTGTCTGCTTCAGCCCATTCTGTCTGGATTCAGAGCTGGTCTCTTGTAGGAGCTGCCCAAGTACCTCCGAGGCTACCACAAGTGTTCCAAGGACGAAGCGGTCCAGCTGGCAGGGCTGATTTATAAGGTGCGCTTCAACCATGACCGCACACAGCTGGCAGCTATCCCCAAAATCCTGAAGGAGCTGGTGCCAGACAATCTGCTCCGAGCAATCTCACCAGAGGAGTGGAAGAAGGTAAGAACATCAGCTTTCATTAATTGTACTGCTTCCACAGAGCTTTACGAGAGACAGGCACCGAGCCACACAATGTTTTTGATCTGACGGTCTTTGAAAGCACTATGGAGGGATGCTAGTGGGTGTTGTGGGTTTGCCTCTTACAGTCCAGATTTTCCATCTTCTCTATCAAAGCTCTGAAAGATATCTGCAGGCCTTGACAACTGATTTGAGATGTGCCTCTTTCTCAGAGATACTAATCTATTTTTGCTGCCCAGAAGAAGTTAAGAGATAGGAAAGCCAGTGGTGGGACTGGGGATTTGAGGGTCCCGTAGAGAAACAGAAAACTGAGATGTGTCCTAAATATTTCATAGTTTGGCCAGCAAATCAGTCACCTTGCACCATGCGTGTGCCACTCACTGCAAAAGGCTCTTTTATCCACCAAAAGGCAAGGAAGTTTCAGCAGGTACTTGCCACTTAGTCCACTGAGGAAGACACAGGACACTGCTTCCAATACAGAGGGAAAATGCACCCTACTTGTTTCAGCAAAAAGCGATACGTGTCTGTGGGTGTCAGACACTGGCTGGCTGAATTTTCTTTCAATCCATGCTGCCCATCGGCCCTAAAAGCCATTCCCATGGGCTCCTGGGCTTCCTTCACCCAGGTCATTAGCAAGGAACACTGATGAGGTTCTGGCTCCACCATGCCCCATGGCATGGTAGGCCCTTTTCATTTTCACAGTCTTGCATTGCTGTGGGCAAAAGACTGATCTCGGTGATGATCTGATGCTGTCCTTAGTGCTACTGCTGGACATTGGAAACCTGCCTGGCCCCAACTGAATGGGCTTTGTATCCTCTTTTCTAAACAGAGCATTACTGCAGCATATAGTAAACATGAAGGAAAAACTGTGGATGAGGCCAAGATTGCCTTCTTGAAAATGATATACCGGTGGCCAACATTTGGCTCAGCCTTCTTTGAGGTGAAGGTAGGTTTAAAGGACTGTATGAATAGCTTTGGTAGCAGGCTGGCACTGGGGGTATGGACTGACTATAATTCCGTATCTGTGTAAGTGAGAATACATTATAAAGCTGAATTCCCATCATCTACTGAGAAAAACTCTGTTCCTTGAAGTGGGGAGATGGGTTCTTTATCCATCCCAAACTATGGCTGTTCTTCACTGGCTATGTTGTTATTCCAGTTGTAATACCTAATATTACAACTATGTAGTAGTTGTAGTAGGGGGCTTATAGTTACGTAGATACTTAATTGTCCTGTCATTGTTCTCCACAACAAAATGCTGCCAAATCTTGTATCTCTGGGGACTCTTCCTTCCAAACAGAACTGTACTAATCCTCTCATTCTGCAGTGGATACCCCCAGGAATCATATCCTACTTGCTGCCTTTAATTTCTCCTCCCGAGGCTCTTAAATGGTTTGCAACCAACCATGAAGCCTGTTATCAGACAGCCTAGGAAATAATGGACCTGATTCTGCTTTTATCTAGCAGCTGCTCAGGTCATCCATGTATGGCCAAAAGAGCCAGCCTTAATTACACAATACTGAAGACCTTTATGTTTTAGTGTTTATTTGGTAAAGTGAACAAACAGCAATGGACACTGTTAAAGGTCACTATGCACCTGATGTAGATAATTTCTTCATTTCCTGCTTATCTTGCTCTGTTACTCATTTATAGCAAACCTCGGAGCCAAATTTCCCAGAGATTGTGCTGATTGCAATTAACAAGCAAGGAGTCTCACTGATACATCAGAAGACAAAGGTAACAGTTGCTTCTCAAGAATCTATCTAAGGAAGGATTTAATTGACCATGCTAGTTTAGGGACAGCAACAGGACCATCTCCCTGAACGGCAGGGGAGGAGAGACACCCCCTCTTCATTTTCTGTGTGAAACCAAAGAAAATGTTACTGCCCCAAATCACTTCTTTGCAGTTTCTACACTGGGAAGGAAACAGTGTAGAGCATCTGAGAAAGAAGTGGTAATCACGATGGAGCTGGGCAAAGTGGTAAGATCAGACGGATGGACGGATGCACAGCGCACTAGGGAACCTGCTTCAGAAAAAAGCTTTGCAGGAGGCCCAAGCTGTCTAAAAGATCAGGTCGAATGACAGTGTTCACCAGCTCTCTAACCCAAACAGTCTGTCCTTACCACGTTCCCAGGCAAACGCATTTATGAATATCACTATTTGCTTTTAATAAGAAAACAAATATCCAGCGAGTTTTAGATTATGTAAATATAATGGCAGTGTGCTAAGGCAAAGATGAATACATAATGAAAGGAAGTCTCGTTAGGGTGATAGACTCACCTGCTTGAAGAAAATACAATATGTCACTAGTCTGGATGCAAGACCTACCTTGATCCACTGTGTGTGTAAGTGAAGTGGGAGAGAAAAAGAATGCTCTGGCTCTACAGGTTTTCTTACATAACAGCCCGTTTTCATTTCAGAAATGTTCTATAGTTCCCTTTGTTTCCCCACACAGGACATTTTAACAGTCTACCCCTTCAACAAAATCTCCAACTGGAGCAGTGGGAGCACATACTTTCACATGACAATAGGGAACCTAGTACGAGGAAGCCGGATCTTATGTGAGACTTCTCTGGTAAGAAGGGCTTTGTCAACTTACAAGAAAGTCCCAATTTTTCCTTTACATCCAGAATTGCTACTAAACAATGGTGCCAAACCAGATGTTAAAACCAGTGCAGATACAAAAAACATTCACTGCTCTGTCAATAAAACCGCAGTTTAGAACTGGCTCAGTGCTAGATCTGATGCAAAGACATAAGCCACAGAGACAAGGAAATATAGTACTTTCCAAATTCTTCCCATACATCAAAATTTTATCTATCCAAGACATTAAGGCTGCACTTAACCACAAAACTACAGAAGAGGCTTTTTGTCTTGCATGGTTTGATCCAGCTATGCAGCAATGCCATCCTTATAAGATTTTAACTTTTCAGTGAGTGGTACCACCATTTTAAGAATCCGTTTCAGATTGTCCACAGACTCAGACAAGTATCACTGTATTGATATTTAAAGGCAAATTTGTAAAGATAACATAAAAACATTTATGGGCTAACTTCTCCTACAGGAAAGCTTGGGTTCTGAAATACAAGGTGTCAATCTATATAACAAACGACAAGGAGACAGTTACAGCTATGCTCTGTAAAGTTTGGTAAGTCTATGAAGGGAAGAGCAGAGGGAGGAACAGATAAATAATTATCAAAAGTGATAGCTGTTGGAAGAGGAGATGTCCACGCAGAGAAGAACCTAAGAAGACGACAGACCAGGGAGGAACTGATAGTTATTTTTGCTTTGGGAGCTCTCTGAGAGACTTAAGACTTCTTTCTTCTCTGACAGGGTTATAAAATGGATGACCTGTTAACATCCTATGTACGCCTGCTAATGAATGCTGTAAACAAGCAAAAGAACCTCCCAGCCTGAGAGTGGAAACAGAACCCACGACCTGCATCTGTGCCAAACTACCTGTCGTTTCATCTCCCAGAGGAAATGCCATTTAAAAAAATACTAATCTGGATGATCAATCTGATCACACACTGAATGAACTGTGTGGCTGAAATATTACAAGCGAAGCTCAAGTGAACATGTGCTTTCAAATATCCATAACACTTGTCTGTCTTAGATGTAGTATGAGAATTCCTTTCAGAGTTTGGATTTAGAGAAAGTTTAGCTGGATTTTAACGTAATATGGGGGCAGAGGAACCCTAATACCAGAGCCTATTCTGATACTCTGCATCTGCTCCATTCTTAAAGACACACACACATCTTCCTTTTGGAAAGAAAGTGTCCCCTTGTTGTATATGCTCTTACCAAATGCATAAACTCCTTGAGTCTTTGCAAACAATGGTAATGTTATTTTTTTCCTCCTATTGGAAACTCTAAGAGTGGAGAAATGCCCTTTAGTAGCAGGATAACTGGACACCCTGAAAGGAAAGATGCTGGGTTTCATCACTAGCTTAGGTGCTGCAAGTTACAGTAGACTATGACAGCGAGTGACTGTCACAATATAACTGTCGTTCCTGTGTGCTGCTAACTTAGCAGGCTGTCCACTGGTTTACCATTGCCTTGGTTAAATTAAATAGTTTTCTTTCTTCCACACTTTATAATGCACTTGGAAATTAAAAACTGCTTTGTACTATGCCATTTCTAGTAAGCGTAAACTCTGAAACGAGTCTTGATTTTGAGTCCATTACTTTTAGTCAGCTGCTCCCATTTCAAGTTATAGATGTTCTATTCAGTGCAAATCAGAATCAAAGAACTCAGTCTAACAGACCTCTGTTCCAAAGAGGCTTTTCTGCTCTATAAAAATGTTCTCAGCTCGGAGTTATGCAGACATTCATTCATGAGACAAGAGTAATAGCTTTAATTTCTCCTGATCTTTTCTATTTCCTGTTTAGTAACAGCTTTGAGTGGTAAAATTTGATTCAGCACTTGTTCATGTCTCAGACCTTCGTAAACATGCAACTTTGGTCCTATAGGAACCCGAGCGTACTTGGAGCGTGTAAAGCATATACGCACTGTAGTGGTAGTAAGCTTAGATGCTTACCCCGTCAGAGAACACGCGCTCCTTCCTCAATGACAAGCCCTCCCTTGCTCGCAGTGAAACACGGACACGTCTTAAAGCATTTACATCAAGTTCCTTGAGACACAACCTGGCAGTGCTGGAAAAGCAGCTCTGCTAGGTCTCTCAAATTTGCCAATGTACGCACAATGGTTCTCTTGTTCCCTCAGATGTGTGTGTGTGAAATTCAGACGCTCATGGGAGTTCTGTACATGGGTGGCAGGGAAGAGCCCCGCTGTCTCTGTGCATCTAAATGAGTGCCACACTTGTCAGGATAGTTGATCCTTTTGCATGCAATTAGATATTCCTGCTGTTATGTCCATTGCTGGCAATGGAAATGTTTGAGACTAATGACTTTGATGTCTGATCTAACTGGCTGTAAGTAAGAAGAATTCAATACTTCACCTGTACAAAAAGAAATCCTGCAGCCAAACTGTATTGTTTCTGGTTTTTAAATAAACACTGCAGAAAATCAACCACAACGTCTTTTCTAACAAGAAAATGGAATATTCGCTCTGGATCTATGCAACCCAAACCTACCAAACATCCACTACAGCCTGTAAATGATCACAGCACCCCATCTACGTGTCATATACACAACACAATTCACATAGTACAGCCTCTAACAGGATGATATCCCTTTCTGCACATCATCAACCAACACATCACCACAGAAGCAGCACAGATCCAAAATGTGAATTCACCATGACAGCACCATCAGATTTGGGCAATTCCCAGAGTTCCTCAGAGTGCATTATGTTCTCTGGCTCAGCGTTGCACATTTTTTACTGTACAATATACAACTTTTTTATATTTGGTTTTTGTGTGAAGATTTAAAATTTATTACAGTTACCTTTATTACAGGAGCATGAAAAGGTACGGTGTTACAACATTTCAATCCACAATCATATTTTGGTTAGACAGCACAAGCAATGTGTGATAAACGAGACATCCACGCGGTGCAGAATCCACACTGCTCATCAAGGCCTGAACCAAGGCCAGTAGCTGCTAATTCTTTTACTTAGTCCATACCATCCTCAGCACTTAATAGTGCTTTACAGACTAGTACAACCACACTTATTACATGTTCACCTGCAATCTATTCCTTCACCATCCAACCACTTTTCAAAAAAGTAGTCAGCCACATCATCTCATACAAAACACACCGCATCTAGAAACTCTCTGTACAGAAGGCCGAACAATATTTCCCTACATTGCACAGACTGCTGTAAAAATAAAGACCATGATGCAAACCCTAGAGAGCAGATTAGGTTGCTATAAAGAAAGATTGTAAGTGATTTAACATACCCTTTGAATACAAACAAGCTTCATGTAATGTGGTTTCTAAAAGCAAAACCATTTTCAAGTGTACTCAGTGAATATTAGTGATTTTAATTCAGTATGTATAAATATGAATGTAAACTATAAAAGTATATAATGAGGCAACAGCTTTCAGTAGATGTAGACTTCTAAGCCAAGTTCCACCTTGATACAAATCTATACTCCCCAGCGGTGTGACACCTAGGATGAATTTGGCCAGCATGTCTATTTGCAGCAGTGGAAAAAAGCATGCCGCTCGTTTCTGACTGAGACATTGACTTCATTTCAAAAAAACAACCAAACCCCACCTGCCAGCCGATCAACACACTAAGGAGAATTCCTAAATCTGCATTATATTCTACTCAGTTTTTTAAAAGCGGGCTCAAAGTAGAGGAAGATGCATTTATTTAAACTATTTATAGTTATTTCTCCTACTCCTTCAATTCCACTGTCCCACAAAAGGAACATCACTAATCACTACCGTAACTGCACATTGCAGGCTGCTATGAGCAGGAGTATTAGAAAAGTAATTATAAAAAATTAATAATTTAAGAGATACTAAAAGAACATTACACTCCACTAATACAGAGGTCAGGGATTATGATGACAATTTCCCTCCATTAATTTTGGGAAAAGCTCTGAAGATACGGACATAATCCAAATCCTAGAAAATGGAACAGCTTACCAAAGAAAATTATATCAAATATCCTTTTAACACTGAAGCTTACTAGGTCTGCTGAATTTCTAACATGGGACAAAGCAAGAGCACACACTAAATCTCTGCTTGCAGTACAAAAGTAATTCCGTTCACCTCTACGTACATGCATTTTCCACTGCTGAATTTGGAGAGTGGCCACTGAAAGAATATCACCTATCGCCTGCTAGATACACAGTCTTTCCATATTTGCCAGCAGCTATGCAGCTGTGTGTTCCCTCATTGTCTTCCCACCAGGCTGAAGATACACAGCTGCTCAGATCTAGCATTAGACATGGCCCGAGACTGATTATAGGAACAGACCGGAATGCTTTATGCTGAGAAGAAACTGCATAACATACTGACCTGCACCTACACCGGTAGTTCTTGTGGCTTACGCTGTGAAAAAAGATGCCAAAGAACAGGCTTACAGGACCGGTCTTCGCAGTGGCCACGTACTCCTGCACCAAAAGACATGTTGCTCTTTGTGCCCTTAACTAAAAGGCCATTTAAAGGCTGGTGGGAGAAGAGTGACTAGCCACATGTTCTCCTAAAGCAGTGACAAAAGCAGCTACTATTACTGTAATCTACAGTGCACGTTGGTCAGAAAAGGATGGGAGAGAATACTGTTAAAGTGAGGCCTCTCCCCTCATCAGCATTACAGTGGGTGCAGTATACCCCAGCTGAAAGTTTATGGGAACTCACGGAAACAAAAAGCAAAGCAGCTGAAGGAAATGGAATTAGCAAAGCCAGTATACCTAAGAGATGGCCTTGCACGTGGGAGACCTGCACACAGTTAACCGGGACTTCCCACCGCTGCTGTGATACCGCCGGTAGCTTTTCATGGGTAGTAGCTACAGCAAGCGCGTTAACAGCTACCAGTGCTTTAGCTACCACCTTGTTCAGATCTATTCTGAGCCAAGCGTGATGGCAGTGAGGACAATTTTACGGTAGATTATTGCCCCAGTCCAGTTGCTGCTCACACATACAAGTGAGGAAGCTTAAACTTCTTGCTAATTCGCCTGGGGCCGCAGGTGGTGCCTAGGCCCAGCTGCCATGTTCCTTTGACCCACTGAACTAGCCGTTTTTTGGAAGATTTAAATCATGCAAGGGAAAGAAGTCCTCCAGTGCCTTTCATCCTGTCCACTTCGCAAAAGGGCAGGCACAGTCTCCAACTATTCATGGAACGGGATTTTCAGGCTGCTCAGCTTAGTTTGGCACAAGAAACTAGAGGTGACACCTCCAGAGGTCTCAGAAGCACACTGTGATTATACGACACACAAGTGGACTCAGAAACAGCACTGTTAATGGCTCACCCCTAAAGAAATATTGAGAATGTTCAAAACAAATAAATTTCTCAGCACCTTGGGTTGTACTAGCAGAGACAGTAGGACCAGTGAAACTTCACTAGTGAGAGGCAAAATACAGAGCAGAACTATGTGCTTAAGATGTACAGATTCACGTCTGAGGTCCTGTTTTACACTCAGGTCTTTAGGTACACTTCTTAAGAAGAAAAGTGATGGGAAATTATTATTTGGGTGAAAATTTTAAGAAAAATACTCCCTGGGTTTCTTCTGGATAAGAACACATTTGCTACAAACTGTAAATATTAGTAACCACTTCATGTAATTGGGCTTTCTGGAGCACGACCAACAAGCATATACTCATCTTCCAAATAAAGTGAGAAGGCCAGAAAAAGTGAACCGCTTGAATCGGTACCATATTATCAATTTGATTTCATCGTGCAAAAGAACAACCAAGACCCAGTCACATTGCCTCAAGAAATGTCAGCTATGCCAGTGGATACGACATGTTTTATGTTGACCCCTAAAAGCTCTAGTATCCATGTAGCAGTAGTAGAGAACGAACTGAGAAAATTATAGTGTCAGTTTCTAACAAAATCTTTTGTTTCCCATAGCCACCTCCCCCTTAAGGAGGACCCAACTATTCCAAAGAGGCTGGCATGACCTTGACAAGTGAAATCTCCTCAGTACTGAACAGGGAAGCAGCAAAACAAACTTTTTCAGCTTCAAACGCTGGACCTAAGCCAGACAAGCAGGCAGTGCAGATGCCATAACCATTGGTTCCTGGGCTTTCCCAGTAAGCCTGCCAACCAGAAGGACTGGACAGCACCTGTATATGCTCAGCAGGGATGCAGAGAAAGACCAGAATATTTTGCATGTAGCAAAGAGTGACAGCTTTCAGAATATTTGCCTACATATTAAAAAAATAAAAAATGTCTTCACCCAGGGTGAGAAGATAAATTTTTATGCTTTAACTGAAAAAAAGCAAATCACACATTTCTTCCACCCCTACACTCCACCACTGTTCCCAAATTCTTTAGACTACAGAGGAATGGAGAACTACAATTCAACTGAGGAAGGGAAGACCGTGTACAATTCCACAAAGGCAGAATAAGTTGTTATTGGCAAATTAACAACCAGCCTGTAAACTGCTCAATCAGAAAGTCATCATCTTCTTTCTGCCAGTGTTGACAGACAATTGCTTGAGAAAAAGGGATAGTCAAGATGCAAGCTACATTACCAGAAGCAAGGCAAGGTACTACTTATCTTTGGTTTCACTTGTTCCTAGTAATTGTCTCTGTAATCAACGGCTGCTGTGAGCAGTCGCTTATGACTGTCAGAGTGCAGTCAGTAGACTGACAGACCTGTTTAAGCAGAGTTTAAATCCAGAGCTTTGGGATGTGCCTTCTTGGATGCCAGCTCTGACAGCTTCTTCAGGCGTTTCTTCAGCTCCAGAGGGAACTTCTCATAGCACTTCTTGCATACAGGCTTCATGTCAAATTCCACAAACTTATTCCTTTAACACAAAGAACGGCAGCTATTAAAGTGGTATTTGCAAACTATGTGCTTCACTAAACCAAGTTTCCATGCACCTATGTAAATGCTGCTGTTTGTTTTCTACCGCCCATACAAAACAACTCACTCCCCCATCTGGTCATGTAAGTACAGAGACTGGGTTCCCATCAGGGAACTAGGGTCTTCAGTATTGCGAGTTCAATAAGGAGCAAAGTTTTGCTATATATTTGTATGTAACAGTCTAGAATAATAATGTTGTTATAGAATGGAAATCTCACTTCAAAGGTCCTCTTTGTGAAGAGTTAGAGCTCCTTCATATACAAGGCCAGTGGGGTCAATCCATCACAGTAGGATCAGGGTTTGAAGCGGAGGAAGGATAAATGTAGGATCGCTTTCTTTTCTGTCCTTCTACATACTGGAGGTAACTAGCATAACATTTTCTTTCAAAATAATCTACACAACTGTAAATACTGTCACTGAGGGGAGCATCCAGACTAAGGAGACATGGAGGCACAGGTAGTTCAGGACAGGCAGTTACTTTAAGTGTAGACCCTTCCCTCTGTACTGCTGAATGAGTTATCCTCTTACCAACCTACTTAGAGAACAGATTAATGAAGGAAAAGAAATTGGAGGGGATGCTGAGCCCCCGCTCCCTTTTAGTTCTGAAATCAGTGGAATTATAAGCACAGAGAAAAAGCATACTGCCCCTCAGAGAGGCACTGACTCAGGGCTCCCCCAGGCTGATACCCTGCCTTAAGGGCAAACATCTCATATGGTCCAAAATATAAACACTGACTTACTTCAGTGTAAGCTTGATGTTGCAGGTGGAGCACGAGAAGCAATTCACACACCAGGCCTTGTTAAGAGCTGATACCACTGCAAAAGCAAAAGCACAAAATAAGAGGAAACTGTCGGAATATTTGAATTCGGATTTGTATCCAAATTCAAATGAGGCCAGATGTGAAAAGAAACACTAGTGCCTTGCAACTGTGGTACTGCAACAGCTGCACTAACAAATGGAACAAGGACAGCAACCCAAAACAAGGAGAGAACAAATCTTACCGTCTCCCTCTATCACGTGGCTGCAGTTGTAGCACACATCTCCAAAGAGCTGCACAGCAAAAAAAATAAGAACAGGAACTCATGTTACTGACTGCTCTTGCTCCCCAAATTACACAGCTGGTGTGAACATTAAATCCTAACAATCAAAGAATTCCCAGACACTGCAGTAGCCCCCAAATATACCAATTTAAATCTTCTGAATAACTTCTCATACACTTGCCAAATAGTCTATGTTCCTTTGGATCTCATACCACTAAGTACTACAAAACCTTTTTTGTTGATGCCTCACACTCTACCACTGTTATGTGATTTTAAAGTCCTGTACAGGTGGCAATTTGGAGAAAAGAGGATCGGTGAAGTATGGTACTTACTGTAGACAAACATCTCCTGATGCTTAACTATAAACATAAAAATAAAACCTAGAGCCACTCTCAAAACAGTAACAATTATCTCTGAAGAAGTAGACCGCTTTATCTGACAGAAGAAAATACCAAATTCATAGCTGTGCAGTAGACTCATACAGAAAAAATACGTTTGGGTTGGCTTTTGAAACATATTTCTCTTATGCTTTAGACAGGACATTTATCTTAGGCCCATGGAAGCAAGTAATTGTCAAAGAAGTCCGCACAAATAGTTTTGGAGTAAAATTACAGAGATTCTAATCACAACCCACAGCCAGTATTTTTTTTTGTCAATGGCAAAAAGAAAAATCAATATCCCCATGGAACTTCTATTCTGTTCTTAGCATCACCTTTCAGACCTACCAAGAAAAACTAGTTTTTCTGTTAAATTTCACTAATATCTCAATATTGTATTGCCTCTACAAATTCAGATTATGCAAAATCTGCATAGCTTTGCATATGTAAAATGCAAAAAAGCATTTGTCAGTCAGAGCAAGTACCTGCAGTCTAGATGACAGAATTTACCTGGTTATAGTGAGTTTCACAATAAGCCAGTCCTTTTTTCTCATAGTGTCGGTGCCCCAAGAATGGCTTCTCACATTTGGCACAAACAAAATGCTGTAAAAGACAAAAAAATAAGACATTTATTGGCAGGCAAAGCGACCCCTCCATCACCAAGGGAAAACTTGCATGGCTACAAATCATGGTTCAATACAAGATAATCATTGAATCACAGAACGGTTGGGTTGGCAGAGACCTTAAAGATCATCTAGCCCCAACCCCCCTGCCACGGGCAGGGACACCCCCCACCAGCCCAGGCTGCTCCCAGCCCTGTCCAGCCTGGCCTTGGGCACTGCCAGGGATGGGGCACCCACAGCTGCTCTGGGCAGCCTGGGCCAGCGCCTCGCCGCCCTCACAGGGGAGAATTTCTTCCTAACGCCTCATCTAAATCTACCCTCTTTCATTTTAAAACTTTTACCCCTTAATGCTTTAATGAAGGAAGAAAAATCTTTATGGAAAGAATAGAAAAGAGGAAATATTTAATTTACTATAGTAATTAAGGATTGCATCAAAGATAGGTAGAAAACCTGCTGAATGGACAACTGTCTTGTGTCTATACTGACAGACTTGTGGACTATCATCTTGTTTGTTTCAGAGAAGAGAAAGAGCTTCAAATGAGCATCATCATCTTTCTCTGTTCAAGCCCTTAGGAGGCTTAAATCACTAAAAAACTTCAGAGCAAGCTGTGACAACTCAGCTGAAAGATATAAAAACAATGAGCTGAAAAAGCTTAAAAAGCAAGAATTGCACTGGCTCTGCCTACATTACAAATTCCAACACACTTATGAATCTGTTCACTGGGGTTGGAGGTGATATATCTAAGTACCTCGCAGTAAATACGTAAAGTTATTATTAAGTAAATGCTGTTCAGTAAACCATATTCTGCAAGAATCTTTACAACACAACTCGGGCATTTTAAAACTAAGGTTATTACTGTTGTGAAAGCAGAGCTTTCTTAAGCAACCTTGATGACCCTGCCATACTCATTCACTCACATATGGTGAAGGCAATCTGAAACACAAGCAATTGTTTTTCGTCTGAATTCCTGTATTACAGATCACAGAAACGTCTACAGCTTCCAAGCAATACTAGCCCTCTTCCAAAATGGCTCCTGAAGGAAGTTTCAGGTTCAAAGAGACCTCACCTCGACATGCCACTGCTTTCCCAGAGCATTGACCACTCGTCCCTCGATGGGCCTGCGGCAGGCTCCACAGATGGGGATCCCCATCTTGTCGTGGCAGGGCAGGCAATACAGTTCTCCCTTCAGTTCCCGGGCCTCAGCAGTCAGCTCCTTCCTGCAAACGCAAACATGTCCCTCAAGTAAGAACACCAAGCGAAGCTCTTTAATTCCAGAGGTGACGTTTTGGAAGACTAAACTTGAAAGTTAACATACTTCAGCAACTTTCGTGCTACAAATGCAGAGTTGTTAAATTAAGCTAGTGAAATACTGTTTTCAACTCATCTTTCTAAAACCGCTTTCTCAGTTTGCCTGACAAGAGAACTCACGTGGAGTATAATGTCTTTGGCTAGATACTCTAGCAGAAATAGGAGGTGTGCTTACATGGAAAAATGCAGTGTCATATAAAAAATCCAGCTCTCTTTGAATGGGATAGCTCAGGTACCAGGACCATCCTAGTCGTGCTCAGCACCGAGCCATTTACTTTATTCTTCAGCACCGTTGCCCATTCTAGGGCAGTGCTGTGCTCCAGTTACACTGCCTTCGTGGCAAATAGGTCAGGCAGGTATCGGCATGGAAATGGACTTTGTCAGGCAGAAGACTGACACAGCTCACCAGGTCATCTTTTTTTTCTACCTAGGAATGCAACGTGAAACTATTTTGAATAGCCTGGCAACAGCTACCTTTGGACAACACTGTTACTGTAATCTACACAAGTCTTTCAGATAACTTCATACCAACGAACTATTTTCAGGAACTATTTTCATTTTAAGCATAAAATACTGTCGTTCAAGTTTAGGATTAAAAAAACATTGAATGGCAAAATAAAACTAAAGTTCCTGTAGGTTTTCTAAATTTCTTTTGATTTCTCCTGACACAATTTCTTTTTGTTCAACAACATGAAGGCAGCAAAGTTTAGGCCTTGGAAAGGATTGTCCTTTCTTGTCAGAGTTTAGAATATGAGAACATACCCACAGTGGGTGCAGTTGAAGTGATCTGGATGGTAGGAATCATTCCTAAACATCAGAGGCTGCTCATCGATTATCAAGTGGCACTTCTGACAGATGTACTTGCCCAGTCCCTTAGCTTTTTCACGGTTATGGCATGGCCTGCACAGATGCCTGGTTGAACAAAGTAAAGAAAATAAAATATTAAGAAATTCTTTCTCCTAAAACAATGTATAGTGCATGATGTAGGATGTACTTTATGTTACAGAATAAGTGTCTTCTGAGGTCAGACTAAACATAATTTAGTTTAGCATCTTGTCTTTCACACCAGTTGCACAGAAAAGGATACGTGGATAGAGTAGTCACAGAGTTCTATTTCCCTAGAACACTCCTCCAATATTCCCTGATCTACATCCCATCAAGGATATCAGTCTTATTCTTCCAGGCATCCTTTCCAGTTCTTCTAGATCCTTTTTGAGAGGTAGGCAAGGAAAGGTGGCAACACCCTCTCTCTATTACTAACTATGGGATCCAGCCATGCTAACGGCATTACAGCACTGGGAAGGAGTCAAGAAGAGAGAATAAAGAATATTAAACCAGAGCACATTGCTTGAATGTTTTTACCACGACTGGATTCCTTGGTCTTCAGTAGCTGGGACGAACAAGAGACCACTGAATACTAGCTCTTCTGCCTACAAATTCCTTCTAGTTCTAAGTTAAAGAAAATAAAGAACTACACAATTTTATGTGGTAAATGTTACTGTGTTCCTATCACATGTTCTAGAAGATATTATAAGTACAGTTCTGAGCAGGTAGGTAAGCCAAATTTCTGATAGAAAAGCCTGAGCAAAGGCATAAAAAAACCTCTGTAAAGGCTGACAGAACCCAACAGTTCTATCCCAGTATTTCTCCGAGGAGAAGCTGTTCAGTTTACTTGCCTATTACCTACCCCTCTAGTTGCAATGCTGCAGGCTGGGGAGAATTTATGGTAACATGAAAATGGCAGGGGAATGACTTCTGGGGGTTTCTTTGTCACAAAACAGACAAGCCTGCTTAATTCCTTTCACTGTATCGCTATGTGAAACACTCACTCAGATTTACAGGTCATTCTCAAAAGACATCAGACAAAAGGAGAAGTTCAAATGCAAAGAGTAGATTTATGGCTGAAGTAGTGGGTTCTTTGCAGAGCCCCTTCCAAAATTCTGCTGTGATGAATCACTTACCCTTAGATCCGTGAAATGAGGGTAAGAATACAACACAGATGTTGTTGTGAGACCTCAAACATTTATGACCCTCAGCTGGCAGGCGCCTGTCTAAGTGCTAAGTATCATTATTATTCTCTCCAAATCTGAGTCCTCCTGTCAGCAAGTGTCTCTCTCCAGGGCTGGAACTACTGTCTGCCCAGACGGAGTCCAGAAAAAGCAGACAGCACCCCATTATAAAGAAACATGCAGCTGTGCTCATCTCAGCATAAAGGCATCAATTTTATTCGGCACTGTCAAATGCAGAGTAATTATACGGGGCAGGACATAGGGACCCTGAAGCAAGTGTCCTGAAAGAGACCCCTCTCATTCAGCTGAATAAGATGCCTTCAGCCATTTGCACTGATAAACCATTATCAGCCCCTCCCCGCTCACAAACCCTCGCTGCCATCCCATAGACCCTCCTCTATTGCAAGCAAAGGGAAGTGTTGGACAGGCTAAGCTGTTACCATAGCAGCCGCCCCTCTCCCTCTCCCCCTCCCCACTCCCACCATTATGGAATTATCCCATTCTGAAATGTCCTGTTGTGTCTATTAATACCAGACTTCCCCTAAACAATGCTTCTCTCCACCCTCCTAAAATAATCAGGGGACTCCAAGAAGTCTGTGTTCAGGGCTGGGAGTTCAGTAGCAGCCTTTAGTAAGCACCATGAACACTGGAATATTCATAAGGTATATTCATATCTATAACAGCAGCAGCAACCCCAGTGCCAAGAGCTCAGCTGGGATGAAGACTGCTCCTCAGTGCTGGGGTGTCCTCTCTGTTGTGTGACTGAGCTGATAATGTGCTATCAGAGCTAGAAGAGCACTATATAGAGGGGCTCCCCTTAGCAACTCTGCAACCGTGCTCTTTTTGGATCATCTTCTTGTTTTCACCGTTGCTGCTTCTATTTGGTTTGCTCTCATCAGAAGGAGTTCCTTGAGATTTTCCCCGAAAGGACCCTACACTCCACCCACAGGACTGCACTGTAAAGAGGTAAGAGACAAAATTCTGTTAGCAGAACAATGAGGGAGCTTTCCTAACAGCATTAGTTTTAGATGGTGTCAGTGAGGTAGAAAGACGCACACACAGAGAGGTGTGGATGAATATAATGGAAATGTTTGCAACTAAGAACAGGCAGCATTTTTTGAACTTCAAAAAATAATTTCCTTACTCTTCTTTACATCACTCCTCCAAAGCATAGAAGTTTTCAAACTTCTGCACCTGATGTACATCCATTTGTGCCAGGAAAGCCGACAGTTGTATGGTATGTCCATTGCTCTCTGACACTGCTTTGATGTTTACAAATATTCCAGCTGAAGGGTGGGAAGCTCAGCAGGGAGTAATTTTTAGGAGAATAATTTCAGTCAGAAGTAGGCTATTTCTCATGAATAGTACTTTCAGTGAAAGATAGGAGACACTCCCATTTGACAGGACACTACAACCACAATCATACAACCCCACAAACTAGCATAATCCCAAACCAGAATGAGAGCAAGAACAGTAATTTATGATATCCACTATAAACCCTAAAATACAGTTCAGATTTATCTGCAGTGGGCTTCAAACTAGCCAGGTAACTAACTTAAGATTAACTAAATATTTCTTCTGCTTATTGTTTCATTAATGACAGATACAGCAGCTGCTGAAAGAGTAATCAGGAATTATGTCTATTGTGGATTGTTGTCTTGTTTCTCAGCAGAAGAGAAACAGAGCATAAAATATGGTCAGTGTGCATGCATTTCAAATGAGCAGCGACATCCTCACTACAGCTCAGCCCTGGGAGGCCTGGGATAATAGTTGGTTCCAAATAGTGCTCTGTTTAGCAATACGTAAATCACTAAATATCCACACAACACCAAGAGTGCAATCCAAGTGGAAAACATTGGACAATGAACCAGGCTCCTAAAGGAGTTTTCTGCCAGCAGAGTCAAAGCCTCTTGCACCACACAGCTTAGCACAATCTACCCATTCTAGGTAATTTGTGGAAGTTTCTAGTTTGCTCTTAGCATTCATACAGACAAGTACAACAAGCTTTCAAGGACTTTGCGTGCTTTTTTGTAAGCATAACAAACCAAAAAGAAAGAAAAAACTAAAAATCAAACACACTTATTTTAAACTGATAGGATAAAACCAGCCAAAATAGAAGTAGAACTGTAAATAACAGCAAAGGGCTTTCCACACTGTCTACAGAACACACTATCAAAGAACTATTACTTTTGTAAAGTTGTCGCATTTTGTTGAAAACAGATCAATTCTAAAAAAAAAAACCCCAACAATTAATTATAGTGACATGTCAGCTCTTTTCCTAACCTACCCAAGTACTACATCACAATTTTACATGAATGAACAGAACTGTAAAAAAAAAAAACAACAAAAAAACCTTGATTAAAATTCCCTTCTAATTTAAAACCTAAGCAAAATTAGGGAGAGGCCCACTTCCCTTTTCTATGATTTCTGACCAGGCAATGAAAAATACCTCCCTTCACCTTTCTCTTCTAAAAAGTACATTAGGTAATAGCAGCTCTCCTGTGAAGGCACTCATTTGAAAAGACTGAATTAATTTTATCATTAGTTCCAAGCCTCTCCCTTCCTGACACTGACATACTGGGCTTCTAGATAGCTCTGACATTCTCCTTTCCACTCCACCCCACAGTGTTCTGCAGTGAAAGCATGCCCATCTAGAAATCAAGAGCAGACTCAACGCCGTCATCAGTGAGGACAATACTCTGGACTTGTAAGTCTTGGCCGTTCCAAGTCTGGTACTGACACTCAATCTGAATCCCAAAGATCCTCCTTAGGAAATCAGCTCAAATAGAATTGGTTCAATGTATCATGCTGCTAAACCCCTAATATTTAGCTTGTAAACAGGGAAAAAGTGCTTACTGCTTTGCCTCCTGAACGGCTATAAATCATTAAGACAACAGACATCCTTGCCTGTTCCATCAGACAACCCTTGCTTCTGCCTTTTCAGCTGGTCCAAGCAGCATTTACTGCTTTCTCAGTGGTGTCACAACCACGTACTGCTTAGCCATCAGACCACCCCATCACTGACATGTGAATATAAAGATCACCTGTTCATATTTTTTGCAGATGAAAAGCATATTTAAACATAAAAAGGCTAAATAGCCAGAACATTAGGTGACAGGTACCACTGTAAATTAACAGCCAGTAAAAAGGCATGGTCTCATTGTATTTCTCCTTTGGTATGCAATAGAAAAACACATATTTAAACTACTTCCATCCGGGGAGGACAAGTATTTGAGCATTCAACATTACTGTCACATATAAACTTCAGCATCTTGTGTTCAAAAATACTTGCAGGTTTTACTTTGTAAGGGACAAACAAACACTAGAAACAAAAATTGCTAGTTCCTCTGCAAACCCAGGAAATTCACACTGAAAACTGCAACGAGGGATTTTCCTTTTGTACATGAAAGCAAGATTTCGCATGTATTTGTACAGATAAAATGTCCCTTGGGAAAAAAGGGCTGTACAGTCTTCCTTACACATGCACTTCTAGTAATCTCAAGGTAGTAACTGTTGCCATCTCTTGGACCACGAAGCATGCAGCCAGCTGTAGGCAATGAGTACCCATACACTCAAACCTAGATTCTTTTTTTTTTTGCCATAAACATGCAGGGTATCTAGGCAATGCATGGAGTAAGACGGCCCCTCTGTGGCCATATGAAGAAATTTCAGTTTCTGAATTTCACTGCGTTTCCCTTCTGTTGACTTTTCTCTCTTCATCTGTGAACTAGACAGAGATGGTCCAGCATACTAATCTCTAGCTACTATAGTTTTCTGTCCACCTGAAAGTGATAGCAGTCAAACAAAAGATGGTAATTACCTTGGATTTTTGTTTACATTTTCCGATATATTGGTCTGCTCTTCATCCCATTTCAGTTGCTTGATTAGCCACCAATATTTTTAGACAACTGAATAATCAGTTCTGCTGGGACGCTGGATGCATTGCGTAATGCATTGGATCAACTGTCTAATGACGCAAGATTTCAGCATATAGCATAGCTTCTGCCCAAGACCAAAAATTTTGTCAAACAACATCAGCAACGACGTTAAAATTTTAATCTCAGTAGAGGAAAATGGAGGGTATTGAATGTTACGGAGAAATGGTCCATCAGTACAAAATGCGATGATGAGCACAATGGAGAGGAATCCAAGAAACAGAGACAATGCTGGAAACTCAGCCTGCCTGTATATCCCTACCACCTACACCCACAGATGAGGAATGTGTAAAAAAACACGGGTAGGTGCCCAGAAAATCTTACCATTTTTTGTTGGTGTTGCTCAGGACCCTGCAGGCAACAGACTGGCAAAGCTAGGCTCAGTTTTACTAAGCTGCTACTTGGAAAAGGCCCTGGATAAGTTACAGCGGAGTTCAGGCTTTTGAGGGAGGAAGAGAGAGAAGAAAGCTGCAGGGAAGCATGACACTTTGACAAGTAATCAGCAGCACGGGCATTACTAATAATCTTTTCTGAGTCAATTCAGTACTTTCTGCTGTTCAAATGAGATGTTGCTACCCATCTGAATAGTTTCCTCCTATATTGGAACTAGATGCTTAAACAAGGGACTTTAGACTGAAATAATTCTCAAAGATTTTTCAGGATCCCTGCGGGTTTTTTAATAACAGCAATACAAGACCTGTCTTCCACCTCTTCTAGGAACAAGACAGATATTCTAAGGTAGGCCACCTTACAACAGATACTTGTGCTCAGAAAAGCTGACTTGTTAGGGGGTTCTTCAGTCCTGAATCAGGCTTTCAAATTAAACATAACAAATATTTTCTAGCTAGACATACAGAACCCATTTCCACTCTTCCATTATCCAGACACATAAGCATTTCACTACTCTGTTATTCAAATGAACTCAGCATAGGTTGAAGACAAGCTCATAATCAGCTAGCTAGCTCGTTACAGTGGTTCCTTCAGCAGAAATTAATGGTCTGGAAAACCCAGATGAGCAGAAGGTATTCAGAATTTTAATACAAGGGTTTAAACTCAGATCTACCTGTCATATTAAACACCAATATAGCAAGCAGTAGACATCACTGATTTCCATGTGTGGTCTTTTGGGTGGGTTGTTTGGGTTTGAGTTTTGGGTTTCTTTCTTCACAAAATCAGGCTCTGTTGTAATAGACTGTCTCAATTCTTTCAGGTTTGGGTTTTTTTTTTTCTTCAAAACTGTGGTGAAAAATGAATGGCCCAGCAGATCCCTCAAGCCTACTCTTCAATTGCTCAAATCAATCAAATTTCTCTTTGGAAACATCAGAGCAATGTGGCAAAGAGACACACCTCGAGAACATCCTTTTTGCCACTTTCTACTTCCTGGACTTCATCCTGGCTTTTGTTGGCAATGCCCTGGCTCTTTGGCTCTTCCTGCGGGACCAAAAGTCAGGCACACCTGCCAACATTTTCCTGATGCACCTCGCTGTGGCTGACCTGTCCTTTGTGCTGGTACTTCCCACCCGGCTGGTGTACCATTTTTCTGGCAATCACTGGCCATTCGGTGAGATCCCATGCAGACTCACTGGCTTCCTTTTTTACCTCAACATGTACGCCAGTATCTACTTCCTCATGTGTATCAGCGTTGACCGTTTCCTTGCCATTGTGCACCCTGTGAAATCCATCAAGCTCCGCAGGTCGCTTTACGCCCATTTGGCATGTGCCTTTCTATGGGTTGTAGTTGGGGTTGCAATGGCACCTCTGCTGCTCAGTGTGCAGACAGTTGAGATGAAAAACACAACCATCTGCCTGCAGCTCTACAGGGAAAAGGCATCACGTCACGCCCTTGTGTCCTTAGCAGTGGCATTCACCTTCCCATTTGTTACTACAGTGACTTGCTACTTATTAATCATCCAAAGCCTGAAGAGCGGGAACAGAGTTGAGAAACACCTGAAGGAAAAAGCTATCAAAATGATCATCATGGTCCTGATGATCTTTCTGATTTGCTTTGTACCTTATCACGTCAATCGCTACATTTACATTCTCCATTACAACGGGACCAAAACTTCCTGTGAAACACAGCGTATTCTAGCCCTCAGCAACCGCATCACTTCCTGCCTCACGAGCCTGAATGGTGCCCTGGACCCAGTCATGTATTTTTTTGTAGCTGAGAAATTCCGTGAGGCTTTGTGCAATCTCTTTTGTGTTAAAAAGACTGTAATGTTGCCTCAAACATATGAGGGTAAGACAAATGAAAGCTCACTAAGTGCTAAATCAGAACTGTGAACGTGACTTTTGTCACTGCTTTGACTTAAGAACACTCTGTTCCACCAAAATAAGGTAAGGGTGCAAATATACGGTGAGATAGTCCACCGAGAGTCAAACTCATCCTGAGGAGAGAAGATCTGTTGTTTTAATGGGACTGCAATTAGCAAGAACTCCTCTAACAACAGAGATGACATGTTCTTGTCTTACTGTAACTGCAAACAGAAGTAGTTCTACTGATTTCCAAGATGTGAAACTGAGGACTGAACACTTGGGAATAAGGAAGAGAGCAAAGACGCTATTAAATGGACGTTTAGGGAAAAAAAAAAAAAAAAAGCAAAAAAAAGAAATTAATTCTCAAAGTCAGATTCTTCCTCTGCACAATGCATACAGCCTACTTTAAAATTTTACATTGCTCCAGCAGTAGAGACCCACTCCCCAGATAGACCTGCCTGATGAAAAGCCAGCATGCTTGCACATCTTGTTCAAGTCTCCAAATTCAAAGCGTTTATACATAGTAGACAGAAAATTGGTACTAAATGGTGGCAAGAAAAAAAGACTGAAGTGCTGCAATGCACCCAACCTGGACTGGAGTTAAGCTAGGACTTCCAATTTTTTTTACTTCTTCCCAACATTCAGAGCTGCAGATGAGCACTAAACTTCACACAACCTTTTCTATCTCGCCTCTGCCATTGTCTCAAAGCTGCAGGCAGAGGCAGGACAACATTTAGTACACTGCCTCTTTTATGTAGTTCCCTGAAGAACATCAGATATCCCGATAACCCTCAAACTACAGAATGGAAAAGGGCTGTTTAGGAATACAGAATTCATCTTTACTACATATTGAATCATAAAAATATGAACCCAAACGGTGAAAGTGAAGTAAGCATATGAACAAGTTTACTTTGTCCAGAAGAGACTCCTACCTCTGAGGTGTTTTACAACTATTTTTTGTGATATATCTAGCAAGACTATTACTTCACTACAGACAAAATAGGGATTAACTTAACTATCCTTACTCATACAAATTGCATCCAGCAGAATATATCTGGAAAGGACAGGCACACTAGGGAAAACCAGGTACAATGAGAAGCGGGAAAAAGAACCCAAGAGTTCCCAGTAACATTTACTAGAAGACTGCTTCGATGCTATGAAGGTAAATATTATAGGAAATCATGTGACAGGTGAACTGTATTTTTATGTACAGACATATACATACATATCTCTTTTCTGTGCTTTTGGGAATGAACTCCTTACTCTTTCAGATTTGGTCCACAAATTATGAAATCAAATGTACTTTATCCTACTTGAACTGCTTTAATCCTGACTGCTTTCCCAAAACAGCCTAGGTGCTATCACAACAGCCCATTCTAGCAAGCTTAGGTGTTGAAAGAAAATTATGCCCAACTCCAAATACTAAGGCAGAGAAGCTCATGCAGGATGGAAGAGGGAATTGAGAGGGCTCCCTGCTGGACAGGGTACAAGTATATAACCTTTCCTTCCCTTCCTCACCATTTAGCTAGTGAGAATATAAACTCTAGGAAACTACTAGGCTTTGCTCAAGACATGAAAGCCTGAAATTAACTATGACTTGCACAACACTCTGCTAACTACTGGATTCGTTTTATTTCTTACCATGGTATGCTTTTGTACAGGTTCCCTTTTATGTTTTTATTTCTTACTTCTTAATTAAATGCATTAATCAAACCTCTAGGACTCATTTTTATATTTCTGTATATAAAACAAATGTTTTCTGAAGACCAGGGGGATCACATTCTGAACAGGATTTGCTGTAATCCTCCTGTTATTCTTTTGGCCTTTTGCTATATCTTGACTTCCTGCTCAGCAGCTTACTTGATAAATACCTTGCCCAAGATCACAAAATCCCTTTTTCTCACTTGCTATTCAGCCTTTTGCCTGAAATCCCTTTCATTTCCAGAACCCACCTGCTAGCTACTAAAATTTGAGTTTCTGCTTTCTACATGTTTCATTGGATGAGGAATTCTGTTCTTCATCCCATTTCCCACCTCCTAAAAGACTATTTCTTAAAGCTTCTTCTGTACCTTTCCAAGCTTTACCTCTCGTGTACAACTAACTGACCACTCTCAACATCTCGCTACTGTATCAATAACATACTGATAAAACTTTCAGAGCTCCTGCTCTATCTTACCTGCCAGCATTCTTCACAAAACCCAGGTCAGCAAGTGCTACATCACAGAGCTCACAGCGGAAACATTCTGGGTGCCAGTTATTGTTCATCGCCTTGATAACACGTCCAATAATGAATTCACCTGCAAAAGGAAAGCAACACCTTGAGATGCATGCAGAAAGCAGTCTTATCAAAAGTATGCTGCCCTAATCATTCCAACTTTAATTCTACAAGAACTATTACAGTCTAACTTTGAAAACCCTGATTATAAACCTAATTACTCCCACAACCAGGATACCCTAAATCACTGCTGGTATCATGCTTTGTTTCCTTCTAGAGCTTCTGCTCCTTAAAATGACCTCAACAATCCCAGGCCAGGGCTGGATGGATGTCACTGCAACGGTGGGAGGTTTGCATGGCCCTGTAGCTGTTGCCCCACAGTGTTGACATGCACCACATCTTACCACATTCCCCGCAGCAAGGAGCAAACAGCATCTGAAAGTCATGCTCACAGTACTTCCGACCTTCAAACTGCAAACAAGAGAGAAGGAGTCCTCATGAGTGACTGAGCTACTCTTACATCTTGATTTACTCATGTAATTCAGAGCTACCCCTCCCACATGAGGCTAAAACTCACAGCAAATTAAGAATGCAGCATGTTTAAAAGAATGTGCTATTCAAAATATGTGCTTGCACGTACTCTGTAAAAACAATTCAACCTCATTTTTAAATAGATTCACCAATTTCAGTTGCCCAATTGGAAAAGTTTAGTATAAAAAGTCTAAAAAAAAAGACAAAAACCCACTTATGCCTAATGAAATATTAAGAAACATTTTCTATTTTCCTTTTGAAATGCCTCTTACTCGAAGAGCAAGCATACAGTTTTTGTTGTTACTGATATATAGGAAGGAGCATGTGAGAAGAAAAAAAAAGCAAATGAAGTCTGAAGCCCTTTAAAAAAACAAACAACAAAGGTTTAGGGCTAAGAAATTAAACATGCAAGAAAGATGGAAATTCATATTTCTGCCAGAATTTTCACCTAATTCCTTGCATTTTAATTCAGTTGTTTCTCTTCTCTTACACAGTATGAGAACTCACCTCATAAAAAAGTCCATCTGGGAACTGACGAAAACACTGAGCACAGACAAAGCAGTTTTCATGATAGAGCTCCCCATTGCTGTTCACAATCCTTTCTGCAGGATCAAATCGAGTCTGGCAGCGTTCACATACTGCATTTGCGAGAGCATCAGACATATTACTGGAATAAAGACAGGAATAGGAACATGAGCAATGTCACAGCCAATCACATGAGTATAATCATATCATCCAAGTTTCCCCAACATCTATGAACGCAACATTTCCACTTCTTTAAACTTCCTTTTACATGAAGAAAAAAAAAGGTCAATGAGTCAATTCAGCACTGACATCAGTTAGAAATAATGTTCTTGCAACTCACACGTGGCAGAATAAGCTCATGTTGCAGACTTACCTACTGCACACTTTCGGCTGCTTCACCAGTCTTTTGCCCCATTATGTCATCCTGCTAATAGCTCACACCAAATATCCACAGTTTTAAATAAATCAGTAGTTCAGAGAGTAGCAAACACAACGATCCTGACTTCATAGGATTTCTGGTCCTGGGATGTGCACCTCTGAGGATTTTCTGGTGTGTAATAAGCACTGATATCCAGCTGCAGTCTCCCCTTCGTTGCAGGAATTAACAGCATTTCCCCCTCTACCCAGCAGCTTATGTGCACAGGAGTAATAGGAAAATAATTGCATACAATGCCTCTGTCCTCCTAATAAATCAGTTGAAACTGTCAAAGTGTTAAAAAGGTACGGGTAGAGAGAAGTCTCTCTGGCTGGTTTGGGAAATAGATTAGCTTCAATTCCTCAGAAAGTGAAGCTACAAAAAAAACCCCAAAACCACACTGACAAATCATGTAAAAGGCATTTCCTCTATCTCACCTAAAATGCAGAACAACCCTAACCTCTTTCACAAAACTTTCACGCTTGCCATCATGGTAATCTAAGTTCTCTATATACTAGGAGAATGCAGTTTTAAAATCATATATCATATGATTTTATAATATAATCAAAAGAAGAAAAAATTATAAGCAAAGAGTCTCTGTTTCTTGTTGCAATGGGACCTTTCTTTTAACCAGCAGACTATCCAGTGATATATAAATTCAATATTGCTACACTTACAGGTATAGAAAAACTATTGTATGCCTTCTGGGCACCTTCTGAATTCTCTGATTGGAAAGATAGCAATTTTATAGGTGGGAGTACAAAAAAATTCTACCATGTTACAAATCTCTTAAATATTTGTGTAATAGTTTTCCTGAAGCACATAACGTATACATTAAATGAATGATAGCTTGGTTTAAAAGATTTTTTTCTTTCTTTTTATATTCAAAGCTACTCTGAACTGAATTGCCATTGCCATTGTTATTCTACCACCTGACATGCTGCTTTCCACACCTCTTCATAGAAAACAGTAAAATCCACATGTTCCACTAGCAGAAGGTTCTTTTTCCTCTGGTTAGAGACACCCCTACAAAAACACACCACTGTTTGTACGCCAGGGCTTTGTGCTCTGAGCACAACTAAAAGGAGCAGGTAGCAGTGCAGGCAGCAGCACAGGCAGCAGCCTCATACTTCTGAGGCAACAAACCCAGCCCTGTGCTTCAGCTGGCTCTGCTGAGTCAAACGTACCACATCTGTAGCCTGCACAAACATCCCGTGCTGTGACTTTGAGTGACCGCTCTGTAAAAATATACTTTCTTTCTGCCACTGCAGTTCAAAGGGTGGCAAACACCATGGGAGCTGGTACTAGTTTCAAGAATGGAGCGCCGATTTAGCAGAAATTTGTTACAACTTGTTGCCTTTTGCAGTATGAAGGAGCTTTAAAAAAACAGACATGGACTGGAATTATGGACAAGCAGGAAATCCTGTAATTTCATAAATTAGAGATCATAGGTTAAAGAAACATTTTATCCCAACAGACTACCAAAGCAACAGATCAACACAAAAACATCAGTGTTTGCAGCAAAGCCAAGAGACCTAATCGGCTTAGTTTTCAATAGCCACTCTTCCAGTTCCATAATGCAAATGTGTACCAGGACTTGAAAATACGATCTCCCTCATCAAGTATTTTTTCCCTCTTAAAAAATTTGATGCCTGAATTCTAAGACTTGAGCTACCCAGCAACCAGGATTAAAAGAGCTTCACGTCACCAGCAGTGAAAAAGCTCCTTTGGGTTACAGAAGAAAACCAGGCAAAATGGCATTCCAGCAAGTCTCATAATTTCCTACATAACGTCAAGTACACCCTACACACAAACAACAAAGCATGACCTAGGGTTGCGTTTGTTAGGGGTTTTGCTTTATAAACATGAAATTAATATTAAAAAAAAATCCCAATTTCTTTTTCTTTCTCCAAATGGACTTTAACAGCACTCTAGGAAAGGAACAGCACCAATCCCTGCCGCTACCAGCTACCTGCTGGCTGAACTCTGCAAGAACAGAGCTGCTGCCCAGACTACAGTACACCACAATGACAGCCTGCAGCCTGCACAGCTGTCTTCCTGCATTAAATACAGTGCAAGTGCACACCAAACGCTACCGAATACACCTATCCTGGGAGAGATTCTCACACAAGTCCCATAGTTGTGTGAGCTGAAAGATAATGAAGATGTAAGGACTCACTCCCAAGAATAGGGCTTTCAAGAGCCTCCGTTCTGAAAGCAGCATTTGAGGGCTGAAGGCAGAGTACTGTGGAGACACACAGATGCTCTGAAGGCAGAGCAACCTCCCAGTGAACCCTGACTTCTAAACAATACAAAATCTATTGGGAAATTTAAATTCTTAGTAGAAGTCAGACGCACTATTGTTCTGTGTTCTCACTGTCTTCCCTTAGCATGAAGTACAACTTTGGATTTAATTTTTAACTCTCAAAAAAATTAACTTACCTCATTCATTTGCAAAAGCAAAAGAATATCAAGAGTCCCAAGAGTTTATTTACTGTTCTGATGATGCACAATGATGAAAAAGGTCCAACTCCTAGCTATGGAATTTTGTTCAAAATACCCTAATACTTTTTTAACAACAGAATATGATATGCAGTGAAAAAAATCACTAATCATTTTGCAAAAAAATAGAACAAGCACTTCAACGACTTGGAAATGGAAAACTGAAAAAAAGTTCAAAACGCTTGAGCCAGAACAACTTGGTTGATGTCAGCAAGATATCCTCAAAGGCATAAGAAAGATGATTGTGATACAGCCTGAGCTGTCCAAGAAATGCCACAATGCAAATGAGCTAATGGTTGTGACTTGTTACTCATATATGAGAGAAACTTTTAGTCCAGTAAGAAATAAAAGAACCCGTACACAAAGTAACACAGTTCTCTGCCTCAGCTAAAACCCAGTTGAAATTTGTTGAGGAGAGTCATACAGGAGACAACTAAATCACACATCAGCTCCTGCCCAATGCGTCTCCTGTAACACAAACCAGCAGCTGTGGCTCTTTGACAAACATAGCTCCAGTTTTACTTCTGTTCTCTTTTCATTCACGACTTTGCATCCATTTTTACTTAAGATGTTTTATTCTTTTGCACCTCAGCTAAAACTTGCAACTTTGGCATTACCCTCAAGGTACAACCTTGCATTTATTCAAGTTTTACCTTCACATATGTCATAGTTTCTTACAAGAATCTTCCTCAACTACACACTCCCACGTGCCCTCTTCCTTGTGCAAAACCAAGCATTTAATCAACTAGCTCAAGGTTAAAATTAACCGAGGCTGGAAGGAGGAGGGAGGTAAGTTCTAAATCAGAGCAGTTTTAGGATTCGGTTTACTATGACTGCTGCAAAACCACTTCTGTCGGCAGCATGGGGAGAGGAAAAGCATCACCAAAACCATCTTTTTGATGGTGGTGCCAAGAATGACCAGGAAAGTTAGACTTGCTGTGTCAATCCTAAGATATTTAGATCTGAATCTCTCCCACAAAGGACAGTCTCCAATATTGTATTCTAGTCTGTTTGCTCACTGATTTTTTTGCAATTTGGTAAAATACAGAATCTTCCTCTGTTTTAACAATAAGCTGGTGACACAAAGACAGGAAAGGCTATTAAAACACAACTAGCTCAACATCCTGAAGTTATCCTGTCCTGCGCAAACCCAAAGAATACCAGTGCTCAAACAATGCTTTTTCCAATCTTTCACTATCACATGCCACATCTTTAACAAATTATCTTTGTCAAAGTACCTAATTCACAGAAATTAGTTATTTACCGTTATAATTAGGTGCAGGTTTCACATGCTTTGACTTCCCAGAAGTATTTACTGTAAAGCATCAGCATTGCTCTCACATTGGAAAAGAAAAAAGAAAAATTCCTTCTTTATAAGAAGTGGAAGTTAATTAGGAGACCCATTCTGTGCCACTGGTACAGGCAGTATAGAAAGATTTGAAAACCTTTTACCTTCTTATACCACTAAAGTCAATATGGATCTATCTTCCAAGAACAGTGGTTTCATATGTATTTGGGATAGCAAATGTCATATTTTTATATCATACTCTCATACAGATTCAGTAAATTGGGCCTGTATTACTACAGAAAAAAAAGGGGGGTGGGGTGGGGGTGGTTGGACTTCAATACCAAGAAAGCTAGCTAAAATGCTACAGCTTCTATACTGCTACCTCCTCTTTAAAACATCTGTCCACAGGTTTCTAGCACTGGTGCCAGGTTGAGGGGGAAAAAAAGCAAATTAATACTCGCACTGCTAGGATAATAGAACAGAAGCTCCAGCCTTCACATCAGCAGGATTCAGATTCTCAAACACGGATGCAAGACAAAATGAACCAGACAACTAGAACAGGTGAACAGTCTCAGACTATCAGGTCCAAGAAGGGAACTGCAGGTGCAAGGAGCACTTGTAAGAAAAGCCCAGTCCAAAACCCCCAGATTTCTTTAACTGGTCTCGAAAGCTTTTTGTTTTCAGTGTCAAAAAAGAGTTCTTCATCACAATGCTACATGAAGAATTACTTTAATACAGAGATGACCCAAAACCTTACAGATACTACAAAAAGAAAGGAAGACAACATTTCAAGATACAAGAGTCCAGGGTGTTGTCCAAACTTCAGCAGACAGGCACTGTACCTACGCTCAGGAATCCTAGAAAGGTATTCTCTGCTTGTTCTAGTCTACCAGTAGAAACTAGTGTATACAAGAAGATATCACAGTATGGTAAAAATTACATAGTAATTACACAGGTGCCTAGGACAGTAAAGAGTCAAAAACCTAGAAAGCTATCACCACTTGTGTATATCATAGATGCCAATAGCTAAGGTAAAAATCAGAGCTTATGTTCTTATTTACTACACAGGGATAATTAAGAAAAACATAAAAATGCAACTTATGGTCACAATATGGAAAAAAATCTTGATGGCTCCTTATTTCTCCTTGACCTACCAGCAACAGCAATTTGCTAGTTGTAGAAGCCAGGGGTTTAAAAAACATTCCACTCCTCCACACACTGCAGCTGAGACCAGAATACAATGTCTGTAAGGTTGGCCTGCAGGAGAAGCCACCGTCAGGCAGACCTTTAGGACCAGCAGCAGCACTGCAAGTCTGTCAGTATTCACACACAAAAAAATGCTATGCCATGGGTACTTGGTAGTCCCTCTCAACACAATGCAATACTTATTTCCAGTAAACCATGACCAATTTCTTAAAAAGACACACATTTAGCAGTGTTCACTCAGCCCAGGGAAACATCAACAACATAAAGAAATGTAGGGGTTTAAAATGGGTTATACCTCTTACACAAGAAAAACACCCTTTTATCAAGCATGTAACACCTCACCCACAATGTCTATTTCATAAATAACTTCTTATACACATTTAATCTTTCTCTAATTTACTTCCGTTATCTCAAAGGAGCTAAATGTGATGTCTGTTTACCAGCACCGATAGGACAGATAATTCCCAAACGTGTTCATCCATTAGCATCCACTAGCAGCAACACTACTTTTGGATTACTCTCATCTGCCTGAAGAAAGGACATAAACTATCAGGACCTATCAGGAAGGAGAAGCAAAAATTATCAGTAGCTCAAAACCTGTGGATATAATACAAATAATTCAGAACACAAAATTCCCAAACAGATTATAATCTTCAGCACTGTCATCTGCTGAGTAAAAACAAATTACATGGCTCTATGCTTACTTTGCATCCAGAACTATGATGTGAAAAATGTATTCCATTTACCTATCTAGACAATTCCTCCCTAAATCACTCTGCCAGCTGCAAAAATTATTTCTTCTGAACCTGACTGGGCTTATTACAAATTCTGCCAGCGCACAGTTTATATGCAAGCCTTGCTCTGTACACAACACCGCAGCAATACATACACAGCCTTTCTCCCTCAACACAGCGCAGTATCAGCCTCTGAGCATTCTCCTGCCTAGCGCTATATCCCTGTAGGCCCAGCTGTGCTCGGCTTCAGAGCGAGCTCCCCGCCACACTCCGCTCTTCCTAGACTTACTAACATGCCCAAGATCGATGCAGTACACTTGGAGAACCATTGCTGTCAGCAGTGCTATGTCAGCAATGCCCAGATCACCTCCTGTAGCAGCTTCACACAGCACATCAATAGCGTAGGTTTAAAACAAGAGCTGTCACACAGATAAGCATTTTCCAAACACCAGGCTCCAGCTCCTGAAATCTAGCTGACATAGAAGGCAAACAAGAACTAACCCTGTTCTCCTGCAAAACCATACCAGTGTGGCGCTGAGTACTATAAACATGCGGTTCAGAAAAGGGCATTATTTCCACCTAGCAGATTAAGTATGTGTACTTAAGAGAGAGTTTTAAACACTGATTTGAAAAAAAAAAACAAAATAAAGGCTTGAAAAGTCTCTGTCATGTTTACAAACTTAGAAAAAAAATATTAGAAATAATAATTTGAAATCATGGAGAAAAAAAACATTGTGCATTCACCTTCTTCCTGGAAGGCTCTTACAGGTTACAATGAAACACAGATAAACAGCTGAATGCAAACTATATTTTGACAATACGAGATGACTATGTCTGGGCATTTATCTCCTCATCCCTCCCATACTGAAGTTCACACTCTACTGTTTGTGTTCTATGGCTGCTTTTTCAATGTTCGTTTTCTTTTCTCTCACAGGTCCCTTCTATGCTTCTTACTCTTCCTGAACAGCACCCTCTCCACTCAATGGCAGCACCGTTTCTTCCACCGCCTTCTTACTCCCCTGCTCACTAAATCCTCATACATTCACACCCACAACTTTGTTTAGGAAAACCTGAAAATTTACAAACTGACTAATAGCTATAGGCTAAAAGGAAAACAGTGGGGAAAGTAGGGTTCTAGCGAGGGATCCACGGTTCAAACTGAGAAGCCGAACCAATTGCTCAATTCCAGGTAAGCATCAGGTCTATCTACTGCTAAGAAAAGACTGAAATTCAAAACTTCTGACTGCTAGGGAAAAAAATAATCTCCTTTCCTGCATGCTCATTGCTGTCCCCAGTCACAAAGACTTCAGATCCAATATTGCTGCTGCAGCTCAGAGCTCTCCCAAAATGCAAGAAACTAGGTTGCATTTAATTCCTGTTAATTTCTTTCTTGCCCAAAATTAATGTCAATGAAAATTGAGAAGGAAAATAAAATTTTAATCTGAAGCACAGGAAAAGTAATGATCAAATCAAGCAAAGGAATCATCTGGGCAGATTTAAGAAGCTCTGGTTGATGAGTTCTAAATAATCTTAAGAAGCAGCTACATACACTCAAAGCTTCAGTTTCTACTGGACTGGAGTTATTTACAAAAACTAGCTTGCTATTAACAGTACAGGTGAAGAAATGGACTATTGAGCACTAAAAAAATCAAGGAGCAGTAGAATGTCATCAACATTTAAAAAAATCACTGTATTTCACCATTTCTTTATTCCCACCGTGACTAAATACTTCACCACTAACGCTACTAGCACTAACGTTGGTCCTGAACACTAATACAGTGCTTCGAAACGGGAAAGGTTCTCCATTGTTGCTTTCCTGTTATTGTTAAAAACTGAAAGCATTCTCATCAGGAAAGTCCTTTTCTTCGTAATCTACTTGGAAATGAAAATAAACAGACTTCATCCCCTCTGGCTGCGTGCAGATAATTCATGCTTTAAATAAAAAGCCTCCCCCACCAGAACCAAACATCTATCAAATCCTGGAAAATGCTTCACCACCACCATTCCTCTCATCTCAGAGACGTACCCACGTATCCCAGCTGCTGTATCTGTCCTGGTGCTCAGGAGTGACCCTGTGCCACTTAGCCGATCCTGCCGGCGTTGATAAAGTTTGGAGGATGCCAGCCCCCGGAGTCTGAGCCCAGCCATGGCACCCAAGGCCACTGTGAGGGGGAATGCAGAGACACAACTGGACGAACACCAGCAACACTGATACTCAATGAGTCACCTTCCTTTTGGGAGTTGCCTTTACGTTTTAGAAGAGCTAAAGCAGGATGCATAGACCCCTGCTCGAGCATTGTTTCTTACAGTTGATCTGCAATTGCGCTACAGTCTTAAAGACCAGACAACCTCTTTCCTGTATTCCACTAGTAATTACCTATTTAAGGCAGTACACTGAGTCTACATCAGCAGCTCATTCTGTGTTAACTTGCATGACGTCCCTCTATCAATTTCATGAGATTAAAAAAAAATAATATCCTGAGTCTTCACATCATTAATCCACTTAATTCAAGAAGACTTTCTGATCAAAGCAACAGAGAAACACAGAAGAGCAAAACAGATTACTAGATCTCTTGACAACAAATGCTTTCATTTACTGCACATGAGTATCTGACCCTGGCATCTCTAAGGTGGTTCCCTGCAGGCTGCTGCATCACACAGTGTCTTGAGGATACTGCAAAAAACAGAACTGTTCCTTTCATCTGGATAAAGCATATTCCAAGAAATAAAACCGTGAAGACTTTTGCTCTCCGGACACACTCCAGCCTGCAGAAGTGGCATGCGGCGGAGGGTGAGGAAGCAGGGAGAAGGAACATACTTGGCATTCCAGCCTCCAGAGCTCTCTGCTGGGAACCGAACAGGGCCCTCTAACAGGAGTTTGCCCTTTCTACTGCTCCCCCTCTCCACCCACCCCTGCAAGACAGAAAGAGCATCACACAGCACAGATGGCTAGGGCCCGGTGTAGGGGGGTAGAAAGAGTAAAAATCTGAGAATACAGTAAAAATCTGAGCATACAGAAGTCAGTTTTTAAGAGAACAAAGGGAAAGGAGTGGAGGATGGGAGCATCTGAGTCAGTGTCATTTGATCAGCATCACCATGAAAAACGTCTCAAGAGTCATTACCAACAAACTATTTTTCAGTAAATTATATTAAAAAAATTAGGATTCTTGTAGCATGAGAGTGAAATATATTCCATGACTACAGCCTGGCAAGCTACAGAGGAAAAAAAACTGAGAGAAGCGATGACTTCATAAGTACTAAATGAATATTATTAACCAGCAGAGATCCCTTCTGTCCTTTAAAGAAAAACAGAAGGGTTTACTGGGACCCAGCAAAACAGGCACACAAAGAAAGAATGTCACTCGCAAAACCAGAGATCAGTAACCTCAAAATGTACAATTCACCCCACATTTCATTGAGAGCTTCAGGCTCCTCATCGCTCCTGTAATCTGCCACTATCATTTCTTTCAGACTGCATATCTGCTTTTTATCCATTTCCACTTTATGATGTAACTGGAACAGAAGAAAAATGTCCTCCATGGTGAGTGTTTTTCCTGACCTTTTAAATTGTAGAGCAATAAACCACTTTTAAAATGCAATATTAAATCACCTTTTTACTTTTAGCACAAAGTAAAATATTAAGTCACCGCAACATTACTCTCCCTTAACCCTAAGCAAGCTGGCTAAAAATCTCCATCTCTCTCAAACACCTAAGCTTTTACCCTGCTGACTCATATAACATGATTTTATTGGTTTTCAGATAATCACTCTTCCATAGAAAAGTATGACACTCTTCTTCAAAAGGGAAGATAAGGGGATTGAAGGAAAAACATCAAAACATAACCATCCTGTATTCCCACCCCTCAACACAAGCTCACTCACTCACTCCTCTCTTGCTGCCTCGAACATAAAAACAAAACCATGCATTTTCATTCTTTCTTTCCCTCTTGACAGATCACTTTTAAGAGACAGGGTCGATGCCAAAATCTTACAGCTGGTTACTTTCTGGGCCAAAGCATACAAGAAAGCAGCTAGACGACTTCTAGGCATTAACAAGTAGTTCTCCTCAGAGAAGCACCTCTATGTCCCCAGAAAAGACTACTGTGGATCTTCCAACAAGTTAATATTTATCTAGAGAGCCTCAGAGAGCAGATTTATGGAAGGATAATACAATTAAAACCACATTTTTCAACCCAGAAGAGTAGAAATGGCTGCTTATAACTCAGAGAGCTGAGACCTCTCTTAGTTCGATAGTGGTACTTTCTAGTCAGTGCTCAGAACCTTTCTCAGTATTATCAACCTTTATACTCTCTCCTCTTCCAAACCATTTTACTTGCAATTGCTTCATAAAATGGAGCACATGCACAGCAGCGGCTCTCAACTGAATTAAAAAGCACCTATTAAAATGCTAGCCTAATTGAAAATAATATACTCTTATTTCTTACCTCAACTGGATTAGGAACAATCAATAAAGCGTATCTGTAAATGCAGCTGTTCTTCTTTTGTTGACTGCAGGAAGTACATAGGCGTATCCAGATCCCAATTAGACCAAGTACAGTGATAACAAAAATTTCTTACAAAAATAATTATGCCCTGAAACATGCACTTAGGAAACATTTTTCCTTGGGCTTTGCAGTAGATTAATTTCTAAAGGCTACATAAAACAGCACAGACAATTTTTACTCTCATGTTTTCTAGTCAACACCACAGCAGTGAAGTCTTAAAATAAATTATCTTCAATTCTGATTTATTTTCTACTTTGGGCATTTGATAATGTTTTTGTTCACTGGCCATTCACTGATCCTCTTTCTTAGGAATAAGTCCATCACAAACAACAACAAAAAAAAACAGTAGCAAAAAAAATCCTAAACAACAAAAAACCAACTGATTCCCCCACCCCAACTATCCTTGAAAAGCCAAAATCAAAATGGAGAGATGGACCAAAGACATCAAATACAAACTATAGAAGCAGGCTTCACTTATTTTTTGGTAAGTACCACAATATACTTCTAAAAGCACCAAAAATCACATAAATTATATTTCTTAACACCAGAAAATATAGAAAGGCTGCTTAGAAACATACTTATTTTATATATAACACATTACCTGTTACACAGAGTTTATGTCCAAATGTAGTTAAACAACTAAAATACATATATATCTTCAATTTCTTTCTGTCCTATTACCTTTGGATCTTAGTTGGAAAAGATACATTCAAATAAAGGATATTTTTAATATTTTTTTTTATTTTGAATTAACATTATCCCTTTAAACCAGAGACTGCTCTTGAAATTAAGGACTATAATAGCCACTTCAGACAGGACACAGAGAAATAAATTAGCTCAGCCAAGAGTGGCAGTCAGAATTACTGTTTGGAAATTTCAATTAACTACTTATCAGTCTTCTCTAACAAAACACAATCCTCACACTGTAACAAGTGTAGCTCATGATACATGTCATACTTGAATTTCATTTGATAAATAGTCACCTATTTTTAATATTTTTCTATTATGAATACACAGAAGTGCACATCTTTCTTTGTATTTTCTGGAATTATATTTTTTTCCCTAATGCTAAAAATCAACAAATCAGATCCCTGCAGCTGTTTAAATTCAGGAGACACCCTCTGCAGCTAAATGGGTCAGAACACTTAAAAACAAAAGGGAGTTATTTTTCATCTATCTTAATTACTAATAAGGCATCAGTAATCATAGTACCTGGAAGAGACCGTGTTTTAAATTTCAAAAGAAAGGTGAAGTTAAAAAGAATAATGTGTCAGTGCTTCATGTTGCCTAGCCTTCCTCACTTCAACACAACAAAATCATTCCCTTCCCTGTGTCAACAGTTTCAAGACCAGAGGCACATCTATGTCACATTCCTGGCTCTGGAAGGTTCCTAGTGATCCATACGGTGGAGATGCCCCAGCTGTGAAACAGTTCATCTCCTTCCAGAACCCTGAAACCCCTGAATCTCAAAAGCTGGAGAACGTTTGATTACATAATATCAACCTAATTTAAGAACTACCATGTAACAAACACGGAGCAACATCTGCCGACGGTTAGGTAGAGCGACCTGTGGGTGGATCTCGGGGAAGTATATTGTTGATGCTGAATTCTTTCCGATTACTTAGGAGCCTGCCCCAGACTGCAAACAAGACTAAACACAGTGCTTTGTCAAATGGCACGGGTCATGCAAGGTGCTGAGCAGTGCAACATTTAAGAGACACTGAAAAGCACAGGTTTTGTTTTGCTGGGAAACTGCTAGCCCAAATGGATTATACTCTTACTGAGGTAAAAAGTCAGTAGAATTACAGTTATGAGAAACTTCTCTGATTGAATAGTTAATCATTCTGTGCTATGAATGACAGCAGACAGAAATTTAGAAACATAGTGACAAACCTTCCAAGACAAACACTTCTGAGATGTTAAGTAGCACTTGCACTCACTTCTCAAAAGCTAAAGCCAAGGCCTGCCGATTTTAACAACCCTCTGAAGCACATCCGAGGAAAGAAGACAGAAATCCTGCATTACTTTGAAGAACTGCACACGCTGCAGTGCCTCAGCTACCTTGGAACTCTCTACCAAGCCTCACACTTCACATCACAGCTTCTCGCTGAATGCAGCCTTGTACCTTAACAGGCAGGTGTCTGAGGAAGCAGCGTAAGAAGGTAACAAGGACTATTGTCCACAGCCATTTCCCACTGCCCTCTGCAGCTGAGTGATTTCACCTGAGGTAAATACGTAATTCTAAACAGTACTACACCACAGTTCTACAAATATAAAATCAGCTAAGTTCATATACCCACAGTTCTTCCCCCATCCCACCCATTCAGAAGCTTCATGGGCACCCATGACCTGTGAACACCTAAGACTCTTGAGTCTTCCTCTACTTGTAACGAAATTAATGTAAACTTGTAAATAAATACCTCACATGTCTGAAGAACAAAAAAGGGACCATTAAGATAGAAAAGACAAAGTAATCTAAAGACAGCGGGCAAAATACGGAAGTGTTTTGAGCACGTACAACCACCCACCATCAATTTGTCATCACAGAAAGCAAAAATAACCCATGCCCAAATCACAGATGAGGATGTAACAATTATATAGTATGTTCTCATACCTAACAACCCACAAAACATGATCTACATCAAATAGTCATAAAAGCTGCATAATACAAACATCAAGATTTCACACGAAAGAAAAATGAATACTTATACACAAAGTACTCTGGATCCATTTCAGTATTGCTAGTCATGAAGAGCAATGCTTTAGGGTTGCACTGACGATGGTAGGATTCAGGAGGATGACTATCCCAAAAAAGGCACCTTGCTAATTTTAATATTACTTCTTTGTGCTTTTAATCTTCAAGACATTCTACAAAAGCAAGCTCGTTTTCACAAACTGCTTTATAGTGTCTGGGGTTTATTTTACAGATGAGAGAATAAAGTGATTGGAGACACTAAAGCATTTGTGCAAACTCTTGGAAGATATGAGTAAATGCTTTCCCCACTGCTTTTCTCATTTACATCTGTCAATTAGATAACTTTACAGAGCTCCCCAGTGTCAGACAGCGTGTGAGGAAATGAAGCTGCAGACTTAAACAGCTCTTGGAACATGGAACTCCAAGGCCAGCCCGAAGCAGAGGGGAGTGAACGCGCGGGCAGAGGGGCAGCGCGGAGCTCAGGCACAGGGGTGCGGGGCAGCCGCTGCTCAGACCCGCAGCCGCAACCTCCCAGCTCTGTTTCTGGTCTTCCCACCGCCCCGGCCGTGCCCCGTCGCAGGGGTAAGGCACGGCGGAGCAGCCCTCGCTGCGCTCTCCCGCGGGGTCAGACTCCGGCCCCCGCGGCACGGAGCCGCCAGCGCTGCGGAAGCCGCCCTCAGCCGCCCGCGGGGAACGTGCTCCCCCCGGCCGTTCCCTGCCGGCCACGCCGCCGGCTCACCCCCGCACGCAGGGGCTGCCGGCCGCCCCTCGCTGCCTGCCACAGCGGCCGCGAAGGCAGGACCGCCCGACGGGCCGGGGGCGCGGAACCGACCCCCCCCCCCCCCCTCACCTTACCTGCCGGTCATGGCGGCGCGCCCCCCGGAGCGGCTGCGAGGCGGGACAGGCGGCGCGGCGGCTGCGGGCCCAGCGAGCCCCGGCGGGCAGCACAAACCCCGCCCCGGCCCGGCGCGGCCCGCCGGCGGCCCGGGCCCCCTGGGCGTGGGCGGGAGCCGCGGCCCCCGGTGACTCAGGGCAGCCCCCCCGGCCCCGCGCATACTTTTCCTATAAAGGGAAAGAAACACCGAGTAAGGCAGCAGCGGGGCGCACCGCCTCCCGCCGGGGCACCGGCATGCCCGGCGGCTCAGGGCCCCTCCGGCAGCTAACGTGAGCCAGGCGGGGAGGGGAAACGCAGTCGGGACGGCTTTGCCACCAGCCGTTACCCGGGTACAGTTATATCTGACATAAACCTCATTGACATAATGCTTCTTCTTGTGACCAAAGCAGCAGCGACAGGCCGCTACGCTTGCTGCACGTCCCCACGCCAGGGGAAACAGCCCCATGGCGTGTTTCACCTTCCTGGCAGCAGGAAACACATCTGGAAGGCTCTTCCAGGAAAGGGCGAGATGGCAATCTTCGCTGTTGAGAGTCTGAGGGATCGCATTCCCTAATGAGGACCCATCCAAGAGCGATGGTTTCGATTAACATCTAATCCCTTCTTGCCCATGATCAAACTTTGTCCTGAGCACTTACAGTTTTATGTTCTCTGAGGTGTCTCAATGCACAATATACCAATGCTAAGGCGAGCCACCAAACGGGGCAGGGAGCGCCTGCTCAAAAGCAATTTTAAACTTTCTCTGCACCTCGTAAAGTAGCCTAGGGCGATGCGGCTCACCATTGCTATGGGTAGTTTCAAGCTTGGGCTGATGACAGAAACTCTGTGCCCTCTGTGTTTCCTGGTGTCCAAACATCTCATTTTTTGGCCCTACAGTAAACACTTAGAAGCATACAGGTTAAATTAGCATTTGCTATTTTTTATTACTTACTTAAACCAGGGTGAAGTATTGAGTTGGATGTTCTTACTTTAACAGTCACTTGAGGAAAGGGTAATAGGTCAACTTAAACAGCCAACAACATAACGGATTTGGCCGAGTACGCAGGGACAAACAGACAAGCTCTGAACTCAGCTCTGCATCCCCCGTGTTTCTGGGTGCCCACACCTCAGGTCTCTGCTCTAGCAGCTCTCCTCCAGCGAGCAGCCGGGGTCACCGGGGCTGAGGCGGCGGCTCGCTGCCGGGAGGGGCAGCGCAGCGCTCGGCCTCCCGCCGCCGGGCCCTCCCCGGGCCGCCCTTCCTCCGCCTGCCGCCTCCCTGCGAGCTGCACCCACCTCACACACCATCTTCCTCCTACCAAACTACACCGGGAACGTGACACCACCTTCCCTCCAGCTGCTAAAACCGTGAGCCGCCACCGCTCGCCGCGGCCAGGCCCCTCCAGCCGCTTAGCGAGGAGCAGCAGCAGCGACGAGAGGCCGCGGCAGCCCCTGCCCCACACGCCTCCGCGCTCCTTCCCCGCAACACGGCGGGCGGGAAGAAGCGGCGGCAGAGGAAGAGCCCGCTCTCCTCAGCACCACCTCAGCCACCGCCTCCTCCGCGCGGGCCCGCCCGCCGCCCCAGCACCACCCCCGCCAGGGCGGGCCGTCGGAGATGGCCGCTAACCCGGATGCAGCTACTCGGCAAGATGGCGGCGGGGCGGGCGGGCGGCGCGTTGTGATGCCCGTTGAGCGCTCCCCGGCCTCGCCATGGCGGACCTGGGCCGGCAGTTGCAGGAGTACCTCGCTCAGTCGAAGGTCGCCGCCGGCGGCGGCTCCAGCGCGGCCCCCGCGCCGCCGCCGCCCGCCCGCTGCTCGCAGGAGGAGACGGGGAGCGGCGGCGGCGGCCTGGGGGCCTGGCTGGGCCCGCTGAGCCCCTTCCCGCCGGGCCGCGGCGCCCCCCCCGCAGAGGCGGCGGCGGGCTCGGGCTGGCCGTGGACGGCCGAGGCGGACCCCTGCCTGCCGGGTCTGTCGCGCTGGCAGCGGCTGGCGGGGAGCGGGCTGTGCCTGCTGCTGGCCGCCCTCTGCTTCGGGCTGGCCGCGCTGTACGCGCCGCTGCTGCTGCTCCGCGCCCGCAAGTTCGCGCTGCTCTGGTCCCTCGGCTCGCTCTGCGCCCTGGGCGCCGCCGCCCTGCTGCGCGGGCCCGCCCGCCTGCTGCGGGAGCCCGGCCGCGGCTCCCTGCTCTACCTCGGCGCCCTGGGCGGCACCCTGTACGCGGCGCTGGGGCTGCGCAGCACCCTCCTGACGGCGCTGGGCGCCGCCGTGCAGCTGGGCGCCGCCGCCGCCGCGCTGCTGGCCGTGCTGCCCGGGGGCGCCGCCGGCCTGCGCCGCCTGGCCGGGCTGCTGGGCGCCGCGCTGCGCCGCCGCGGCAAGGCGCTGCCGGTGTGAGCCGAGGGGCGGCGGGGCTCCCGCCGGCCGCCGCGGGGATGAGGATCCGCACGCCGCATCTCTTCGCCTCCTCCGCGCTCCTGCTGGGTCTCCCTCGCCGGTTACTCGAGGAAGATGCGCGGCGGCGGGCGCCCGGGAGCGGCGCCGGTGACTCTGAACTCGTTCCGCCGCCTTCGGGGCGGCCGGTGGGGGTGCGGGCCCGCCGGGCCGCCCTCGGCTCGGGACAGCGCCCTGCCGCAGCCGTGCGGTGCGGACGGAGCTGGCGCCCCGCCCCCCCCCCCTCCTCCCGTCTCCCGCTGCCGCAGCCGCCGCCGAAGCGTGAGGGAGATGCCGGAGCCGACGAGGTGTCCCCGCGGAGCCGCCCGCTGCCCGAAACGCGAGTCTGACGGCTGAGGTGCGTACGGCTGGTGCCCACACGGAGACAACCTGGCGGCCCCGGGCCGGGCCGGGGGCTGGACGTCCGGAGTTAACTGCTGTTAACTCGGTTTCGTGCCGACCCCTGCGCTCTCAAAACGCTTTAGCTGGTGCACGGGGCAGGCGTCAGCTGCCTCAGGCCAGTGGTGCATACCAATACTATCTCCACTGAACTGCATTTCTAAAAAAAAAAAAAAATATCTTTAAAGTACCATCCAGTACGTGAAACAAACTTTCCTGGGGCTGTGGGTCACAAAAAACCCCATCCATTAACTCTAAGGGTAGTCTTGCATGATGATGATCGGATGAGAGGTGCTAGTCCTGGGAGCCTTGGCTTTGCAGGTATTGCTGCCCTACGGCTCCTGCAAGGTGGCGCATGCGTGGGCTTTCAAAGGGTAGCTTCAGCTCTTAGAACTTTTTTTTTTTTTTTTTTCCCCCTCTCTCAAGTCGGGCAGGAATTGCTTACCTGTCACAGCATGACCTTTCAAAATGGATTTGCTGGTAATGAGAGCGTGTCGGAGCTAGCGCAGAACACAAGCAGCCTCAAGAAGGTGCCAAATCCAGGCACCTCCTGGGCTACACTGCTGCGGGTAACAGGACTGCCAGGCCTAACCGGCTCCGAGCCCCCGTGCCTCACTGACTATACGTGCCTCATATACAAAATAAAGCCAAACGCTGCAATATTCATCTATCGCTACTTAGGGTTTAGCGTTTTCACCTGATACTTGCTCCGAATTCAACTGAAATTGTTAAATAGGGGTACTCAAATGTACATAGATTGCTTTAATAAAACTACTTGTGTACCAGATGTCAATATAGATATTCCACTAATGGTCACTTTTTTCCTTAAAAATGTAGATCAGAGCTATCTAAATAGCGTTAAATCAGTTATCTTGTTTACAACTTCTAAGCTGTAGTATATAAAATTAATTTTATTCCCAACAGCAGGATCAAATTAAACAAATCTTGGACAAGGTGGAGCTGTAAACTAGCAGGTAGAGCATAAGGACTCTACGTGCAGCACTGGTAAAATGTCCTTAAGAGTACAGAAGTGTATTTCCATTAAGTAACTTTATCCATTTTCCAGCAATCATGGGTCATGGTATAACAGCTTGGGAAGGTGCTTCTGTCTTTCCTGCTATGCTGTCATCTTCTAAGATTTTATACAAAAGCTAGGTAATTATCCAGTTTTCTTCTGATTTTTTTGCACATATTCCATGATCATGGGAGTATTTCAAAACTTAATTTAAAAAGCTGCCCCTTGATAAGAATATGACTTAACACCAGGTACCACAGCGGATTAAGGAGTTAACCAGCAGTCAGAGGAAAACCAAGCATACTCTCTTTTGTCTAGATAGAGAAAGCTGCGTTTCCTTTTAGTAGGTGCCCTCTAAATTGTTTTGGTAGAGGACTGTGGTTCAATTTAGGACTAAAGCTCATCCTCTAAATCACGTATTTATTAGACAAAAGTCACTTTCAGCCCCTTAAAAATATATAGGGCTTGTTAAAAAAAAAAAAAAAAGACAAAATGGCAAGCTTTCCCCTTTGCTAATGATTACATCATTGGTATTTATCATTAAAACATCAGGACAGATCCCGACTCCCTGATGTATACCAAAAGTGACCAAAATCTTTCTTCAGACAGAGGTAAAAAGCAGTTATCCCCACACCCCCAAAGGAGAAACCGTGTCATAGCAGGCGCATCTCAGCAAAAGCTTCCCAGTTAATTCCTTTAAGTCCATTCTGTCTCTCTAGAGCCCCATAACAAGGATTTTATTGGCTAATGATCAGAGGTAATTACTGTAATTTTCAAATGCCATTTTATACACTACTAATCAAAAAAATAAGAACCTCCCCTATTTGTGACTGACTGAACCAAGAGAAGAGCAGTTGAGCATCTCTGACCTCTTTAAATAAGATGGGTCATCAGGACTTAAGTAAATTAGACTGGATGAGAAGCCAGATAAAATAGCTGCCATGTATTGCTATGTTGTTGCAGTAGCCTTGTCAGCTACAGAAATACATTGCCATACTATCCTGAATATTGTAACATTAAATTCAAGGCAGGAGGCAGCTGGGCAGTGATATTTTTCATTATACATTATATTCTATACTTCTAATGTAGGACTTTCCTGAGAGCTGGCTTTAGAATATGTACTTACGTGATAAAATTTTCACAGAGGCTTTAGGTATTAAAGGAGCTTTCTGACAACCTGGTGGACAGGAGATGATGCGTATGAATGATATAAGGGGAAAACATAAACTCCTGGTTGGTAAGCAGCTTTAATATGTAATGCAGGAAGTGCGAATAACCCCTCCTCATTTCCCCCCCCCTAGTAAAACTAGGAAACAATATCCTAAAGAAGAAAAGATGCTTTAAAAATGTTAAGATGAAAGTGATCAACTATCGAAGTTTGCACTTTCAGCATTTGAATGCACCAGATCCTGCTCAACACCCGTATCTTTAAAGTGTCCTACAGCCACTGTAAAACATACGCATCCATACGAATCAAGCTGCTAAACGTATGAGGAATCAAGCTTCCTCAATTTCTATAAACAGATCCTGTTTTGAACAAAAATATGTGGCTTGCCCAGGTAAAGCACAGAATGACAGTATTTGTCATGATGTCTATTTTGCTAGCAGTCCAGAAAATGTCACGTTATGTCTATGACAACTTTTTCTAAATGGTGTTCCATGTTTTTCTCTTTCAGGATGGTACACTAGCAAGCAGCGGTGTTTTCCCATGGTTTGGAATTTTAACATCAGCACCACTTGTAACCTGTGGACAGATGTGGCTGAAGGTGAAAATGAAAGTTCTTTACAACTGAGAAACAAAAAACCTAGGAATCAGCTATTAGTATTTTAAAAGGTTGAGATTTCAGGAGGTAGTTCTGTTGCTGCATCTGATACACGAGTTTGCCTAAAGACAACCCTCTTTATAGTAATATGTGAGTAAAGAATCACACAGTGTTGATTTTTTGTTAATTTTTGCGCAAATTACATTCTGTATTCATACAAAAACAACGTAACTCTTCTGACAAACTGTACATATAGAAACAAGTTTCTGTCTGGAGGTGAGCTGAGATCTGTGGAGGTGCTCCATGTCTCACAACACTTAAAAAAAATTCCAGCTCTTCACAAAACAAAGTAGGTAAAAAGAAGGTAAGGAAAACAGGGGAGAAGAGGACAAAACAGAAAACTAGCTACAATATTGCAGCTAGTAGCAGTTGGTTGATCTAGGAAAGGACCCTTGTTAGGAACTAATGCACATTCAGTTATCCCAGTTAAGAATCCAGGTCTGTGGTGTTGCAGGTTACTTTATGAGTCCAGAGTAGCAGTCCATTTAAATACTGTCCAGCAAGGACTGGGTGTGACCCAGTCAAAGCCTCTTCTATCGGCCTCTTCCACCACCCCTAGATGCTCCTCTTCTTGACTGACCAGAGTTCATGTTACTTCCTCTCCCCCAATTACTTCCACTCCTTCCTCCTCGAGAAGGGTTACTGCCTCCTGCAGGGCCTCCACCAAAAGCTTCATCCCTGTGGAATCCATCGTGATGGTCTCCATCTAAAGAACTAGACCTCCCAGATTTTGGTGCCCTCTGTGACGGTCCTGAATTTCCTCGTCCTAAAAATGAAGCAGAATGAGTTACTGACGCTGAAGCCTAAGCCGTGCCTCTTCTCAGATATACCACCTGTTTAGCTAGTTCTTCTGCGGTGTAAAATCATTCGCAGACCAAATGTAGCTGAGACCTGTAATTTTATGTACCCTCCCTCTATACGATTTTTCTTACATAAATGTGTCTCCATTACAGTCCAGAAGAAGGACAGCAATCAAGCAGTTCCTCAGGAATTAAAGGAGATTATATCTGATACAGTCAGCAATCACTTAAACGAAGTAAGTTAGAACAGTGATAGTCACAGTGTCCTCAAAATTGCCAGGCATGCCTGATTCTTATGCTTTAACACCATCTGTTGTTCTCTGTATATTTTTATTGCAAAATACTTTTTTTCCCTTAACAAAGACATTGCACTGATGGATTAGTTGAGGTTAGTGGTGAAGACAATGAGTAACGTTACTGTTTCATTCCATATTTTGCTAGAAATGATGGAAAAATGCTGTTTTTCTCCTAACCAGGAACATAAAATACATGAGCTTTTACTGCCAGGAACAGGATTTTCTACTTCTCACCGATCTTTTTAGTACTGATACGTATATTAACATAAACCCCACCTGAAGTCATTAGCTCAAAGTAAAAACCAGTATTTTGAAAAAAATTGATAACAGTGCTTTATGGACACGTGCTACCGCTAAATTAGGATATTTTTGTTCCACTTAAACAAGAGTGATTTTTTTGTTGTTGTTGAGACTGCTTGGTTCTGTGTAAAATAAGAGACCAAATTGTTCCAGAGAGTTTATAGTTCCTGAAGTTTTAAATCTTCAAATGACTTTACCAAAACAACTGAAGGTGACACAGCCCATATGTGAAAAAGTATTCTTCATATTTTGTTTATCTGACTTTCTGCTGTTGTTCTAAACTTTCTTTGGTACATTAATGGGCTGTCTAGGCACAAGAAGTGTGGTAGCTAACTGGTTTTACCTCAATAAAGAATCTGATAGAGTTATCACAAATTATTATTGGAGCTGGAGAAGGAATCCTTACAGATTTGATAAGATGCTGGCTAAATGACAAACGCAACATACAGTTTTGAAAGGAAAAATATTGATACAGAGGGAGTTTACCAGCAGAGTTTTATTAAAAACATCTGTGAACAAATGATAAAAGCTGCTGTTAATACATGTCCATGCAGAGGATGCAGAGGAGGACTGGCATACAGTTAAAGCTAAATGAGCTTCAGGACAACAGTAAGAGAAGTGAAATGATATTCAGTGGGGCAAAAAAGATGAAGCAGAGCAACAAAGGTCTAACAACAAAAAATTCAACTATAGGCTGGCAGCTCAGCATTTGGAAGCAACTGAGAAGGATCTTTTGTCACTGAGCACTTCCTAACAGTGAGTGGTCAGTATGAAGACATTAAAAAAAAAGACAACAGCAATCCCGAGATTTATAAGAGGAAAAAGGATTAAGAACTTGTGCAAGGTTAATAGGATGAATTGTGGAAATGGCATACACAGTAGTAGGCTCTGAGGCAGCTACTCACTCCAAAAGAATGTATTTTGTGGGTTACAGTAGCCGGTTGCACAACAGTGCCATGTGACTGTTTAGTAGTTAGTTAAAGAGGGAAATATGACATCAGGTGCTATTGGGAAAGAATGGAGAAAACAGAACAAAAGCAAGTGAAATGTAGAAATGCATGGTTAAACCACATCTTAAATAGTGTACGCAATTCCAAGTTGCCCCATTTAATTTACAAAAGGATAAATTAAAACTGAAAAGTGTATATACAGAGTAGTAAGGATAGTAAAAGATACAGAACAACTTCCCAGAGAGAACATCTGAACAGAACAGAACTCTGGCTTGGAGAAGAGCTACTTCAGGTTGGAAATGGTGAGTTCAGTGCAGTCAGACGTGACGACATTCAGAAATAACAGGGATCAACTTTCGGCTGTCCCAGTCAAATGATATTAGTGAACAACAGGCTTCAAACAAGAAAAAAAAATCCTTCCTTTATTTCTTTAAACCATAGTCTACTGCAATTAAATTTGAGAGCCCAGTTAAGTTTGGTTATCAAAAGTTTATACAATCCTTAAAGCAATTAGAGAAGCACACAAAAGGTAGCTATCAAAAGCTATTAAATATAAAAATATTTCAGTAAATCGCTGAACTACAGATCTTCATAGGTTTAGAAAGCATTTCGGGGACCTATCGCTACAGACCTACAGTGTTCTTAACACTCATCCCTCAGTACACGCTACTGCCTCTTGTTGAAGACAAGCTACTGAGTGTTATGGACATCTGGGCTGATCATGGATGGCCACACTTCCACTCTTACAAGCAGAGAACTCATAAGAAACGACTTAAAAAAAGTCAGCTTTCTTAAGGACAACAGAATGAAGGCCGAGACACAAAAGATATTTCAGTTGAAGGACACTAGCACAAGCATGAATATTAACAAATATCTATTCTGAAAATTAAGAGGGGGGGGAAAAAAAGCTCTTAACAAGAGTTTTCCACTTGGAGTAACAGGGAGCCAAAAACTGCTTTTGAACAGGACAATAAAGAAGAGATACGATGGTGGAGAGATGATTTGGATCTGATGTCCCAGAAAATCCCTCTGTTCATATGCTCCCTGTAAGACTGGTCTTCAGCTTCACAGCTGGTAAGATCAAATATTTACCAGTTCAGCGTTATCCCCTCTGAACAGATAAGGAATTCTGGATAAGCCTACTGTTGGGAAATGTGCCGGCGTTACATAAAGTTTTCAATACAAGGGGCTTTTTACCTTTGCCCCTTTCCTCTGGAGGTCCACCTGGAGCATCCATTTCTCTGTGGTCAGAGGTCCCTGGTCCGTCGTGCCAGGGACGTTTACGTGGTGGCAATGAGGCCATGTCCATGCCCTGGAGCGAAGAAGAACGTTCTCTGTTAGCTGGAGAATGCCCGTCATGAGGGTGATCTGGACGAGGACCTGTGCATGAAAAGAAAAAAAAGCCAGGGTAAGTAATGTTCATCCGATCATCATTCCTCATTTTTGGAGGCAGTCACACAAATTTACATACTTTCCACACTATTTGGCACACAATTTTAAGTTAAAATTACATAAAGCTTCCCCCCGCCATCCCAGCAGGCAAACAAGCAAACATCAGGTGAATGAGTTGTAAGAAAGCTAAAAGTAAAAAGATGATGGGAAAGAAAGAAGTGACAGATGGAAAGTATTCTTTTCAGTATAAAATATTTTCTTATATTTTAGAGACAATCACATCTCCATTTATTCACGTGTCATTTGTGCTCATTTTTCTCATGAATTCTGACACTCAGTTTTGCCCCACATGGGGTTGCCATTAGTAACACAACTGCAAATACCAACAAGCTGTCAGGCACTGCAGCTGAAAATGTTTTTGCAGCCAATAAGAAGGTGCCATCCAAGAGAAAAATTACTATCTGCGTTAATATACATCTCAACCCCCCCCCCCACGAGATATGCTTTGGTCATCCACAGGTGACAACAGGCAGTTCCAGGCTGTACAAGAATTCAACTTAAGGCCACAATAACCTTTTGTTCAGTGAGACAGTTGCATTTACAGCCAGTTAAATTTGTATAGTTAATTGTTTCCTGAATTTAGAAGCCCAAAGAACTATGTTTTGGTTTTCTCATGGTAAAAAACTGGTAACAAGCATATGAGGTACAGGAAAAAGATGTGATTTAAAAAAAAAGAATCTACTTGTAAGTGGTATATTGTAGAAGTCTAGTCTATTACCTAAAACAAACCTCACATGTTTTTTTACCTGGTTCTCTGTTTCCATCCCAGGATTCTGGTTTCCGCCCTCCTTCAAAGCGTGGAAATTCATCTGGAGTAGGAAGTAAACCCTTCCGGCCTCCTGCGCAGTAAGAGATGCAGGGGACAGGAGTGAGAAGAGACGTTCTATTCATGAAAATACCGTAGTTTGCCCAAGAAATGTCTTTGCTTCCTTATCCTTGCTTTTCAGTGTAGAAGAATGTTCCTCTCACCTCGAATAGCACCGCGACCTCGTCCCCGAACACCATGGTCCCTTCCTCTTGAGTTTTCATCTGGAGAGTCAAAAGCGTCATCTGGCCCAAAATCTTCGGGGCCAGGAAAGCCGTCTCGCCCCCTGGGTCCCCGGCCCTCATGTCTTGAGGGTCCTCCTCTTCTGAAGCTACAAGAAAGAACATGGTACAAATGTGTTTTTTAGGCAGAACTTAGATTGATAAACTTGAGTCAGTTTCACTTTAATAATAACTTATGTCTGTTTTACTTAATACTATAGCACATACAGTTACTAGAATAGGATTTGTAGGTGGAGAAGTGCTCATTTTCTGTTTTTGAGCACTTTGTTTATTCATTTTTGTAGTTTTCCCTTGATTTTCCTTCTGTTGTGTTGGTTTTTCATACAAGAAAAATACTGTCAAATATACTGCATTCATTTAATGAAAAGGGGCGGGGGGGGGGGACGACCCCCAATCAGTGAGTGACGATAGACACAAGGTAAGGTAAGGAAAAGTACAAGTGAATTTCCCTTCTGTGGTGGTCTTACTTTCCCCTTCCCTTTCTTCCCTTCCACTTTAGTGATAAAAACAAGCTGAAAAAATACAAGCAATGATTCACAGCTGTAACAAAATATTCCAGCATCTTATTCCTATTGATATGGGATTCTTTTGCTAGAATATTCTTTTTTGTTCCGTCCTTTTAAGTTTACAGTTTTAACAAATGAATCTAGGCTGCACTTGGCTCTGCGGGGATGATGATTGCTGAACAGCGTGCACAGTGGCATTCTACAACCTGAAGAACAGTTTATCCAACTGCAATAATGCAGAATTTTGTTTTGCAATTTCAGTTATCACACTAAAGTTGATAATTTCCTTCTAGTAAGTACCATGGCATCTTCAGTCATTTGGTATGACTGGGTTCTGTATCTCATCTGAAATGAGTATGGCCCCTCCAGTGTCACACTGGGCTTTTAACGCAGATCTTCAGAAAGAACAGTGCGTAATGAACTGTCACTGCCATCGCAGGTAAGCCTGTCGATGGCCACATGGGTACTAGCAGTCTGGGGTTTTTACCTGACCAGTTCGAACCCTTGGAGTGCTCGTAAAAGCGCATACACATTCTGTGTATTACTGCAACCCCACAAGTGCGCACTGGCCCCGGCAGCTGAGATCGTCTCATTTACAGCCCAGCTCCCGTGCCAGCACAGGACAGTGTTTAGGTGGTGCAGGCACAGCGGTTCAGGAGCCCTGGCAGCGCGAGCCCACGCTGCTGCCCACCCCTTGGTGCCAGCAGGCGTAATGCCAAGCGCTCTCTGCCCAGTCACACTGATGCCTCCCACCTCCCCTCTCGTCCCAGTTCCACACTGGGCAAACCGTCACCACCATAATACTCAGATGGTGTTGGCTTTGTGCAACATCCCCTTCCCCAGCTCATTAACGACACAGTGCATCCTATTACAAGCAAAACTTTAGATACTTTTATTTAGAATTTTAACAACATTAACCTTTTAATTACAAATTTAAATATTTTAACAGTAGTCATAACACAATACAATATTTTTAAACTTTTACATTTTTCTTTTTTAATTAAAAACAATAGGTCTGTCTCCACCTCCCAGAAAACAAACACAACACAGAGAGGAGGCTGCTGTGCCCGTAGAGGTACAACAGTGGATGGAGGGAGTGCTATGTATGGACAGTGAACCATTTCACATAAACCTGGATGACTTGGGAAAACAAACTGAACAGTTTCAGGTACAAATGGTTCAAATAATCACATAGCAATATTGTTTAGCCTTGAAACAGCACAGTCCTCTAGATGGTTAGAGGGCCTCCCATTTTAATACTGACGTGGTGTGATTCTGCTTAGCTTGTGAATTACCAAGATTTGCAACACCAGGTCCTATGGCTAGCAGAAATAGGGCCTTTCCTTTAGCTTCCAGGCAACGTTATGGACACCGTTTAGCTCTGAAATCTATCATACCTACACCTGACACAGCCACAGCTCCTAACGTTATGTTACGCATATCCTTTTTCACTTATTCGTATCAGTCACGTGTAAAACCCTGCCTTGCATAGGGCTCAGTTCCTGTTTGACTGCTCTCAGATCTTCTTCCTTGAGGCCTAGGACCTTAATATACAGAACTACACACTGTGCAGATTAGCAGGCAGGAAGAGGCAGGTCTCTGCGGTAGAAGCATCATGTTGATGTGCACAGGTAGAGTAAGAACAGGACAGGGATGAAGAGGATGGGAAATTAGAGAGAAACACACATACACACACTTCCCTCTCATGCTTGAGCAAACCAGTTACCATCTAAATTCCAAACCCAGTCAGCTAAACAAGTGGTTGGGATTGTTAAATTCATCTCAGCCTCTGCAGTAAATGGCACCTAATTCACCTTCATTCAAAGGAATTCATCAAGTTCGCAAGCACAACAAGCATTGTATAGCCCTGTGCCCATTCCTTTTAAACCAAACTCGCTGTAAAAACACTTGTACTCTGACAAATAGACTTTTCTTAGTTCAGAAGTCAGATTTACAGGTCACAAAGTTCTTAAACTCTCTTCCTGAAACCCTTTTTAAAAATAATCATAAAGTATTTTCCAGTCCCTAAGCATTTCCAGTACAAGATCTGAAAATCTCTACTGAGCTTCTAAAGCGTTGTCTGCTGTGTCTTTTAGAATTCCATAATGCAGACCATTCAGCTTGGATCCTCTCTACTTTTACTTTTTTTAAAAATGGCTTTAATTGTTACCTTCTTTTAGTTACTGTTCATTTCTTTTCATACTCTTCACACAAAAGGAAGGAACATCTTTACAGAGCTAGGTAGAAAATAGCTAAAAGAGCTGTATAGATGCAAAGTAAAAGGAATGTAAGAAAATGATTAAAAAGGCAACTAAAACACACAAAATTCACATTATGTGGAGACCACAATATATTTGTACAAGTACACGTTCTTATACATATAGAATTGGTGGTCAGTGAGAGGCTTAGACCTTGGAGGCCAAATTTAACTCAGTTGAACTAGCATAAATCTGGAGCAATTTCGATGACAGTTATCTTGCTGACTTAGCGTAATCCCTCCGTATTTACATGGGTAACTAGAAGCAAATTCATCCTTTTGTGACTTACTGGGAAATTGTGAGCAATGGCATGGACGTTGCTGTAAATTAGATTATTTTTGAGTTCTTCACTTGGCATTAAGAAATAAGTCAGAAAGAGAAATAAAATTTCTACAAGCAAAACCATGAGAGAAGTCTCAACAGTCCAACAGATGCTGTAGCTCTGTCCCTTATATTTGATAGTAGGATCACTGTTCCTGCTCCTTACAAGTATATTACATCTCATTCTAGAGTCTCTACAGTCATGCTGTAGTTTGTGACTGGAGACAAAGTCTCAAAATCCACTTCTAGTGTTCTCAAAAGTTTGTCACTTTAACCTTCAAGTTTTCTCTCAATTTTCATCAAAAGGGTCTCAAATCTTCGTCCTGTGTCACTGGATCTTCTCTACAAATTTCCTCCCTTCTCTTTACTTACTGTTTAAAGACACGGAAGCTGCTGTGTACAATGACCAGTTTTCTTCTATTACTGAATGATTTTTATGGACTCTATACTCAGGTATATTAGAGTTTTCATTTCCTTATTGGTTTCCAGTTTATAAATCTGAAACAGATAGACTCCTTAATGAAAAGGAAACCAGGAAGAAAGAGTTCCCTCCATTTACCCTTTAACCCAAAAAAGATGAGTAGAGTTATTCTTACCTCTCATCTCGTCTTCCTCGGAACCGTGCATCCTCAGGATCCCGTGGATATCTATCATCTGAAGGTCTCCGTCCTTCCCAAGCACCAGGAGGCCCACGGTTTGAACCCCCTCCTTCAAATTCCCTGTGATCAGGAGGAAAGGGAGGCCCAGGTCCACCTCGTCTCCATTTTTCGTCTTGCAATGGTGGGCCTCCTCTCCCCTCAAATTCCCGTAATCGATGGCCAAATCTCTTATCTGGATGGAAGTCGTCACGGAAGTCATCTGGTCGATCAAAGTCATCATGGAAATCTGGGTGAGGTCCTCGTCTATCTGGCATGCCCCTGCTGTCTCTACCATCACCCCACTCCTGGCCACCTCGAAACAACCCTCTCTCAGGCCCATGCTCAGGACCACCACTGTTCTGGTCGTGCCTTCTATCTGAGAGAGGGCCCATGTGATGATTTGGTGGACCACGGGAGTCACCTTGAGGGAAAAAATCATAGCAGGTTTCTGTAACGTTTTCTAAAAACGCTCTAGGATGCTCTAGTTTGTACAGTTCTACAAAGCAGACACCATACACTTCACATGAAATAATTTTTTTGGGGGGGAAACTTTTCCTCTACATTCCAGCCCAAGCCTATGGAAGCTTTCCTCTCAGCCAAGGCCCTATGCTCTGCTGCAGCCTTTTCTGTCTAGAGGCACTGCACTGGAACAGCCTCTTTTAGGAGGATTACCCACAGGAGAACAGACAACATAATTAATTACCTTTATTAAGACCAGGTCCTTGGTTGTGAGGGCCAAGACGTCCTTGTCCTCCCTGCTGCCCCAGTCCTGGTATCAGTGGTGGAGGACCTGGGTTCTGTCCGTCCTACGAGCATATAACAACAAAAGCCATGTGAATTTCTACGTGTATTTTTGCTTTTAAGCATTTCCTAAGGGGGAAAAACCAATTTTCTTTACATAAAGGCGCATCTGCACAGGCCTTACAACAGAAACAGCTGATTTTCCAGCCTAACTTCTCAGACATTCACATCACTAACACTTTTCAGTCACTGTCCAAGAAACACATCGTTTTATAGGAAACTTAAGTGTTTCCAGGCCTAATATTTCACCTGTAACAACCAAAGATGATAAAGCTCATATTCTAGGAATATTCATGAGGAAACTATGTATATTTCTTTGAAAAATACCAGGTACTGATTTCTATGCAGTTAAAGAGCTGTATGCACCGAAGACTTCCTTTGGAAATTAACAAAAATAAAATGAAACCACGAAAAAAATATAATTCAAGAATGTTGTGACAGGGAGGTCAAAACAGGGCCATAAGAGAACCTCTCTTATAAACCTTTGTAAATTGTTAACATGGAAATACAGGATTTTCGGTTTTGACAGCTGGCAAAGTTTCTTTTTCTTAATTGTAATTCTAGGATCAAAAGAAAGTACTAATACTTGGCTAATCACCAAGAGACAAGTTGTTAATGGGTCATTAAGCGTTGGCAAGGCTAAAGGCAGAAGCTGCAGTTACCTGCTTTTCTCAAGCAACAACAGCAGAGTGAGCAGAGGTTTGCGTAAGTTATATATACTTTATTTTTTCTTCGGGATCATGTATGTATTTCATTATTTTCTCTCTTTTTTGGGGGGAATTTTGAAGGATAAAATAATGTTCTTTACATTCAGCTGCTGTCACAGACCCACGGAAGATTTCTACAGGTACCACATTTACACGGGACCCGCTATGATAACACTGATCGGGAAACAACGTGGTTGAACCGTCTGATTCTGCCTTTAAACAGCAAAGGTCAGAGAAAAAGTCATCATCTGGGGTTTGTACCTGACTGGAACTAAAAGGGGGCACCTACGTAATTTACACTGTACAAATGGGATCCAAACAATAAAAATGTATCACTGTGAACAAGACAAGAGTTGAAACTTGCAACATTACTATACAAAATCTTCTTACCTTGACATCACTAAAGAAAACCCAAACAACCCAAAACCCACACCAGAAAACCCTAAGCACGTAAGGTGGTTTTTTTCCTAGATGTGTCTAATATATAAGATTTAGACTTGGACTTCATATTGGCTTGTAAAAAACCCTCCAAACTGCAGGTAGTTTGTAAATACTTAAAAACCTACATTCCATCACTATCACTGTACTCATAATTACACTGCTTAATCTTTCCATGAATCAAAGTTAAACAACTTTCATGCTCCACATTTACCTCTGAGAAACACCACCTTTTTTTCTGGTTGCAGAGAAGCAATAAGTTCATTTCTGCATTTTTGTCATCTTGTCTTGAAATACTGGTTTTAAATTAAATATTTATATTCAACTGCAATATAGGTGATAAACAAAAAAACACACAAATATATACTACAAACATCACATTTGCATAGGGTAATTTTGTAAGGGCTTTGGGGGAAAAAAAAGCAAAATAAAAGGCCTGGCCCAATGCCTGTAAAAAAAACCCCAAAATATCTTCCTAGTGACCAAATGTTACCATGAATCCAGACTAAATAAATTCTGTGACTAGGCAAGATCCAGCTGTCACAGTGCTGCCGCCATTCTTGACCAAAAACTTGCCAGAGTTCTGTGATTTCTCATGTATTTAGCATACGCTTACCTACAACAAACCTTACTGAGTTTCTGAAATTTACGGCACTAGCGTTTAATGCCAGCAGCAGGGTTTAGCCCTCGCCAAGTGAGTTTCCTGGGTGTTCAGCAAACCCCTCTATTCCAAACAACTCATGCTTTGACCGCACAGGCAGACTGTGCCACACCACCACATTTTCCCATGCCTTTCATTTCAAAATACATTCTGGTTCCCCAACCGGGCTGGAAACTGAAAACCAAAATACATAGAGCTCAGGAGAGAGTTTTCTAAAAGCTGCAGATGGCCTTGGGTACGCCAGGAGCATCCCACGCCGGCTCCACCACTGGCTTCCAGCTTCCCAGCGCGGGCTGCAGTTCTGCACGGGTCAGGGATGCTGGTGCGGCAGCACGCTACTGCTCCATGCCACCGGCCACGCAAACGGCATGGTTAGCTCAAGCCAGCCAGCTCTATTAATTAAAATGATGCACTGGAAGGGGAAACAATTCTTTGTATTCACCCATAAGCAAAATCTGCTTTCTCCTAAATTAGTGCACAAGCTCCTAAAGTTTGTCTGTGTGAACCAAGAGACCTGGTCCAAAGGATTCGTACCTCACTCAACCAGTAAATGAGAGGAAATTCAGCGTTATGTACCCAGAAGGAATGTAAGAAGATCAAAACTAATCCAGCAATAGCAAAAGAGCTCCAAAGGGATACTGCTAACTTGGGAATATTCTATTTATCCATCTGTATTTTCATATCAACATGTCTATCTCCAGGATAAGATTGTGACAATCACATCTCAGGCCATTTCCTTCCCATAAACAGTTCTCTCTCCCATTTCACGTTCGCAGCAGGTCTTGCACTCAGTGGGAGATGCACATCTCGCCCGCACCCCGGCAGCAATCCCTTCCCTCCCCATGGGGAGCAGAGGCAAGGAACAGTGCTATCTGACATGCATGGTAACCTTTAGGGATGCGTATATATGTTCAGTGTTAATGTCACAAGCTCCTGATAAAGCAGGTAGGTATCCAAACGCTCCTGCCGCTGAAAAGGAAGGCTTTTTAAAGGGCTTTAAAACTTGAGTTATATAAGTTTACAGAGGACAAATGTGAAGTTCAGAACAAAAAATGAGCTAAAGCCTGCTGTTCAAAAAACTCACCGATAAAGCCTTTTAAAAGAGAAACAGTAGGAACACTATAATAGTAATTATATTCATATTACAAAGAAGCAAACTATAGCAAAACCGACATTACGAACTCTAAAATCTGTTCATTCTTAAAAGACTTTACCATACTAAAGCTGCACGTGGAAGGAAAAATGGTCAAAAATACCTTGCTTGGTCGTTTTTTAATGTCTGTAATGAATGACTTCAAGATAGCAGTGTTCATTGAAAATAACCAGCCACCTGTCAAAAGCAACTTCCTGAATTTTGTGAAGTGTTGACAGCAGGGTCAGACAAGGACAGTCCCACACACATGTGTAAACATACACAAACTTGGTAATTATTCTCAAAGCAGAAAAGCAAGTCTCCCTGAGACAGCAATGAAAAACATTACGCTAGTTCTAGCTAGATAGCTGTAGAACCAGCTCTTGTTTGCTTAACTGTGATGCTTTTGAAATCTCAGCAAAAGAGTCACATTAACAGACTTCTGGAGGGACTTATTGCTGATTTGTAAGAAAAAAATATATTCAAAACCCTCCAGAATTTGTAGTTTAGCCTGCCTCAACCTGAAACAGAATCACTGAGCTAAAGCTCATTTCGATGTCATCACTCACTGTGATTGGTACTGCACTACACTATAGGCATATATATACATATATATATACGCACTACATATATATACTGCACTAAGGACTGTATGCATACCTGTGCAAAGCTTTAACCAGAAACTACTGAGTCTAGGTTCTAGTCTGCAAGTCTAAGAGTTAACTCTGTTTAAAAAAACCCCATGCATTTTCCCAAATTGAGTAAGTAGATTTTTTTTTTCAAACATCCTCATCAAAATTCACCCTAAAGCTGAAAACAAGCAAGAGAAATTTTAAGTAGGGAGTCAGTGCCATGCAAATAGGAACTTGTAAGAGCTAATAAATATGAAACCCTCTGCATTATCCGTGGTAGATCAGAAGGTGGAATAAGCCTGTTACGAACGCCGCTGATGAGGGCAGAGCAGGTGGCACGTGGCACTGAACCAGACTTGATCGAAACCTGACTCGATCCCTGCAGAATCAACTGGTGCGTCTATAAGCGACACTCTCCCGTATTCCAGGTCAGCTGAGTGCAGGCACATCATCGAGCTGGGGAGCCCCCCGGGAGCTGAGCGCCGAGGCAGCGTGACACAGGGATGCCCGACTGGCAGCACCAGCTCAGCGCCCACCCTGCCCCAGCTGTGCGAGTGCGACACAGACTGGCCGCCCGCGCTCCCCGGCACACGGCACAGTAACGAGTCAATGGTGTGCAACGCCGGCCACCCAGCCCGGGCTCCAGGGAGCACCGGGGCAGCTAACCCACAGTTAAGATTAACCGAAAGATAAATTCATCCCACAGTTCAGATTAACTGCTCTGGGGCAATGGAGAGTTGGCAATATATTGCTTTAATTAAACATATGAGTTTTCTCACGTTCAGTTTGCTCAAATTCAACTTAGTGCTTACCTAGTACCCAGGAAATTCTCCATTTAAGACAATTCCGTGACTTTAAATTAAAAAAACCTGGATCTCCTCTTAGGGTTACAACTTTTCATAGCAGACTGATTTCTGTACCAGTACTACCAATAACCTTTTTCTGACAGTTACCTCTGCTGTTTCCAAACGACCCCACTCTTCCCGTCACCCTTTTCCCGATGCCCCAGCCTTGCAGGTACGCCCAACCTCCAGCTTCTCAGCTCTTGCTCTGCATCTCTACCAGGTGCTGTTATCACCTCTCCGTTCTTAACGCTCCTGTTACGCAGACCCACACCTACCTGGTTGAATGGGGGGCGAGGCCCATCACCCAGCAGAGGCGTTTTCTGCTGCTGGAAAGGCAGAGGGCCCTGGGAAGGGTGCGGCCCCCTCGAAGGGTTCGGTTGTCCCTGAGGTCCTTGCATGTTTCCTTGAGGCCCTACTAAAGAGCCTTGTGGAGGTCCCTGCTGGCCTTGTGGACCAGGTGGCCCACGCAATTCCTGTGGCGGTCCTAACATTGTACCTTGTGGTGGGGGTCCCTGGAGGCCCCTCATCTCCTGGGGACCATGTCCTAGTAAACCACTTTGCATATGAGGACCTCTCATTTCTTGCGGATGACCCATCATCATCCCTTGGGGAGTAGGTCCCTGGTTATCTCTGGGTCCTGGAGGACCCTGCATCCCTCTTGGATTAAGTCCCATCAAAGGCCCTTGAGATATAGGGCCCTGCATCCCTTGAGATCCTGGAGCTCCTTGCATGCCGTGAGGAAGAGGTCCTTGCATTCCTCGGGGACCAGGTGGCCCTTGCATTCCTTGACTACCAGGGGGACCTTGAGGACCCATGTGACCTTGTGGGCCAGGGGGACCCTGAGGTCCTAAATGAGTCTGAGACCCAGGCAGACCCTGCGGTCCCAAGTGGCCTTGTGGGCCAGCATTACCCTGTGGACCTGGGGGCCCCATTGGCCCATGAGGGCCAGGATGTCTCTGCATTCCTTGATGTCCGTGTAAATCCTGAGGCCGTGGCATTCCTTGTGGAGGCCCTTGGGGGCCTGGAGGTCCTTGTGGTCCCATGAACCCTTGTGGACCTGCACCTCCTTGGTGTAATGGAGGGCCTTGAGGTCCCATTTGTCCTTGGGGTCCTGGAGGTCTGAACTGTCCTTGTGGACCGGGAGGTCCCATCTGAGGCATATTCATTGGCATCTGCTGAGGTGGAAGGGGCTGCTGAAATCCTTGAGGCATCTGTGACATTGGGCCTTGCCCTGGGAAAGGCTGGGGTCCGTGCAGAGAGCCTCCTGGAGGTGGTGGCTGCACTTGCTCAGCTTGCTTCTGTGCAAGTCTCTCAATCTTCAATTGCTGACCGGAAAAAGTGACCCAGAAAAATCAAATAAGCACAGAGGTATATGGAACAACTAAACATCAGAAGCAATCATCATCTCATTTCTCAGGACTTTGAAAAACATTTAGTGCTTTTCTCTTAACTAACAGAAACAGAACTAAAGAGACACATAGGTCAGTATTAGTTAAGTGAAATGCAGGGGCCTCACGGAAGGTTTTGTAGCATCACGTGTAAAGTCCAATATCCCGTTCAACTGGATATTTTTTTTAAAAAAAGGTGAAAGCAGTACTGCAAAAGCAAGCTGCGCATTTTAGAACTGAGGTCCAAATATATCTCACAGAGCACCACAACCAATTTGCTCCTAACTGTCTTTCCCTACGTACCTCCAGGAGCTGTGGGTTTGTGTACTGAAGTGCTGCCATTTCCTGCTCAATCTCCGCCTGCGTCTTCTTTTTCTCCTCCAGCTTAATATCTTCCTTTCTGTCATTCAGTGGCTCTGGCGGGGGAGGCAATGGGACTTTATTCTGCATCCATGCCTATAAAGAATAGTAAGCACAAGATGAATTCTGTGGAAGGTGTATGCGACATATTGCTGCGCTGGGAAAGGATAAGCTGGAATGCTGTGTACTATGGATGTTCAGAAGCTAAAAACAATGCTGAAAAAAACTTCCATATTTTATAACATCCAATTTTCCAGGTACAGATACAAAATCTAAGGGATTTAACCAAGTGTTTTATGCTTAAATGGTTATTTAACTATGGTGGCAAATTACTTTGGGTGCTGATGTAAAAGAGCTGATACTGGAAATCCAAAGCATTTCAACAGCCACATACTTTGTAAAGTTGGGAAAACAGCAAGTTGCTCTCCCGTTCACTGTGCATCAGGTACTTACTTGCTGAAACTGTGCTGGTATTGGTTTTGCATAGGGCACTTTTTTCTGTGGCACCTTCTTTTGGTCCTTTTGCATTACTTCCTCCATTCCCCAATCCAGTCCGGGGATTGTCATTTCAATGTCATTGGATTCATCTTTCCCTTTAGCACCAGGGAGACAAACAGTCAGAGCAATGCAGCTTTACAGAGAAATCCCATTACTCTCTTTACAGCTTATCTGGCAAGAGACCAAGAGGCTTGCAACCCTTCCTTCTTTACAGGGGAAATACGCACAACACGTAACTTTAGGAAAAAGCATCTGTGCTACCAAAAAGAATGAAAGGAATGAAAGAGGAGTCACACAGTATCTGGCTGGCTCAGGAAAATGCTTCCCCACAGCTACTGCTTACCCATCTGCTCTTGCTCCATTGCTATTTTCAATTGTTCAGGTATTCCCATTCCCGGAATAACTGCTAGGCTGTTGGGTTCCAGGTCATCTAGAGAAAAACAATAAATATTTATACTTGGAACACTTTCCTTTATGTTCTCATTTTATTCCTTTGGATTCTCACATGGTTTTACTATTAGTATCATCACGTATTTCACAAGCAGTGGGTCGCTTTTTTAATTCCATACGTGAATTACAGGATCTCAAAAGAACTGCAAATTCGGATTCATAAATACATCCCAAAAGGTCACAAACTAGGTTCTTTGAGGAAAGTTACGTTTATGGTGGAAGCTTAGAAAAGGAACTAATAACCCATACCCACACCCATTTTTGTTATAACAAATATCTTTTAAAACGTAAATTGGATTAAAGTGCTGCATTTTAATTAACATCCCCAAACACAAAAGAGCAAATAATCAGAACTGAAGAAACAGATGCATCCCCAGAGATGAGAAGGTTGCTGAGGCATGCCATAGAGCCGGGCAACCCTGAGCAGCCTAAAATTACCAAGATACATCTGTAAGAGAGGGGTAAAGTTTGAAGATTTTAGTGAAGTTCAGTAACTCAAAAGACTTTCCTGCTGTAGTTAAGGACTATAGGAATTCTTCAAGTCATGTGAAGTTTTCAGGCAGAAAAATAAACTGGAGATATTGCCAGAGGGAAACCCAAACCTCCTTCCAGTGATTGACAGAGCAGGTCTTACCTCCGGGAGCTGCGGAAACAAAAGAAAACTCAGTGTTGGAGTGGCGGTCGCTGCTATCAGGGAGAGCAGTCACCAATAACTGCCTTACCCAGCAGCTGCACTCTAGTGCCAACCCAGCCTTGCTCCTGACCCCAACCCTCTTTCCTCCACATCGAGGACAGCTGCCTTACCGTATTCGACACCATCCTCTGACATCCCAGGGAGCAGATTCAAGTTGTAACGATCTCGCATTTTATCTCCAGGACGATTTCTGGTCCAAAACTTGCTGTCAAAAGGAAGTTATATTATTTCAATAAAGGGTCAAGAGTATTAACCACGTTAATGCTTCTTTAACTTTTAGCCTGCTATCTTGATTATGTAAGGATTCAACTCTTCAAGTTCTGAGCTACATCTGAACATTAGGTGTGAGGTTCAAAGCAAAAATAAAACCCCAACAATTATCATATTGAATTATATAGTTACAATTCAGAAGATACTTCAAAGTGTAAGGGGTGTAAGTACAAGGCATCAACATTAAATCATGGACAGATATATTTCTAGTCCATTTCAAAAACCTTTGCTCAATTCAATTGTATTCTTCATATACTGCTAAACTTGTCAATACACACATCCACACAGAAAAATTTACTACACTTATAAAATGCCCCGTGTTTACAGCATGTTCAACCTAAAAGCACAAACTATATGCCTCCAAGTACGTTTGCAATGTGAAAAGACAGACAAGACCAGTACAAGATCCGTGGGAAAAAGAGCTGTGGAGATAAAAATGTTTCTTCAGCAAGAAACTACAACAATTCTTTGTAAAAAAATTCTTCAAAGCTCACACAAACCCCAAATCCTAGTATTTTTTAAGGCTTTTTAGATGAAGGACAAGAAGTTAGACTCTGCCTTTTAATGTAAAATGTCAGTGCCGTCTCATTTTGACACGTTTCTCTCTCTGCTCTGCCCACTGGCTGTGTATCAGAATCACCCCAATCTATTTTTTGTTCACTGATGCCATGCAACCTTTCTAGTTTCCAAATGTGCACACATTCCCTTAGATCTTTTATTTAAATATTTGAAAATACCTGGTGTGATCATTTGAGCCTGAACAGAGAATGTGTCCAAGGGGATGCCACGCCAGGCTCCAGATCATTCCCTCATGGGCCATCTCCATTCCACCAACCTCCTTCTCAACCCTGATCAAAAAAGGAAAAAAAATTAAAATAATTAGCCATCACACAGGTGAGTACCTGCTACAGACACAACACAAAACTTTTGCTATTCAGTCATTCCTCTTCCTCTATGCCATATTTTGCTAAACTTAAGCCTCTGTTATTTTTCTACTGGGGGAACTGATCATTCCCAGTTGTTCTTAACAGGGAATTCAGTAACATAGGGATTTGTAACTGTACACTTAGAAACAAAATAATTACAACACCTCAGCACAACCTCTAACAAACTAGCAGTTCAACCATTCATCACTCTCTCCAAAAAGACTTTTTTTTTTCTGTTCAAGGAACTGTATCCCTTAAAATACATCTGCACGGGAAAACTTCATAAATGAAGCATATTCACCAACTTCCTTAGGTATAGAGAAAAACTGTAACACAAACATGCATGTTAAATACAGATTCAAAGGTGAAAAGCATTTAGTATAACAGCTTGCACATCTGACCAACGTTTTCGGAACGTGCTGATGAAAATGCCACATACCCAACATGCCAGAACAACAAAGAGCCATCTGATCCTCCGCTGGCGAACAGCCCCTCGTGAACGGGGTGCCAGGCCACAGCTGAAATGCAAAGCAAGCCACAGTCAGAAAGTATCACGTCAGGAATTCTAACGAATGGAAAGCAGGATCTCAAATATTTCAATGTTTAACCCAAACTGATAACATGTGGGTTTTTATTAACAACAAATTCTGACCTGTGGCCTCCTTCTTATGACCCCTGAAGACTTGAAGTTCTTCCTTCAGATTACGAATGTCAAAGAGCTTACAGAGGTGGTCACGAGAAGCCGTGAGCAGCCAGTTGCCGTTCAGATTGAGTTTCACCTCCATCACTGTGTTTTTATGAGCATGTCTGCAAGCACAGAAAGACAAGACTGCTTGCCCAAGTCCTGATTTCTCAGACACAAATAAGAACGTGATCATTTACCACTCCCAAATATTCAGGTCAGTAACAAAGCAGTGCAGGCTACTAAACTAGAATACCATGGTTTTCTGTGGAAGGCACTACCCCTTAATCCTGTTCTTTCGTACTGCAGAGCTATGGGTAGTGCTTGCTGAGACAGTATTTGGTTACTGGGCACATTTCTACTGCAGCATGAGAAATTTTTCATCAGCCAAGATGCAACATCTCATTTGTGTTTCCATATCCCAATTTGGTTTTCCAAATGAGAACTGTGTGAGTAAGAGGTCTATGGAGAAGGACAAATTAAATTCAAATAGGGAATATTAAAGTCACCATTTCCCAAGTGTAGACTTCTCTTCATCTAACCTCTAAGCTTTCTGGCACAGCTAAAGCACCAGCTTTATACTTGAGGCAACTGTGTATGGCTGAAAAGATGGGAGACAAAACCTAAGGAGGGCACTTAAAAAAGAAAAAATATTTGATGAAGTTTGCAAGTCAAAGCCTGTGGGCAAGCACTTACAGTGTGGCAAGGCTCTGGCCAGTCTTTGGGTCCCAGAACTTGATGGGCTGTTGGCTATCCTTACTTCCTGACACAACTAATCCCTTTGTTGGATGCCAGTCAACACATTTCACATCTGCACCATGTCCTGTTAAGAGGATAAAAATTGTTCATATTGAGATGTCACAGACACGGAAAAATTAAAGGGCGGACACCTTATAACTGTAATGTAAAACTGAATGAAAAATGTCACAGAGCACAGGTCACAAAATAAGAATAAACTAAATAAAAACCCTTCTGAGTTACCTAGGTTGCGTTCCTTCCCACTAACCACTGGGAGCACCTTCTCAGATTCCACTCTCAAACCAAGCTCACTTCACCAACATAAAGATTCTCTAAGAAGTTTCTGCTCAAACTGGTACTTTTCTTTTTATTTTTTTATGTAATTACACAATATTTTAAAAATAACACTGATGAAGTGTTTGTATGGAGGTGGTAAGGGAAAATAACACTGTGACACCTTCTTTTCTGTGAAATAGTGTAGAAATTTAAGGCAAATATGCATTTGTTCCTATCCTATCAGTACTACCCTTTTGCTGTCCTGTCAGAAACAAGCCAAAAAATTAAATTATGGATCTGAAAACTAAATTAGCATATGATGAAAAGAAATCTTACAAGATGTAACCTATTACCAGGTCACAGGGATTCAGGTTTTTCTAATGCTCAAGAGCCAGGAGAGAAAAACCTTGGTGCTATCGTTCCATTTTACACGGCTCTTGACAGAGAACCCGTGCTGCTCAGCGGATCTGAAAATCTGTCAAGAAGAGATGCCTGTTCTTGCTACGCAGCAAAATTCGGTTTCTGAGCTGAACTATACGGATTTACAGAAGAAATAATGTCGACAATTTCTTACTCCAATCTCTCTCCATGCCAGCCCAGTTCCAGAGAAAGCCAACAGTAAGTGCCAATGCCAGAAGAAGAGGCGGCACACAGTGACTTGGGAAAAACGTGGGATGAGAAAGGAAGGAATGCCTGCACCACGGACGACACTGAAGGTATAAAACGGTACGGGAGAATGGCAGCGTGTTCTGTGGGAGACAAGGGTTCCCATCAAAGCCAGGCAGCTCCCAGGGGTATTGCTTCGCCAAGTGGTAGAACACGTAATTCAAGCAGCGTAAGTTGTCTTACTACAGGCCTTAATCCAACAAGATGATAAAAATTAGTATCAGTTGATATCAGTTAAAAATCAGTATCAGTTCTGAGGCCGCATAAAAGTCAGATCAGAACAAGGAATGTATTTCGACCTTAAAAGAAAAGCAAAACATGAACACGTAGAGCACACTCTCCATCAACCTGCCTGCTCTCCAAAGGAAAGGACGGGCAGGGAAGAGATTCTTGCCGCGAGAAGAAACGAACACAGCTTTGGGAAGTGTATGGGGAACAACCTGAAGGATCAATTGATGACTGGGATGAAGGAACCCAACTCTCCTTCTGAGCCCTAGCAGGCAGGATGGCCCCTGGAATACGCGGGGATCCCAGGGAAGAGCAGGATCCTCAAGCTGCAGACTGTAGATCTGCTCACCAGTGCCGCTCCGCTGGACTGTCCTACGGCGGGGGGGCACCCCGAGGCGTACCCTTCCCTTCTCCCTGGCTCTCCTGACGCAGCAAAAAAATGGAAGACACTTTCTGTTTGGATTTGCTGTCACTCAATCTCTGTCTCAGCTCAAACACGAAGCTGAATGCTGAGCAAACCTTGCTCCCAGGTGTTTATCTGGGAGGAACGCTGAGGGCAGTAGTAAGAGGGAAAGCATTCCTCCTCTGCAGTGGAAAGCAATTCACGGCTGCAGAGCTGCACCTGATGATACTATGTAGGTACTTGCTACATACGTAACCTCCAGGGAAAGACGGGGGATTTGAGTTCAAGGGCAACAATAGGTCCTTATAGAGAAATGTTCCGTTACAGCTAATGCTACTTGGTTGGACCATATGAAGATGTGTTCAGATTACTTGAGTACTATCCTAAGTATGAAAAAACCAAAGCTCAGCAAAACCAAACACGTACCCACGTGGACTGGAATTACGGCGGCCTTGCTGCTCCTGAAAGAAGGGGGATCGGTGACGGGACCGCACCAGGAGGCAAAGGGCTGCTCTGCTTGGGCAGCAACATCACACCCAGAAAGCAAGTTACACCAGTGGGTAACTGTTACACCGGTGGGTGGCAGCTCGCCCTGCGCAATGCCTGACGCAGGGGTTTATTTGAGTTAAACCCACCTGAATATGTACCCTGAGGGGAAAAAAAGGCTCAGAGGGCACAATCCAGTTCAAATTCAGGGCCACGCGCTCAACCAGAGCATCCATCCTCTAAAAGTCTTCAGAAGGGATTGATGAGACCGCACCGGCCCGATGGGTTTCTCAGAAGCCAGGTCTGATAGTCACCACCCGCTTGCCCCAGCAGTAAAAGATGCCAGGACACCAAGAACTTGCAGCCAGAGCAGATACATCATCAGGTACGGATCAGCAGGCTTCTGACCAGCAGCAGCACATTAAAGCTGACCATAGGGATCAGAAGAAGTTTCTCCTATGAAAATCACAGCCGTTAGGAAGACAGATAACGGGCATTTCCCACAGGGAGCAACCTTTTACCAGCGTGCGCTGGACCACAGCAAGTGGCGGAAAACTGGGACCCTCCTTCGTAACCTAATCAAAACGATGTACCCTGCCCTCAAGAGATGCATCTTTTAGACATAATTTTGCACTAAATGGGATCATCACGTATACTTAGCTGTAGGTCCCTAACACAATGAAGCTTTCTCGAGAGAAAATAAATGCTTTTCCTGCAACAAACACGCTTTAAATAAGCTAATCTCAAGGGATGAACTAACTCAGTGGAATTACGTAAGATAACTGAACAGCATCACCTAATCTGACCTTTTTTGATTACTTTTTTCCTCTCTTTTTTAATTGGAGCAATTGACACTGTACATTGCTTTTCCTTCTTTCTGCTGATAGAGGTACGCACTGTACCCCTGTACATACCTCTGACAGAGGTACATACATACCTTTGTACATACTGCACATACAGGTACATTACCACCTGTAATGAGACAGATGATGCAGAAAATACATTGAAAATAAACCCCCAGAGAAAAAGAAGCCTGGTCAATTTTACTTCATAGTTGTTTTCCATTCTTAGTTCTAGGCTAAAACCTGCAAACTGGACTCCCCTCGGGTACAGAACCCATCACCAAGCATCACGCTCAGAAAACCTTAATTCACACAAGTCTCTTGTTTACATTCCTTATTTCCTGACTCTAAAAGACGCTTTTGCTCAGTAACTTCAACAGTCACACCTGTGTCTGTGGCTTAGAGAGCCGGGACGGAGGTTCCCCTCGGAGCAAGGTGTGCGCCCTTCCTGCCCCCCAGCCCCCTCTGCAAGAGGCACGGACCCTGCACCACCGCCCTGTCTTGTAGGGACACTTTATGGATAAATTAATTGGAATGTGTGAATTGTTTAGCAGTCGTGGCACCATGGAAGGTCTATAAACAAACTGAAATGAAAGACCAAAGGTAAAGATTTCTGATAAACTGAAGTCATTAAAAACCATGAGTTAATGCCCGAGCATAAAACAATATACTAACACTTGTCAGTTTCGCTTTTTCTAAGCATTACAAAAAATCTCTAGAAAAAATAACTTAAAGCCAAGCACGTCTAGATTCTTTAAAAAGTTCAGATACAAAAGTAGATCTCTAATACTTTTCATATGCATAATTTTTTTAACTGAGTGACTGTAGATGCAACAATTTAATTAAAATACTGACTGCTAATACTTCTAGCCTACTTATTTGAAGAGCTGTTCTTTAAAAAGACACTGAACAGAAATACTGGCTGGTAAAAGGCATAACAAGCTCTAATAAGATTATGTGTAATAGCGTTTGATCAAATCCAGCATGTCAAAAATATGGAAAAGTACACATAAATTAAGGAGTTGATTTTCCCCCCATTCTCTAATTTCTGCATATATGACTTAGTGACTGTAATATATGGTGTAAAAAAGTTGTTTTGGATCACTGTTTTTTTATTACAGTCTATAATATATCTATATATTTTATAATAAAACTGTCTCTAAACTATCAATTATAGATGTATCAGGTTTATTGCTGCAGCGCATTTGTTTTCTATTACATCCTTCCCCACAGGAATGAGACCCATTCTGAATGCACATGAACTGGAAGAAAGAGGATTTTAGATACTGTAAGATTTCTAGATCCTTCTCAGCAATTACTTGGATGTATATACATATATGCAGAGATGACACACTTAAGGCATCTTCTTGTACTTTTTTAACATCTATGTTCCAAAGAAAATGGATATTTGTAACTATATATATTTAAAAGAAAGGACATAATCATTTAACTGCAACAATACTGAATGTTTCTCATTTACAGTGAATTCTATTTGCTTGGATTTTTCTTTTTTCTTTAAGATACATGGTTCTCTTAGGCCCTTAGGCCCTGTTAAATGGGGAATAGCTAGAGCTGTGTTTCCTCCACTTGAACTGGTCAGGCTTGAAGCCTTTTCATCCCAACACAGTAACGTTCATTTTCCTCTGATCCGTACCCCCAAAACAACAGAACACCTTTGCCGATGCCTACTTTCAAAGGATCTGCAGAGAGACATTAGGTCTCACCACTGTTCAAGCTGAGGTTCTCCATCCCCCCAAAAAAGAGGGGGGGGGAGGGTGTGAAATAAAAGAACCTGCAAGTCAAAGATAATGGAAAACACTGATGTTAGCAGAAAGATGTTCTAAGTTTCCTACATAATTTCCTTAGACTTTGTTAGTTGCTTCCAGCCTACCAGGCAAATTGGATTATTCTGCCCGTTCTGTTTTTATGGAAGGCTTTTAAAATGTTGTCTGATGGTTACTCAATTGCTAGACCCTTCTTCTGTGTAAAACTCACTTAGGAACTGAATACCTCATATCTACAGGAACCTACATACTGTTTGATAACACCAGTCAGGTTAGCAATGAAGGTAAGAATACATTTTAATTCCAATAATTTAGTCTTCTTTGCCCTACTGCATTATGCGAACTATACTGCTCTTGAACACTGCCCTGTGACCTGTCACTTCCTATTCTCCACGCCAAGAAGGAACACCATGGATACCCTCCGTCCGCTCATACACACTAGGCTTTTTCTTTCTGGCATAATGTGGGAGGCTGGTGAGTAAGAAGTTAAGCGGAAAGCTCCTTTCGGTCTTCAGTGGATTAAGAACAATACTCTCGTCACACTTTCAGACCTCTGTACCATAAATTCAAGATTTATTTTCCTTTATTTGCTCACCATCTAGTTCTTTGCTAGTTTATTAAACGTGGTATCTAAAGAGACTCCTAGGCTTTTAATCTACCTATGGGGAATGTCTCCTAGATCATCAGGATTCCCCTAACCCAGCAGCAGAACAGGACGTAATTAAACCTCATTTAGAAATCTCCCCATGCTTTTTTTTTTTTTTTTACAGTTCTATAATGATACTAAATTTTCTTCACAGACAAAAGCTCTTATAACAGGACAGTTTGTTTTTATCATCTGTGAAATCAGAAGGTTAAAAAAACAAAAATTAATAAACACTAATGAAACAGCTATGGGTAAACAAATGAGTTTTCCTGAGATTACCTGGAACAGGTAGCCAGCCCCCAAAGCGTGTGTCCATAAATTTGTATGTGCCGGTCCCAACCAAACTTACACCACTCAGTGAACAGTCTGAATTCTACAAAACCCTAAAACACTAGCAAAAACCCACCAGTTTGAACTTAAGGCTAGCTGTGTGCTTGCACAGCTTGCATAATACAAAATGCACTGCAAAGACTCATGACGATAATCTTGTTCTATTACATGTAATTACCAGTAATGGCATGTAGTGTTCTGAATTCTTTACAGCTGTTGAAACTCAATGACAGTGTCTTCTGTAAGGGTTTATGGCAAGAGAAAGAAATCCAGCTGGGTGCCAGCATTTGTGGGAAACAGGTCATGCAGGGCTCAGTCTTTAACTGGTGGGACTACTCACATGTTAAACTTAATGTTTACATTCTTCAGCCATTTGAAGATAGAAGGCTGAGCAGCTTCCGAAGCTGAAATGCACTGCTTTGAACAGAAATAAAAATTACACAACTGAAAATGTCTGCTGGTTTAGATTTGTGGTGTCAGGTCCTTTTTTTTTAAAATCACTAAGCCTGTTCAGGCTAGAGTCTATAAACACTATAGAGATGCCTTTCCTTTTAGACATACTTGCTTTTTACTAACTCCTAAATTTATTTTTGAGCGTTATCACTACCTACACCCAATCAGGTTATTTCCTGTATATGTTGTAAACCTATAGACAAAACAAGTTGGACAGAAGGTTGTGCAATAGCACAGTAGTGGGACCTGCATCTCTAACATGCAAAAAGCTGTTTAACTTTCTTTTAGAAGAACTATATGCACATCCACTAATTATGTATCCATGTTTCACAATGTCTAATCATAAAACACAGTTAAGTCATATCTAAATTGATCACAGATAATTATCAACAGAAATTCATCTCAGTATGTAAAAATACTACAAAATTTTCATCAATTTTATTTAATCAGTGTCCAGATTTCCCAATTCACTACCACTTTTAGGCACTTGATCAAAAAAGCCCATGTACAGCATTAAGTGCGTCTCTCTCACAGAGAGGTCACCTACGTTGATGATGCTTCATAAGGCTTAGTGCAATACAGTAGTCTTTCTAATTAAGAAGTCATTATTCACCTTAAGCAGAAAGCCATCAGGAAGCTCAAAGCCAGCTCAGAGAAACGACAGGAAAAACAGGGCAGAAAGTATAAAAGGAGAAGATACACCACATTAAAACTGTCCAGCACCACCTTATTGAATACATATGCTTGTGCTTAGCAGTGATGGCAGCTGAATTCAAGGACACAGGCAGGTTTTCATCACAGCCAGGGGTTAAATTATTTATGAAAAGCAGACTGGATTCTACGTTGCACTGAGGCACAGTTATCTGTTAACGTTCTCACGGCATGCTACTTCTAATTCCTTTGCACGTATTCATCAGAGAGTTAAGAGGGCTTTTTTAAACTGCCAAAGGTAGAACATCCTTTGTTTTTTTCCCCCGCTTGTTACATTATCTGTAAAGTAGCTGGGACTAGAAGTTCTTTTCTACTCCAAAAGTAGCCAGCCTACTTTGAAAGTAGCAACACACGTGCTTTTCATTGACAGAAAATATTTATTTACAATGGCATTTACATTTAATGATATTAAAAGTGTACAAAAACCATTAAAAATGCACAGCAATTGTAAGGAAAATGCTCATGCTTCATCACATAAACAGCTGACAGGAGCCAAAAAACACTCCCTCAGAGAGAAATCATCCCAGAGTTTTCTATTGCTTGTTTTCCAGCACCTTCCTTTCAAGTACCAGGTACTAGTCCCCTGTCTGGAGGAGCCTGCACTGCCTCTAATGAGCATTTACTGCTCACTAGCCTAACAGGCCATGGCAATGGCTGCAGAATGCTGTACGGCCAAGGGGAGAGCATGGCAGCCCTTCCAGGGACCAAGGGGTGTGCACTTGAAAGATGAGAAACGCAGTGATTTTGTCAATCGTTACAACAGTTCCCCTAGATTCGTGGCTTTCCATCTGGGTACAGAATCAGTCTGCTGGGCAGCATGGTAGTTTGTAAAAACAAAACAAAACATATTCCCCAAAAGAGCTTTCATGGTAAAATGCTCCCAGTCAAGTGCTCCAAACATGGATGAAACATGCGTTTTGGAGTTTGCTCCTAGCCTGTACGATCAACTACTTTGGAAAAAATAATAAAAAAAACTACAAACCCAGATGAATTGGATTAGAATGCCAAAAAATCGGAAGCCTCATAGTGACAATTCATCTCAAAAGTAACTACTCAACTACTGCTCAGTCACAACATCCACTTGTATATTATGAATTGAGAACAGCAGGGCATGTGTTAAAAACTGGTGCCTGACCTAAGATTCTAGTAAGCGACGTCATTTTAAGATGCACTGATCCTACAGTAGCTGTAATGAAGTTTTTTAAACACATACTTAAGAAACTAGTTTTATTCACTAATTATTGAATTTGTGGACTGGTGTGTTCACTTGCTGCTGTCACGGAGGTGACAAACTCCCCAGCCTTTCCACCTGCAGGCTTTTATCAAGCCTTTGCCTGTTACACCTGTGTGGAACACCACTCAGCAAAGCCAAAGCTTGATATTTTTACTGAATACTACTGTAAGGAATGGAAAGAAGGGATGTGAAAAACACAGTATTGATTTAGAGATATTTTTAAATTAACTTGAAGCTAATAAAGAAACTCTGGTGCATCCTAGAATTCAGCATGGCAATTTAGTGAGAGGAGGAAGGAAATCTGGGGACACACTGCAAAACTTAGTGCCAGCTTGTCTCGAGCTCTGTGCTCTGATAGTAATTTCAGCCAAGGCTGTAAGTGGTAAGAGTCAGAAGACTAAGCTACCCACTCAGGAAAAAGAACAAATGCTTCAAGAAAAGCTAAGAGTAACCGTCATTAATCATTTTCAGTACTTACTACCTTTACCATCCCACTGGACATTCATTAAAGTTGTGCTGGTTATTCTGGCTGTTGCAAGAGAAAAGCATAGTCCACATATCTAGTTTAAAGGTTAATCCAAGTTTCAAATCACTGCCTGGCTACACGAGCAGAAATCACTCTCAGCAAGCTACTAAAACGTAACAAAAATTTTTGTGGATCCCACCAAAAGAAGTTACAAGAAGTCTTGTACTTTTATAGACTGTGACATACCCTTACTCCCAAGTGAACCCAGAATGTTTTAATACAAACTCCTAAGTATGAATCCACTATAATTTTAAGCAAAGAAATCCTGACTTCAGCTACACGGAAGTTAGAAAAACTATTTTCTTTGGTTCTAGGGCAAACGGTGCATGAGCACCTGCTCTCAGTAGTAAGTCAGCAGCAGCTGGCACAGGCGTGGGGACAACAGAGAGATTATCGAACCTTGCATTGACTCTGGGAAAAGATTTGTGTCAGTCAATAACCAAGACAATTAGCAAATATAAGAGATCCTAGAAGGGATATGCAGGTAGAAGCGATTTAACTTGCTCTTTGCACTTTAGAAGAGCACCAAGACTGAGCAAACTGGGAAGCAGCAGGTCTGCTGAAGTGCTGGCAGAGAGCAGAGCACGCAGCATGGGCCTGAGCTGCAAAGCACTATGCCTTCCGTACAGGGGTGAAGCTGAACAGACAGGAGAATTTTCAGCTCAAGCACAAAGGACCAATTTTCTAGTAACTGAAATATGAAAAGGCTGTAAATCATGAGGACAAAAACACACGCAATGAGCAGACTACCATGAACTAAAACAGAAAGAAAACCCCAGCATGTAACATCATACAGTGACTTGCAAACACATCTAATCTAGTGGTGATCTTGGGGCTAATGACAAGAAACACAGCAAAATAAATAAAAACCCTCGGTGCAAAAATAATTTAAATGCAGGAGCAAAACAATTATTTGAATAGTGTTACAGAAACATAATAGACATAATACCTTCCATTCAAATTTCAATCAAGCAGCAAGGAAAAGATGAGCTCAGGTGAGAGACAGAAACCAGGAATGTCTTATCAGTCTTACTTCAAATTTCTGAACGATCAGTGCTCTTATTTCCAGTTCTCTTCCTGTGCTTTCCTGTATCACCACCACATCCATAGACTCTGTCAGTCCTCTTTCCTACCACCTATTAATTTTGAAATTTAAGAAAATTTTTCCTCTTTCAAATTTAAAGATAATACTGATGACCCTATTTAAGTAGAGGAATACTTTTTTTATATGTTTCAACTCTAAAAATAGGTCCCCTACTAAGCAAATGTTTTGCAGATCGTGGCTGTATAAGTATCTGTGAAGCTTTCTAAAATACCATGCATCCCCATGTATCATTTTTAATTCCACAAGGACATGAATGGATCAACCAGTGAAAGTCATCATGTGTGATTGAACAGAGAGACAGGGAAAAAGATGGTGTTGAAAACTTACCAGGGATTTTGTGGGATAAAACCTAACAGAAAAGGAGAGATGTCAACAGGAAAAAATGGGATAAAACAATCCAAAGAGTACTTAAGTAACTCAGATATATTAAAACCAGGGGAAAAAAATATGGAGAATATATAAAAGATGACATATATGGTTATGAGAAGAAGGCAGGCAAAGGAGCCCATCACCAGCTTAAGTGGGGTTCCAAACAAAAAGTGCTGGTAACAACTTGTGGAAAATGCTGTTCTCACATTCTTTTACTAATGTCACAAGTAGATGTGAACAAAACAAGTGGTATTTGATTCAAATTTCCTCTTCATGTAATAAAACAGGTGTGAAACAGGCTTCCCATGAGGGACTGCTCTTTCAAGATCAGAATAGAGGATACAAGAATGACACAGACCCCACCACACTACAGACAGATGGAATATTTCGAACCCCGTGCTTCTTGAAAGGACTACCAGTTTAGGGTTTTTTTTCAGATTTGAAAGGAATAAAAAAAAATCATCAGACAAGATGAATATTATACTGGCATTTCAGCATGGCGCTCCCCTCTGTGATGCAGCCTATGATTGAATCTGTATTTGGATCTACAGGTAAGTGCACTCCACAACATGTTACGTATTTCCAAAATAAGCATAAGGGAATGACGTGGAGGTTTGCAGGAAAGTAGCCTGTGAGCATACTGCAATTGTAACGGCAGTGTATGTTCTCAGAAATAAAGCAGAACTGTCTTGGAGAAAAATGTTCACTAGGGCAGGAAAATTTTCTCCCTTCAAAGCAGAAAAGCATTCAATTCAAATCCCACATCTACACCTGGCACGAATAACTCCTGGGCGGTTTTGCATATCCCTCCATGTTAGCACCAGAAACATTGTCTAGTATTTCAAAATTTAAGTTTTCCAATTTTCCAATTAAAGCATAGACAGAAACTTTGTTAGTCAAAAACATCACGCTCCCAGGGAAAAAGATGTTAGCCTGAAATACTTTTTGAACTCTGCGATAAAGTGTCAAAAAAAGTTTTTAAAAAAGCTTCTGCAAAGTTCTAGAAAATACATAAGGCCAGGATTCTAGAATATACTTAAAAGCCAAATGACATGGACAAAAGAATCCAAGACGGAGAATATCCATCCATTTGTAAGTGCATGCACAGCAGAAAAAGAACAATTCAGACCCACTCTTTGGCAGTGCTGAGAAACAAGAAACTTGAATTTTTCTTAAAAAATGCTCTTGCCTGCAGTATTTTAAGTCGGTCTTCTTTGTTACAAGACTAGCACAAAAGCAGTAATATTACTACTAGAGATCGTAGGTTTTAGTATTCTGGAAATACAAGTTGAAGATATAAAGTTATTTATGGGACTTTTGCTTTTTCTCCCCCTGCATTTTGAGCATTTGTTAAATGAAACCACCACCACAACAGATACCTGGTAAACTGCAACCCTGCAAATCATCTGCAGCTCTAAAACTGTGGGCTCGAACCACCAAAAGAAACGCCAACTAGATCATTGATTTAAAATAAAAGGCAAAAGAGAACAAGTGTTTACCGGGCAGATGTGATTCAGAAAGAAGCTCTAAGGAATCTTTACATTTCTCTCAGTGCTTTCTGTAGCAGCTTTCACTTGTTAATCTTACACACACCACAAGAAATAAATCTTTCTAGTCTCAGAAACGTACAAACCAGTCCACATAACAACAATGAACTGGGTCCATATATGAAACTACAGCGACAGGAGAGAGAAGCTACAAAGCAGTGCTTTGAGGAAAGCAGCATGTTTGCAAAATATTAGGAAGAACCGAGTAGGTCAGGCACGTAAATAGGGAGTGAAAAGTCATCCCCAGCAAAAGGTGGTACCCTGAACCCAAATGGACCTGTGCTTCCAAATCACACACTCCTTACAGCGCTGGCTGTGCTGTGCAGGCATCGCTCAGCTGAGAAATGGAAAACTGCGCTATTTCTCTTCTAGCAAGCTGGACTTTAGCAATCTTCTGTAAAACACAATTACTGATAAATTGAGTCAGCGACTGTGGGGGAGGCAGTCAAGCCTCCTCTTCGCTGGCACAGCTCTACCTCCATATATAGTCTCATTCGAACACTGACAAGCAGAGATCAAAACAAAGATGACTTTCCTGAAAGATGGCATCGTTTCTGTTTCAGAAAAGGCTATGTAAGAGCATGCCATTGCTCCTGAAGCAACCCACTGAGGAAACAAAAAAAAATAAATATATTTGTTGGCAAAATGATGCAAGGTAACAGTTCTGCCAAATGTTTGATTTTTAATATATTTGTTAATACAGAAACCCTGTATTGGGAAGCAAAGTGCATTTTTAACCTTAAAAAGTTAACAAAAAAAAAAAGAAGCTTTAACAGGTATAATCCCATGTCAACAGTTTATTTTCAGTGCAAGTTAAAATACAGTTATTGCTTTAGTACACAGAATACACCTTCATTGGACTAGTCTCTATTTTTGGAATACATAAGCCCTTGTGAATTATCTGCTGCTAGAAGATGCAGTTTTACAAGCATCAATGTGTCATGAATGTGAGCAACTGCAATACAAGCACTACATCGGATTAAAAGGTACAGCAGGCTGAGAAACACCTGGCTTTTAAGAATAACAGATTCTTCATCTATTGGAGACCGGGCATTAATCATTTCTACTCCATCAGCAATATCCTGATCTCCCCAAGACTGCACATCAGTGAGGCTGGTTGTGCCTTTGTATCAATGCATCTTTCATAGAAAAAGAAAACACTAGGGGGTTTAAATTCTTTTATATGACGTCTACAGCAAGATGCAGTATGCATGACAGGTACATTCTATGGCAAAATAAGCAGCAAACCCCATTAGTCCTGCTATTGTGTACAACCAAACTTTTACAAAATTTATAGCAGTTTAAAAATATAAAGCCTGCTTTATCTACCTATCATACAGTTTTACGGAATCTTTTCTGCTACCGTGTGAATGAAGAGAAACATTTTATTTTTTTTTTGCGAGGGACAGATCTTCTAGAAGAAAAGTGCAATTTACCACTTTCTACTACCAGGTAATTTATTCAGACTGATTGGAACTGGAATTAACACATCTAATCAGTAAAATGTGACCTAAACCAGCAGGGTTGCCAGTTGCTACTGTGCAGATGTCCAGTTCACAGTAACCAGCATCAAAGCCATAGACTGTAATAAACTGAAAAATTAATTCACTTTTCACTCCTAAACTGGAATCCTCCTTTCTGTACAAGGATGGCAGAGTAGACACGTCAGGAAAAAATATCCTGATATTCCTTGTGTCTAGTAAACGCAACATTAAGATTTTTTAATATGGCACTTCAAAGTAAAAGTCAAATTAAATTCTAATTAAAATTCCCCAAGTTGTTAATATCGAAATACCACTACTAAACTATGTTGTTAGAAACTTGTGGTAATTGTTGCTTCTAAGCATTTTTCAGGAAAACTTGTCTGATGCCTATTCCTTACTTGCATTTTGACATCTTACCAAAAAAAAAAAAAATTAAAAGCTTATTGAGATACCAACATTCTATTGGAACAGAAGTTATGAATTTGGTCAATAAAATATTGTGCAATAGGTTAAAAATAACCTCTAGTATTTCTAGTATTTGTGTGGAATATAACATCATTATTTAAAACCTTTTTGAATTTCAGTGAAGTGCTATGGCTTCCTATAAATGTTGCAGTGACAACAGCTGACAGGACAGTTTTGCAGAAACTAACCCAACTTCCAACTGCTGTACAAAGCACAGAGACCAAAGTGCCAGTATTTCCACCCAGACTTACTAGGAACAGACATCCTCACGGTGAAATTGTAGACTGAAACACACACAGTGAGTGCTCTTAGGGAGAAAGACTGTATATTCCTTGAAGAATTCCATGACGCAGGGAAAAGAAAACAGCAAAGTGGGAGAGAAGCAGGCAGCATGTGCAGAAGCCTCTGAGCAAGCAGGTGTTTGGGTTTTTGGTTTTTTTTTCAGACAGGATGCAGTAGTTACATCTCCACAAAAACAGCTGGCAGGATTGCACCCGCTATTTAAAGCCTCCACCATTCCAGTTTTATGCGAAGACAGAAATTCTACACGTTTAATACTAGCATTAAAGCTTCTGATTGCATTTTTATGAAAGTCCTGTTTGAAATTGTCAGCAAATGCAATACACACTACAGAAATGATCAAGCTAACATGCTTATGTAAGTGACTGGAATGATCATTTTTGTCCCCATTCCTCTGGAAGCAAAGGTTATTACTGATAAGCTGGGAATAGTGTAAAAGATAGAACCTACCTTTGCCCAAAGATCTCCAGAATACAACTGCAGAGTATAAATCAATTTAGTGTAATTAAAGAATTGTCTGAGTGAATCCAGCTTTTTACGTTCCTAGTCTTAATACCGTATGCTTACTTGTAAGTCTTTGGAGAACAGGGATTTCCAAAAGGAGAATGGTGATCCACAGAAATCCATACTGGTCAACGTTACTGATAATTCCTAATCGCCAGACCTAGCAAACTAGCCAAGAGAATAATGATTTTGAGAATATATCTACTGCTAAAGAGAAAATACCTTATACATTCATTTTAAGTAGGTGGGGTTCCAGCTAGGGAAGTGACGGACGGCACCATTGCTGTTGGAGGATTTAAGAGCCTAAAGCAAGATCTGTAGGGAAAAGATATCTTTTTATCTGACACCTTTTTATCCAGCTGTATCAAATGACCAAAAGTAAGCAAGTTCCTGCGTCCTTAAGACAGGTCAGTGTGGCCTTCTTAAAAAACAAAAAGACCAAACAACAAAACCCAACCCTTTTTTCTAACCGTATCAGCTGGTCTAATTTAAAACACTAATTCTGGCTATGAATTATGCACGGATAAGAAAGAGCAGAAGGCAGGTGTAAAGAAAAGGCAGGATTCTTCTTGACCAGACACGAACAACAAGCAGTAACACACTGCACCAGATCAAGCTGCAAACCTAGTCAACTTTTAGAAAATAGAGACATCTTGCTAAAAATTTTTAGATCTTTTAACTATGCCATATAGAAGTATGCTTGATCACTGTCCAGACAGTATTCACTGGGTGCAGCTGTTCCTCGCCACTAATTACAATTCAGAAGGGGGAATTTTGTCTACAGATTTTGAAATGTGTTGTTAGACCTTTCTAAGCTCATCTGTAGTAGAAACACCAGAAGAAAGCTGGCATGAACTTTTCAAGTGCTTGAAAAGTAGTATGTTTCAAGACAAAAAATCTTCTAATTTTTTTTTTAACTTGAAGATAATTGCAGTCTCAAAATTATATTTAATATTGTGCATTCTGTCGAAAGCTTAAACTTGAAAATTAAGAAATTTGGTTTTAGACATAAAGGTCAGTCAAGACCTGGGAAAGGTGTGGGCATGAACACTGAGATACACTATGTAGACCAGCTTTTGCTTAGAAGAAAAATTAGTCTCTAACATCCATTTAATTTCATCTAGACATAAAAGCTGATGCCTGCAAACACACCAAGCCTACTTATGACTCCTTCGGAGAACTTCAAAACATGAATTAAGAAATGCACCTTCAAAAACAGAAATGACAAAGCAGACAGGCAAATCTAAGCTGCTTCAGTTTGAGAAGTAAAGCAGCTAAACTCCTTTTTTTTTTTTTTTTTCCTTTAAAGCAAACTTTCGATCTATTTTAAGTGTGCATGTGCTTTAAAGCTTTACACCACTACCTGCACCATCTATTTAAGGACTGCATAACTTTAGAACAAACAAGAAAGCAAGAGAGTAATATTAAGTCCATAAATGTACCACTGGGCACCATTATAAAGGCTGCATGTTTATAGAGACTGACTGAAATTATATATGCATATACAACAATTGCATGTAAAAGTGTATCTCTACAGAAATAACTTTTAACCTCACTGTTACGACATAATCAGAAGGAGCTCTGAAGACACTGACAGCATACTATCACATCTTCCATCTTATTTGCAAGACATTTTCATTGCTTGCAGGAGGACTCCAAGCAAGGACTTAAACTTCAGCAATGATGAAGTCAAACAATGTTGGAATGACCAAACGTTTATCACCTCTGGAAAAAGTTCCACTAAACATTAAGAAACCTTTACAATCCAAATAGATGGTGTGCATTTCCTCAAGCATGTTAAAAGCTGGAACAAACTAAAAAGAAGGATTTTTTGATACAGTCTTTTGAAGGTGAGTTCCTTATGTCATATACGCTGTGTACATCTGAAGGTCACTAAAAAATTAAGTCACTGGGATTTTTTGTTCCTTTGTTTCCCCTTTGGCAAAGCAGAGGAATTCAGCATCACAGGGTAAGTCAGGTTGGAAGGAACCTCACCAGTCTCTTGTTCAACCTCCTGCTCAAAGCTGTTGGGGTCAGACCAGGCTGCTCATGGGTTTATGCAGTTTTATTTTGAAAACCTCCAAGGACAGAGACCGCACAGTATCTAATTAAAGAAAACTCTCACACCCTTCTAGAACAGTATTAAGAGAACAGCAGAAAAAAAAAACAAACCTAAAAGCAACTGAAAATTAGTTTTCTACTGGACTAGAGGAGATAAACCAAATTGTTTGGGGGGGTGGGGTTGGGTTGTTATTTGTGGGTGTTTTGTTTTGGGTGGGTTTTTTTAAAACTAACTTTACCGTAATTATTTATTTTTCTAATGGCATCATACCAGGAGCATCAAATGAGTTTGAACTCAAACTTCTAGGGATCCCCATTAGATCTGTAGTGGGAATTATGCTGGAAATTACTTACCTGTGAATACCAATTACGCATCAATTTGTGCTATGTATCTCCAAATATAAAAGAATAATGAAAATTCTCTTTTCAAAGGAAAATGTTTTGCTTTCATCTGAACCTCTATGCTCCACCTCAAGCCAAGTTTCTACTGTGGAAAGCTGGGGAGGGGGGTTGGTGGGGTGGGGTGGAGTGGGAAATCTGCTGCTCATTGAATTGAAAGAAGATACTCAGATTTTTAACATCCTGAAGCATACTGGTTATTTATAAAGCCAGGAAGAACCTCAGCCTCTGATGAAGACTAGTTCTCAATAAGCATTAGGCCCTGTTAAGTGAAGAAGAATATTAAAGACTTGCTATGCATATTCTCAATCTGAGGATGGTATTATCAGAACTACTCCTTCCTTAAATCTAAAGACACACAGAAAAATAAAGCAACATAGGATCACCTTGGAGAAGAGAGCAGTCAGCTACAAAGAGAAGTTCAAATGTAAAAGTATTGTATAACTATTTAGACTTGATCTTCTCTAATGAATATTTATAATAGACTGGATCCTGAGCTACTGGATTCCTGACCCTGGAATTTTCTACCAATTCATCCTACCCTTTGAGGGCTAGAATAGCTGACAGTTAAGCTACTAATTTATCAGGTATTACGACTCTTTTTTGAGGAAGGTTTTTTTAAATGACAGAAGTTTAAAACAAGATTTTAATATAACATTTAAAACATTTTCATACTCCATCATTCTAAATCAAAAGGCAAAGAAAAAAGCTATTGCACATATGGTAGAAAATACACATCTGCCAGCACACACAGAAAGCTGGGTTTGCTTTTTACTAAAAGGTACTGTTCTTTTATTCTTCCCAGTTTTAAGCAGCCAAGGGAACACATTCCTCAGCTTTTTTTAATGGAAATTTTAAGTTTACCCTCTGAGATCTTGGGGACTTGGAAGAAACACCTATGCCAGTCCTGTTATACTTCCAGTTTCTCAGGTCAGGCTCATATTTAAATAGCCATGGTAAGTTCCCATTAAAAGCTTATTTTGGTGAGCAAAAAGGTCTACACACAGTTTCTATGAATGGTCAAAACCAGTTAAAGATAACTTTCTGTCTTCAAAGACAATATATGCAAGGTACTCACAGACCTTGCCTTGTCTACACCAGAAAATCATACCGAAGTGATACAACCACTTCTTTATGCGGCTGTAGTTATATCTGGAATAGCTCTACCCACCTCCCTATCTTTACTGGAGCAAAATAAATCTTTTAAAATACTGCATTTAAAATTTTTATCTATATAGATATGTAACTAACCCATACTTTAAGTTCTTGAACACAAGCCAGAATTTGATGGATTGTGTAATATATCAAAATAATGTTTTGCAGAACTGGAAACATCAGATTACTCCACTGAGATAATAATTACAGCCCAATCATTTTTGAATTAAAAAAAAAACAATAAAAATACAAATCTATAAAACTTCCAAGACTTTACCTGCAATACCCATACAACCTTCAGCAGTAAAAAATTAAAATGTCTTCCCTTGTAAAGTGTTTTGTTTTCAGCATAAAGCCTTTATCTGTGAGTAGATAATTATCTGTAGGCAGATACAAAATATCTTGTTTTTTCACTGTGAAATGAGTATCAATCAAGTCAGTTGGCAAGCTCTGGGACTGTACTTTGACAATAAATGTTGATAACATGTTTGCATTTTTAATCTAATCAACTGCTTTTTGTAGAAGCATGCAGCACGTTATGTGCTGTGATTATATTCTAAAGGGAAGCAATCCAGAGCCAGTCCTAGGGCTGAAAGCAACTATGACTTATTTCAGTTTTAGAGCTGTTAAATTGACAAAACTTCAGGGAGTGAAGATGCACTTTACTTCTTAGGGACTATTAAAAAACAGGTGCCGCACACTCTATTACTCATCTTTTGAATGAATACAGAACGTGTTCCTAACTCAAACTCTACTTGAGCCTCTAAGAGTCATGACATGGAACATAATATTTAAAAGATATTAGTGGGAATAAAAATGTCTGTGTATGTACATGGGTACTATTATTACACATTTCCACACACGTTACAGTATATACACAGACACTCTTGGTACGTGATATACTGTCCGCTTGCGTCTGAGTGGGTCATTCAGCCATAAAATCCCAGCCTCTTCTCTGGCTGCTCCAGCAGCTGAGTTTGCCATGATTCATCCCCACAACACCAGGAGCATAACTTTCATTAGTTCCCACCACCTACGTTCTCATCTCCTTGCTCACCTGTTACTATCTTTTCTCAACCCTAACACCAGCTGTTGTTTTATTAATTTTTTTCATACCGACACAGCCTCCACACTTTCCTCCCATTTGCTATCCTTCTCATTTCCAGCCATCTTTCACCCAATTTTTTTTAGGATTTTTTTCTCCTGGTCTGCTATACAATCCTGTTTCAGCACAATCCCCTGTTTCAATTTTGTCTCTGTGTCTTCCTACAAACGCAGCGTGTGATGAGGAGGACTAGCTTCCTTATGAGAAGGTAAGGCCAGGCAGGCATGAAAGAGAAAAAACTACACCACTGGATTTTAGGGAGAACATTTGCAAGCTATCTCCCCACCTCCCAGTGCCTGGCTGTCCACAGGAACACATACTCTTAAGTGTGAGAACCACAATGTTATTCGTATGATAAAATTAGATGCACAGTGTCTCATTACTAAAGCCAAAATATTACTCAGAGCTAAATGTACTATAATAGGAAATCATTTGAATATGTATAATTGAAATTATGCAAAAGAAAGTACCAAAGCCTTTGCAAAGCTATGCTTACCTAGATTCACAAGAGGTTTTAGGACAGTAACCACAGGATATGAAAACGAAAAAAAAAGTGGTCTGTTTAATCCACACACAAAAGAAAAGCGGAAAAAAGAAGCCTGCAAGGGAAGTTTCTAAGAACCAAAACGAATTATGTTCACCAGGGAATGATGTTTTTTGTTTTCTGAAGACTGATATCATTTATTCTGAAAATAGCGTATTTCTGTAGTCATGCTCTAGTGGGAAATGGTATGTCAGATGAAAGATTCCACAAAAAAAAAATAATAAATGAAGTGCCCGATTCTGAGTATTTATCCACGTAAGACTTTATAAGAGAAGATGAGTTACTAACATAACTTGCATTAAGACTAATTCTAGATGATTTTGTTTCTGTTGAGAACCTTTGATATGACAAATACTGGTGAGCAGATACCAGGAAACCACCACCCTTAACACACACAACCTGCATTGTTTTCAACAATTACACTTGTGTTGAAAAAGGAAGATTGGTATCACCTTTGTGCCAGTATTTAAATGCCTCCACAGATCAGGATCCACTTAAAATACTATTTTTCTTTCTCAATAATGGTGAGCAGGGCTTGAGGACAAAGCTCACTGCTGCATCAATGGCTCTCACTGCAGGTGAATCCTGACCACTATGCAGAGTATCATGCCATATTATGTTTACTTCTCTATGTAGTCACAACAGCTTAAATTCTCACCACTCAACTATTTACACTAGCAAACTGTAAAAAAAGGTTTCACCTGTTTTGGTATTTATCTACCTTCTGCAATTATCAAACACAAAAGAAAGCAGATGCAAGAAATCCTAACAATGCAAACAAAGCTACTTAAGGAAATATTGTGTATTTCAGCAGCACTAAGAGATGACTATCCTGTGAAACACTAGGGTTTCTCAATATTCCTCCAAACTTCACAAAATAGATGACAAATGTTACCCTTTTTAGTGTAAAATTTGCCCTTGGACTCGACACGAGAGATTATATAACTTTCGGCTCCAGGACAATTTTCAGGGAGGAAGAGAGGTTTCAGACTTGAATCTGAAATAATCTCATTCTTGCACGGTGCCTTTTCATTCTTGCCTCATGGGAAGTGTTGACAGAAGTGTCTGGTACAACTTTTTTAATAGCGTGGTGTTGTGGCTCATCTCCCATGATCTCTTTTACTCATTGAGAATCCTATGTATTTTTAGTTATTAACTTTCCAGGATTTTTAAAACACTAGTTTCTAGATGAGAATCAGAACTCTTAAGACTTAGTAGATTTTACTTCAACATTACACAGAACTGAACTGCAATATAAACCAAACGATTTCAGGCGTATCAGATGCAACCAGCTCCAAAAGCAGTCTTCAGTTCCCCCTGATTCTCCTGGCATTGGTTTAGGAAGCAGAGCAAAGAAATCATGAAGCTACCTCCTAATCATCACCTTTTAAACACAGAAACCAAGGACCTCAAGTATAGCTCATCAAAGTAAATTTTTCATCCAGTCTGGAACACTTCACAAATAGGAACCTGATGTAAGTCAACATAGCAGAAAGTTTCTCAACTCTCAGCTGGATTTTTACATTTAACACAAATAGAATTGGGTATTTTAACAAAGCCTACCTCTAATAAAGTCTCCCATACAGAGAAAACAAAGACACTGTAGCCTTGACAGTCATATTCAGGAATAAATGACACCTGTGTATTTTTTAGTAGCCTCAAGCAAGAAGTGACTGGATTCTTCCCCTCTCACTAGGTTACTACGTTAACTGTCTATTAACATGCCAGTGAGCGAGTTCCCTAGCCTTCCTTGTGTCTAAAACACATGAAGTTTGACGCACAGCCATTTAGAGCACAACTGTACCTCGAAAGAGCTGCAACTTACCCCTCTCCCCCATCCCAAACCTTGCCTTGGCAATGATTTGTGAAGAACAGAGACCTGCACTACGAGCTAGCATACTAAAACATGCCAAAGAAAGAGGAGATTTAACTGATTCAATCCTGGCATTTCAGAACAGCTCATCTTTAAGTTAAAAAATTGAAGGACTTTCCTTCTCTCAATTGATACAGTATCAGCCAGGTCTCATCTCATCTTGGGCTTTTGTTCTGATGAAAAATCTTTCTAATACTCATTAATGTGGGGATGTATCAGTAGACTGAAAGACATATCAGATACACCTGAAATCCTAACAGTATGAAGAAGCAAGCCTCCGCTAAAACCCTGAAGGTTTAAACACTATCTCCTTACAAGAAACACAGTATCAATACACCCATTTCTTGAATTTTCTGGGGTTTCTCTCCCTACTGGGACAAGGAAAAGGAAAAAGCTCACATAAAGGGAAGAAAAATGGAAATGGCAACATCAGGATTATTTTTTTTTCTTTTAAATTATCAATGTAGACTTCAACTACACTCCAGGAAAAGGTAACAGTTCTATAAGCTACCAGCTTCAAAGGTTAAGAGCTCAAACGTTATGGTTAAAAGTGAAGGCCAAACTGAAGATACAGTTCTGTTAGTTCTGGTTCTCAGGTTCCTTAACTACTGAACACATTTGACTGAGAAAACTGATTTCAAAAACTCTGAAGAGATCCTTCACTTTCAGGCAGTGTATACAAACCATATGTTAAACATCTGAAGACACTTCATTGTATTTGCTTTGCTAATGAAGATCCAGGAACAGAATAGAAAGAAGGAATAAATAAAAATTCTCCAGTTATTTCAGTATGAATAGCTGTGGAGACAGTTTTTCCAAACTTGTGAGCAGATGAAAAGTGAGTTTACTGTGATTGCTGCGACTTCTGCATGCGTGCATACACAGAAATGTTATTTTGTAGGTGAAGATTTTTTGCACTGGTGTTATGCCTCAACAGGAAATTCCAGGCAGAACAATGTTAAAAGACAGACAAAAGACTTTCCTTCAAGTAAATCACGTACTAGTAAGAAATTACATGTTAACAAACTACAAATTTTAAATCCAGACAGAACGTGAAGGAATCATGATTGCTTTTAGTTAAGATAGGGAAAATCTTTTGCCAAATTTACCATTGCTGGCAAGAAGATCATTTAGTGTATTACCCTATTTTACAGCCAGAAAACAGAAAAACTTATCTACAAGATATCTTCTCAAAAATTGGGTTGCCAGCCTTCAAAGAGCTGGGTAGTCATCCTCCTCAAAAAGACTTATTTAAGGCAGGCAACCTTTGAAATCCTGGGAACATACAGCTCAGCCAGGCTTCAGAATGAAAACCTTACAGTCCTCCCAAGCACACATTTCTACTAGATTCTCCATGTGTGACTGTGAAAGGAAGGAGGATGGACAGTGGAACTGACAACACTGAGATGTGTTTGTAGCCTCCTAACCCATGATGTCATGCTGGGAATAATTAAGGAATCGTGTGTTTACTCATGATCTACCCAAAATGTTCTCAGGGATACATCAGACAGACCCAATATCCAGAGATTCAGAGCCACAAGTCAACTTATTGCTAACATTAATTTCTCAATAGAAATAAAAGGACATCAAGTTTTTAGTGCACATGTTTTTTCACCAAATGTTTTTACCATTACTAAAAGCCACCACTGTACATGTTCTTACATAAATGGGGACTGATTACATGGGTCCTGGCATTAACTTCACTGCAACTGTTTATAACAATACTATCAGGTGTTTAGTCTAAAGTGCCATTATTGGAAATGTCTTTCTGAGTAACAGATTATTGGCATGAAAATTACATACTGCTATACTACAGCTTGTTTTCCATGTCTTATTATTTTAACAAAAACATTTTTTATTTTAGTATTGGGTAAGATTGCTACCAGTGTATTTTAGTAAGTGCACCAAACTGTACCTGTTACTATCATCAGGATGATAACATGACAGAAATTAACACAGGCAAAAACTATTGATGCAGAATTAGGAGTACAGTACCTTTACTTCAAGAGAAAAGACAGACAATAATTGCGGGGAAGCGAACAGGTAAGTGAGTTATGACACTCAATGCCATTTCCCCCACCTTCAAGTTCTTCCAAAATAATTCACTTGAAGATCAATTAATTAAAGATGATTCCCCAAGAAACTGAAGATTTTAAACCTATTTATTTCTTTACAATATTAAAAAGGAGCCTGATAAATTTGCACATACTTCTAACAAAACACCTAAACTCCACACCTACTATGCCCTAGAAAGCCACAATGGTAGAAACAGCAGCAAAGTAACATGAATTCGTGAAAAGCTGGGCAGCAAAGGGACTGAGCAAGATCACAGAAGATCTAGAACTTCTGGCATTATGTATGAAGAACAAAACAGGGTGTCCTATTTAATTTCATTTTGACACATGAAAAAGGAAGCTGGACAGTGTTTCTCATGCAGCCCACACATTCAATGGCTTTAACTACTGAAAAAATTGTGTAGCCGACCATAGGCAGCTGAAAGAACTCCACCAAAACCTTAAGACAATATATGTAATTTACCACTTCCAATTTGTTTTTCCAAACCTCCTTGGAAGGTAATACTTGAATTGCCCCTTCAGACCAGTTTTAAGGGAACCATTTCATCAAATAATAGAAGTAAATTACATTAGTTAATTCTAGTACAAACAAAAGCACCTGCAACAAGTCTATAGAATTTTGTCCTTTCTACATCAGCAAAGCTGATCCCAGTCCCTTTAATCTCTTTACAGAATTGCTTTAAAAGCATTCCTTGGCATTGAAGTCCTCAGATCTCTGTTTTAACATATATCACTTGTTACTGAAAAATCAATGATACATTGATATTGTATCCCTGGGAGTGATTATCTTTAAGAACACATCTGACTAAACTGATATTTTCATTTGATTTTTATAATCCAGTGTGATAACCTAAGGAATACCTTAACACATTTTAAATGAAGCTTTGGATCTAAACTGCAACGTTGAATCCCTGCAACTTCACAGCACCAATGTTAGCCAGAATACCTGGAGCACGATTTGTGGAAACAGGAAATAAAACCCACATTCTTTAGAACGGTATTTGATCTAAATGCTTTTTGTATGTAACGAAATATATTTTTAATGAAGTGCCACCAGAACTTTAATTTACAGATCACTAACTTCAGAATGGCAATGGCATAAGTATTTACATATTTCGAAGGCTATACTAAGCAAAGTATTACAGGTCACACTCCTAAATATGTAAAAGCAGAATCCATGTAGAGATGCAAAAAGCTGAAGATCAGCTTCCTAAAGCCATAGGCTCTAAACTCCAAACAACAAAATGAAGCTTGTATTTCCCACCAAGAAAGCTACCCAAGTATTACCCATACAGCTCTTTCAAGTAAGTCTGACCATATTTAGTAACAGTGCTAGGGACCAAGACCAAATCAAACTTGCATGTTTTGCAGAAACATCTTCCCACCCAAACCCCTGAGTGTTGGGAGTATTATCTTTGTTTTGTTGTGGCGGATTTTTTCGTGGTGGTGATTGGGCTGGTTTGTCACGGGGGGGGGGGGGGGCGTGCAGGGAGGGGGCGGTTTTTTTTTTTGCTTATCTGAAAGCAGAAACGAGAAATCATCTGCCCTGTCCAATTTCATCCAGGTATGTAATATTTCCAACTTGCCTAAAAAGGTTAAGCATATTGTGGGTACATGATATAAGAGGTTAAGATACTCTTAATAGAGATACTTTGCACACAAAATTGTATATTGAGGCGTGTAAACTGCAAGAAATTAAAGCATAACTCTATCTGAGATACTGTCACAATCACAGTGTTCAAGTATGCAAGGAAACAGATGGAAATGTAATGCAAGTTCTGTTCTCTGTGGCCTAAATTGTATGCTTTAGTACTTCTACTTTATGCAGAACATTAAAAGAATGTAGAAGAATTGGAGTGATTTTTACGATCTTGACACCTCTGCATCTCCATTTCCTCCACACAGTATAAATGAGTAGTTAGTACAAACGCGGAGGAGGGTATGTAATGTGTTTAGTACAGAAAGATTTCTTCTGAAAATCATCAAGCAAAACAATCCCAAATCTGTTTGGGTCCTTCCAGAATTAACAGGTGTAAATGATATAGCCAAGAATTTGCTTGTCAGCTCCTGCAAAGAACACATCTACCATAATGTCTATGTACAGATTCTGTTAAGAATTTCATCACTGCCAAGAACGCTGGAGCCCAATGTCTTCTCAAAGTAGCAGTGTTTAAAAGTAATGTAATTAGTAAAACAAGAAGAGAGCGTAAGAGTCAAGAGAAAAAGGAAAGCTCTACTTCCTAAATACATAATGCCGGTCCAGTTTGGAAGCATGATTTAAAAATAAGTACGTACACAAATCTTTAGTTTAGGAAAAAGCACTGAACAAGCTCACACATCTAAAACCGAAATTCCATGTTTTTACTGCATACTTTAATTGCAGTTTACCTGCATGTCTACAATGCCCAATCTCACAGCAGTCTTAATACATTCTCCTATTAAATTATGTACCTTTGACATCTTCTGCAAGAAAGGAACAGTTGCCAGAAGCTATTGTTAAGGCTCAATAAGATCGCAACAAGAGAAGTAGAAAGCTCAACAAGGCCAATGGAAAGGCACCAGAAGTTAGCGTACGCAGATATTGGACAGAAAACTGTTGAATCAAAGCTAGGATTATTTGTACGTGCTACGCACGACGTGATCAAAATTTACTAGTCTTCTCTACCTAGATGCTCTCCTCCCCTGAAGGACTGAAAAAAAAAAAAAAAAAGTAGCTACCTTGCCTCTGAAGAAACCAGAATGGAAGGCACTCCCATGAGAAGAACTGAATCCTCTGCATGAAGATGCGTGTTCTGAAGTAAAAGTGGTCACAAAGATTAAGCTTTGGAGCAAGATAAATGTATTCCTGATGCAGAAACAGCCGTTTCTACCAACATTAGCAGTAGAAAAACGTCTTATATATCCACCTCCATTGTTTAGAGCTTAAGTGGACAGTAAACAGAGTAATGCCATTGTGAACTGCAGCCTGAGGATTGTAAGGCACCTATAGCAGCAGCCAAACAAAAACTTGTTTGGAGGATTTAAGACAGGGATGTAATACAAAAATTGTAGACAAGCTGATACTTCTGTATTGTGAACACCTAGTTAAAAAAAGGATTTCCCCCTCTTGAAATACCCCAATCAGTACTTTTGGTACACATACCTCGAAGAATTCTCTCCTCATGGCAACGTAGAAAGTCCCAGATTCTAACAGTGCCGTCGTCAGAGCATGTAGCAAATTTATTATCCGTGGGTGAGAAACTGTTACATGAAGACACACAGCAGGGGAAAGAAGTCAGCATTTAACAGATTATCTATGCTTCTCAGACAGGGCAAAATTATACTGTAATGTGTTATACACTGAAGGATGCATTTGAACATAGGGACTTTTAAGTGAATACAGTGCCTGCCAAATGACACTTCATCACAAGACATGAATTTAGCAGAGGATTACTATTGCATTGCAGTCCCCTGTCAAATGAGGAAAAATCCAGAATTTATTCTTAGCACCTTCCTGTCTATGACTGCACACGGTAGCACCTTCTCTGCAGGATGAGAAGCAACATCAATATGATTTGGCAACTGTCACCCTAGATTTTCATGTTCGGTAATACCATAAGAAAGTGACACTGTGTAGAAGCACAGGAGAACAGTTCTTAGGAAAAAACTCCTCTTCAGCCACAGGTGCTTTGCAGCAGAGAAGCAAAAATAAGGGAAAGCTGGTCACAGGAAAATGCTAGTTGCATTAACTGTTGAAAAAAACCCTGTATACAAAACAAGTGTACCGCTTATTATAAAAGTAATTTGGAAAAAAAACCCTCTTATTACACCCCATCAACACCATGAAAAGAATCCTACAGACATAGAAGCAGCTTCCAGATTGAGCAGTCAATATTGCTTGATGAAAGTCACTGGAAAAGCAAGGAGTTATTTAGCCATGTGATAAGGGCCAGAACATCTCCAGCAACTGACAGGCACTCACTTCCTTTCTGGTGCAGTGAAAGACCATGAGGGAGCCCTTGTGAAATCCTAGATCTTTATGATCAGGAAAGGGCTTAAAATAGTAGAGAAATTCAGTGTATGGCCATGATAGTCACACAGTAACTGAATCCAAGGTAAGCACTTCTCAATCAAACTCTGGCAGAAAATGCTGCACCCTATCAAAGAAAAATGGTGACTTTAGTGGAAAGTGGTTTTGTGGCAGTGAACCTTTATCGCCAAGGGCCAGCACCTGAACCCGAAGAAACACTGCTTTAGCTTCATTTTGGATCTGCAGCTTCTCTTCAGGCTTACTTTAAAAACATTTCCGTATCTTACTAAAGATTATGTGCAGGTTTACTTTAGAAACATCCTTCATTTACATCTCACTTTAGATTCCATTTTTATAGACATTTGCACAACTGAGGCATCAACACTGAACCAAGAGAATATCCTACAGTCTTCTTTTCAATGGCTTGCTTACAGTTTCAAGCTTGAAGAACCCATTCAGTATTAACATTAGACTTCTGTATGTGGCAGTCTGCGTGGGTATTTAGTATTACTGGAAGTCTTGGCTTCACCAAGCCAAGCAGTTCTTCACTTTATTTAGTGTTTTATTATTTTGTGAGAACTATGCAGGTGTTTTATTTCTGAAGGCTTTATATTTTATTCAGTTAGATTATTAAAGACTGAATTCTTTATTTGGAATGAAATTGTTGTCTTACACAGTGCGTATAAAAAGGAATAACTGATACACATCGTCACCATATAAAAATGAAAAGAATACCAGTGCAAAATGCGGCAGACAAATACATCTCTAACATATTGCAGAGGCGGATACTGGGACAATACTAATTCAGAAAGGTGCCAGCAAAACGGTGAGAATGTGGAAACAAAAGAAAATATTGTGTTTATGTGGTGCAGGAAGTTTCCCAGAATCTGACAGAACCCATGCATTTCTGCACCCAGAATACACTTAGAGAACAGTCTAATCATGGCAATAGGTACTACAGAAAATGGTATATTGTGTATAAACCTGGCCTCTCTAATCGCCTCCTTATGTGCCTGGAACATCTTGACGTTGTTCATGTTGGACTGCCAGTATTTCACATATCCCCCGTGGTCTGCTGTCAGCATCCACATATCATTGTGTGACCAAGTCATAGCCCTTACAGGGCTGTCGTGAGCCTGTAAATTCAAAAACAAAACCTCTAGCAAACATGTTCTAACACTATTTGACCTACACAAAACATAAAAGTTACTGAAGTTCCTACTTAACAGCTGCAACAAAGAAATGAAAACAATGATGATGTAGTTAGATTCAAGATGTGATTGTGGAGGGGGGGGGAAATGCCTTACTCTGTATACAATGGTCTTCTAAATAATAAATGAAAGAGTATTTGCATTTTGTTTCTGAAGTGTTTCTTTATTATTGCAAATACTCATAGTATGTTCTTGAGAACAGTTAACATGGCATATGGAGATGGAATGAGAAGCATTAAATGAATTGCCTATAGCCACGTTCTGACATGGGGTCAGAGCAGAATAAAAATAAAATACCTCAAAGACTCCCATCACTGCACTTAGGACCACAGACCTATGATGAGCAGGGTGAAGATGTATGCCTAAAACATGCTCGAAGACCTCAAGGAAACACAAAGAAATCTTGATAGATGAATTTACCTGCAATATTGTTTCAAAATTGAAAGTCAGTCCATTCCATAAAGTGAACTCTCCACTAGATGCACCAGTGACCAAGCGTCTCCCCTCAGGAGTCCACTGTAAAAGAAAAATTTAACTAACCTGTTCAAATATAACATTCAAGTATTTCTTCACAATCATCCAAATAAATCATAAGCTTCTTCCAGAGAATCTGCAGAACCATAATTTACTAAATCACTTTCTAGAGAACGTAAGATAGACAAAAATGCAGAACTGTGACAGAGGGCTTTTGAATTCTGTAGCAACAGGACAAAGCCCGCTGTAAAAGCAATGAAAAATGTCTAGGCATAGAGAAGAAACAGCTTACTGGCACCAATATGTTTACAGCACACAATAGCAACATTAAACAATACTGCTGACACCAGAGAAAAGCTGTTAAAAGATGCTACAGGAGTCAAACAGCACAGAGACCAAACTGCCTTTTGTTCCGTGAGTCAAGATATATTAGACCCACAAAATGCGGGGGAAGTAGGAAGTACACCTCAAACTCCGAGTGTAGTAATTATTTTCTACTCAGACTTTACCCTTTAATTTCCTAAAACCCTCCACAGAAAGACTAGACACATGTATTCCACATGCTAGCTCTATGTGGAAATGGTTATCTTGCTTCTTTCTTCTGTTAAGACTATCACTTTCAGTTAAAATTATACAACTAAGTAAATCCAACATTATACTCACCCTGACAACAAACACTGGGCATTTTACTTTATTAGTAGATGTCCGAACAAATTTTGTTGTTACAGCATTCATCGGGTTGTTCAGCATTCCTATAGGAGGGACCAACTATAAGAGAAGAAACAAAAGATATAGTAACAACATTTCTAACTAGAAACTGGAAGAAAGGCTTACATTCTGAACACTCACTTATGGAAAATCAAGTTTTTCATTTGCAGGGATATTATCAGGAGTTGACAGGACATGTTTAAAAGTCTGCATGATTTACCACCTCAAACATCCAGAAGCAGCGTCTTCAAGAACAGCTTTGCAAGCTCAATGCGTTATGAGAGTTCTTATGGCCAAACATTAAAAGCCTGTCAAATTTCAGGTGCTCTTCATGGACATGTATTTCAACAGAACAATAATGTAGAGTGAAGACACCCTTTTTATCTTTAAGGCCTCTTGTGGAGAAAAAGATAACTTCAACTGACAGGCAGAATCCTTCCAATTTTTTTTATCCACAGTACTTCATCAGGGAATAGAAAGATTTTACTTACATCATTATAATATCCTGCATCAGGCTGGATTGCTCGCATATCTCGCTGGTCTCTCTGCCATACTCTATTCTGGAAAGAAGAAAACAACTCCTAGTTCATACCACTGCTATACTTCATTATTAAACAACAGAAAATAAAGAACACATTGACAGCCTGTTTAGGAAATTTCAAAGCACTCCAAAGACTTTTAGAATAAACTCAGTTAAAAGACTTTGGTCTCAGGAAACCTGTAGAATTTGTACAGAGTAAAAAAAGATTCAAGAAGGTTTAAAATCTTCATTTCAGACTAAACCAGTTCATTTAAAATGGCAGCTTAACAGTAGAAAAGGAGCAATCCTATGTAATAAGCCACATTGTTTTAACAAAGATGATTCATACTTTGCTGCCCATGCTAACAGGTACTCTAGAAGAAGCACATTCAATCATTTCAAAAGCTTTACTTTCAGGATAAGCATTTACACCATTAGGAGCTGTGCTGATGAACTCTAAATGATATCCCACACAGTGAATGAGCTAGAAAAGAAGCTTCTGCAGCTGAATCATTCAAATGGATAAAAATTAGAAGACCAAGGGACAAAAATGCTTTCAATTAGTTAAACTTTATGAGCTTTCAAACACAAGTTTTTCAAAAACACTTCACACGAATCAAGAATGAAATTATTTCAGCTTCATGCAGTAGGCTTCACCAATTTGGATTGATGCACATATTAGAAACATAAGCTAAAATTCTAGGTAAAACATTTTCAGTATACACTACTACAGTTTGCTAGAATTTCTTAAGCCAAAAGCAAATAACACAAACCATTTTCCTCATCGTTTATAGAACCACATCAAATTAAATCAATAGTATTGAAGTTGGGAATGAAATGGAATGCTGGTGTATCCTGAGTAAGCATCCAAAACATACAGATTTGATTTTTTTTTTTTTAATTAACAGAAGTTTGAGGGTGCTTATTTCTGCCACAACAATAAAGGTCTTGAATTACTAAATTTAATTACTTTTTTTTAGAATTAGACTACTACTAATAGAATATTTTGGGGGGCATTCCTAAAACATAAGAATATGGTTTAAGTGTTCAAGTGTTTTAACAGATCTTAGAAGATAATTTATTATGAAAACCTTCCAACTTTTAACACATACAAGCTATAATCATGCACTGTCCACAGCAGATCAAATTCATTTTGTCACGTTTTTGCTGTTGAGATTCCAACAACTCCTGTATTTACAGATTTGATTCCATTTCTTCTAAGCTAATATCCAGTACTTGTAGAGTAAATTGTGATCACAGAATTGTATTTAAGAAATTAGTACCACTCCATCAGGAAAGCTAAGTAAGCACCTTCACAGAAACCTTTCTTCAACAAAACTTCATTTAATTTGTTCTGTACCTATTAACCATACAGAAAGGGACTTTTGGAAACCACAGTGCAAGCTGCAGTGCTATTTGGTAAAATCATTTTTATGATACCCTGGGTTTGGAAGGGAAGGGGTAATGGTTTATTTCCCATTTTGGGAAATTTCCATTTCAAAACAAAAATAAGAACAATTACATCATTTACAATGAGGTTTTATGTTCACTGGAAAGTCAGAATATCACAAGACACAACTGCATTCCAAGACAGGATGTAAAAATTGGTGTTTACACAAACTCCAAAATCAGCTGTGTATGTGCAGTTTTTATTCCCAAGGACCAACCCCCTTTGTATTTGTACTATACCAAAATTAGAAGCATTTATCAATTAGTTCAGTCTCCCAGTATGGCAGACTGCTCTATGGACACTGAAAATCACAATCACAAGTTTCAGGAAGGAAAAAAGTTTTTCAATCAATAGTAGAAAATTAACTAACCTCTAAATATTTAATTACAGAGGGATTGTAGTCTATGGTCTTTCGGTTCACAGCTTTTCTCATCCGCTTTCCATCAAAAGTAAGCTGTTGCATTGCTTGCTGCTGTGCAAAATCAGGTCTTTTGTAGAACAATTGCCGAGGCGCCTGGTGCTGGAACCTCGGCATATGGAAAAATCGGGGCGGGGAGCCAATTTCTGTGGCCATGGCTATCCTGTTTCTGAAAGACTGCAAAAAGTGAAACAGTAGGTTAATACACAGTAACGACAAAAATCCTGCATTACTATCTCTACTAACTTAAGTTTACACAGGTGAGTAACAACTTCATAAAGCACCGTCTATTGGAAAGACGTATTTGCAGGTTCCTCTATTATTCTTTTCCCATGTCACACTGACATTTAAGTAGTTAAGTACTTTGTTCTCTATCAAGAGGAATTTTGTACTTAAACAGATCGCTATAAGTTTGCATTACCATCCCTAAACTAGAATTGTGTGGGAAAACAATGTACTCAGTAAAACCAGTATAAATAAATGCAAGAAATGGTAAAATCCTTCAACAGAAGACAGTATTTCAGATTCAATATAAAACAGGAAAAACCACATCAGTTACAAATAAATTTAACTATTAAAAAAGAAAAAAGCTTTAAAGGGCTGCCTCAAAACTTTATTCTAGGACCTGCAAATAAAATTACACTCCCTTTAAATAATTTATAGTAAATACACCACAGATCACATTCTACCTGTAGGTATACTTTCAATTCCATTATTGCAAAATAAATGGCTTACATATTTATCAAGGTTTGATAAATGTCACCCAACAACACTTCCCCCTAACAAGACCTACTGACAACATTAAGAAAATGTATGCGGCAGGGGAAGAAAAATTCAATATTCAGATTTTTTCTCCCAGAGGAAAGTGAGTCCAAAACCTCATTTTTCAGCTTGTAAAATCCTTAAATGGTAAGATTATAGCAACCTCCTTGCAGCTGAAAACTACGGTATACACAGTCTTTAAAGTATATACTGACTTTAGACTAAGCAATGACACAGTCTGAATCAGCAAAAGAACTTTTAAACTAAAATAAACTGGCACTATCAAAGGAATGCAAAAAGGCTGTGAAACCTTCCTTTGCGTGAAGGCTAAAGTGTTTACACAGGGTCAAAGTGCATTTAATAAAAAGAATGGAAATAAAACTGATAGAATCTTTTTTAAAGTTGAAAACCTGATTGTAGATTCATTAATATACTCTCCTATTTAGTTAAAATACTCATATCCTCATTTTGAAAGAATTTGAAAGTTGTTTCAACTACTGGTCTTAAAATTTTATCTTGCTTTTTTTGATCCTAATAATGTAAAGTTTCCATTTTTTCAACAGCAAAATAAAGCGAAGATAGAAATACTAGACATAAAAGAGGTTTAAAAGTAGTGCACAGTTTGATTTGAGCAGGTTGCCCTTCAAGTATCACCCAGTTTGTTGGCCCAGGGCAGGGATTAACCTTCACAGGCTTTGCAACCTTAGCAGTCACACACTCCATCCCAGTACTACCCATAAGTGTGTCAGGCCAGCTTTGAAAGAAGCCACCTATGACCCCTGGCTGTCAGCTACACAAGCACCTCTGATCCACATGGGGAAAAACCCAACTAAAGCCATCACAACTATTCTCCATTCAAGACAAACTAGTCCAACCTAGAATAGCATGTTCCCTTGAATGAGGTAAGAAAATTTAAGACCTTTGGCAATAGTAGCATCTTTCATTAGAGCAACTTGTTTAACTGGAAAGATACCCCAGCTTTCAAATAAATAAAAAAAACCACTTCATCTTGTGGCAGAAAGGCTTATTTGCCCGAATAGCAGCTGGTGTAATAAGACACCATGTCTACCTCCAAATACTGGCCACATCAGTAACACCACTGCAACGATACCATTACTGCAAGGTCAAGCTCATCTGAAACAAGAAAAAGGTATCAATGCTTGCCCGTGCAGGAAGCATGTCAAGTGTCCCTACCACTACCTCAGATTCTCTTACAACTTGTCAGAAGGTAGCTGTTGTACAGCAAGTTTCAGGTGCTAGATCTTAAAGGTAAAATTAAAAGGATAGTAGTGGTTTTATATTGAAAAAGAGAAAGTGGCTTCTTCAAACAAGCAAAGCAAGATGGCATTAAACAGGCAAGTCCATTAATAAAGTATTTTAAATTTAGTTTTAAAGCTTATTCCTTACTCAGGGGGTGAAAAAACACCCTAGAGAAATTTTCCATTACTAATCTCTCTCAAGCTGAAAGATAAACACTCCTATACCAACCTAGTGCTTTAAACCAGAGGGAAAAAAGATATTTTTGCAAACACACATATCTGTACTCTCTTACAGAAAACACAAAAATCAATTTCAAGAACCAAGACCAAGAATGCAGACAAAGATATGCTGGTGTTTCTAAAAACACTTTTATCATCTATATTTGCAAGAAAACATTACATTAAAAAGCCTTTTTAGAGAAATAACCCAAAGCAACAAGCTAATTAATCATTTATTCTCATAGTTCAGAAAATGAAATCTCTGGAAGAAAATTTCTCAATTACTAACACAGGTAAATAAAGCATTAGCTATGATATGGATCAGTTTAGACTGGACATACCAAAAATGATCACAGTGTCTAGCTTAGATTAGCATAAACATCCACTTAACACACAATCAACATAAGTAAAAACTGCTGTTTAAAAGGCGGCCAAAGGCATAAACAGGTTAATTACACTTCCTCATGCCTACAGATCCTTCCAAGTTCATGATTATGACAATATGTGACAACACAACTACAACAACATGACAGGGGAGATGACACACAATTAGGAAAATGAAGGGTTTATGTTCTTGATGTTCTAAGCTATTTCTCCAGCTTTGGAGATCCCTGCCTTTACCACCAAAAGCCTTCTACCTGCAGTTACAAACTTTCTGCAAAAAAGCTTTTTGTTTACACACCTTCTCATGATATTTTTCTTCTAATAATGCCTCAAATATCATGCTTTTATCCACCTAATACCTTATGCCCAAGTCACATTTTCATGCCATATCTATTCATATACATGAATAGATAAATAAGAAGTGTGCACATGCATATAGATGTGTATATATACACAAGAGTGTTGTTACCAAACAAAGATTTGGAATTGAAGGGGTTTGGCACAGAATCAGTTATCGGATGAAACCAGAGCACTAATTTCCAAAAAAACTCTACTCCAGTCAGACAAATATACCCATTTAAGATTCCAGTATCCTGCTTTGTCTTTTGTTGGGACAAACCAGTGCCTCAACAGGTTTTCCTTTAGATCTTCTATATCAGCTAAAAAGCGTCTGAATCTGTGTCTACGGCTCAAGCTCCTGTTGTACTGGGAGCATGAGTAAAAACATACAAACAAGTACTAGAGGACAATGTGAAACCCAGAGTACTAACATCCAATTTCCTATTTTAAGCAAAGTACCAAACTTTGGTTTTATTTCAGGGTCCATCAACAAGGGTTTAAATGGAAGCCTCCATTTTTTCCTTAACACACAGAATTAGAAGCAACAAGATTTTTCCAACATCAAGCACAGGCCAACTCTTTATTTTATGGTTTCCAGATAGTAGTGTTACCAACTAATCGCTATTCTCCTCTAGTTCATTATACTTGTATTACTATTTGAACTGTGAAATGGTATTTTTTTATGCCATTCTTTCATGCATCCTTACTGTCTGCAACAGGAACACGACTCTTCAGAGAGCTGACTGCCAGTTCCCCCTTTCTGTTTCCACAAACACCCCTTCAAAGCTGACTGGCTTTCACACATTTGAGGGGGTAAATTAATTTGAGGATATACAGAAAACATATAACGAATTCACTGAATGAAGTGGTCAGTGCACTGGCCATCCAGAAACACTGGAAGATAACAGGGCCTACTTCTCCGCTAAGATGACAAAAGAATGCCTGGAAAACACAATCAAATTGGGGAATAAATGAAGGCACATCTGACAAGAAACTGAAGGTGGGGTTAGGACCAGATGGGAAAAAAAAAAATGTTAAGAGCTAGATGGGCAAAAAAGCCCCCCAAAGCCGAATTAGAAGAAACACAGTAAGAGTGGGAGTAACCACAGAGAAACACTGAGAAGCAAGATCAGTTAAGAAAGAGTGTGAATGGGAATCCTGAGAAGTAAGACACACACTTAAAAAAAAAACCACCACACTTAAAAAGAATTTAGTTAATTGGCCAGAAGAAATTGCACAAAAGAACTCCAGGAGCTTGTGACAGTGCCCTACTGTTTTTTAACTGTCAACAAATACAGCTGCAACAGAGCAAGCCTTTTATTTGTTCCTAAGAGTTCCACAAGGATGGCAGGTTTAGTTAGATCAAGTAACTGGAGAGACATAGCTATAGAACAGTAAAAAATGAAAAAAAAATAAAAATGAGTATGACCTTACACCCAGGGCAGCATGGTGTCATAAGACAGTTGGATTTGTAGTTTGTTTTTTTACCAGAGAAAAGTCACATACAGTATTAGGCCATTACAGAAAATGGTTACCCCTCAGTTCATGTACTTAAATAAGGCTACCAAGACAAGACTAGCATTTTACTTAGTGACATTGTTACTCTATCAGCTTATTTGCGTATTGCTGTTTCTTTAATACCAAAATATATCTTGCAGTAAGTTTGAAAGTTGACAATTTGGACTTTGCTGCCCAAAACCATGTCAAAGCAATTCACACAAAACTCCATTAAATCAAACAAATTAGGCTACTCAAAGGTAAAAACACCAGAGCATCCATTTACATTAGTTTAATCAGGTAAAGCTTGGAGGGGGAAAAAAAAAAAAGTCATGGCTTATATCAAATTTGCCACCTCAGAGACAATACTAAAAAAACCCAGCTGATTTATATGCACCCTTGACAAACTTTACATGGTTTACCCAAAAAGTAAAGATCGTCATAAATGTAGTACAATAACTTAACTAAAACATATTTGTCTATTTAATATTTATTGTCTATTTAATAGTTATTTTTCACTGAAGTGGTATGTTACCAACCCATCAAACAGAAGGCAATTCTCCCGTCGAGTGGAAGCATCCTCTTCTGCAAACCCTACACCGCCCACTGGTAACAGAACATGCTGCAGCTTAAAAGACACTCCCCTGAAACGGCTTAAGTAGCAAAGGAAAACAAATGCCAAAAATTTCCTAAGTCTACCTGTATACTATTTCTTGAAAACATGTATTGCACAGTTGAACAAAGTATATGTAGGCTTTAAAGCAAGCACTTCTACAGTGTAACAGAAACAGTGAAAATTAATAGTAATTATTTTAATTGCAATAGCATAGTCCAAAACATAGGCTGTTGTTTGGTTTTTTTTTTTTTTTTTTTTTTTTTTGTTTTTTTGTGGGTTGGTTTTTTTGTTGGGGTTGTGTTTTGTTTTTTTTTTTTTTTTTTTTTTTTTTTTGGGGGGGGGAACCACACAAAAAAACCCAAACGACACAAACAAATCATAATTAGAGAAGAACCACACCAGCTTTCTGAGGCAGAAGTATAAGAACACCACACTGCAAAGTTAGCATAAGTTTATTGTCAATACATCAGTAGCAAATGCCACCTTTCTCTGATTAGACAAGCACCTTTAAATCTACCTGGTATAGATACCACTTAATTTCCTTTCCGTAACATCTCCCTGAATTAAAAAATCCTACTGTAAACAGTCATCTCAAAACCCATGTCTCTGCATTTTTAAATGTGTATCTAAGCGCATCTGAATAAACATACCTGTTCTGAAAAAGAAAACAATCCGACCAAATACAATTTAACATTACTCCTTTCCCGCTTTTACAGAGTATCAACAATGAGTTCCAAAAAAATTCTCCTCTCTTTTGTCCCTTGGAAGAAAATGCATCTCTGCTCTGGAGACCAGCAGTGGATCCCTTCCATGGCCTTCCCTTCCTGAAACACTATTCAGGAGAGAATTCACACTATTCTCAAGAAAACTCTTTCTTGGTCTCATCATCCAGCCTTTTTCCTTATCTGGGAATCATACCTCTTCCCAGTGCAAAAGAATTATGTGGAAGGATATATTCCAGACATAAATGCTCTATTTTTGCCACCTTCAGGATTTTTTTTTATGTTTTAGAAAAGAAAAAATAACCATGCATGTACACACATCATTTCTCTACTGCACAGGAATAGAGTCAGCCATCTTGGTTAAGGGCTGAAAAGAGTAATAGACTGTTAGACTCCCAGGCATTTCTTCAAAGTATAAAACAGTTATGCAATTGCATAGAAAAAGGATTCTTCATTTACAAACCATATGATTTTAAGTGAATGGTCCTCCAAATATTTTAAATTAAGTCAGGTATTCCCAAAATGGTTCTTCTTTTAAACAGGAAACGAACCTGAGCAAAAGATAAGTTTTGAACCAGTGTTTCCGCATCCCTCCTGCTCCATTCACTGAAGCAGGTATGCTCATAATCTACAAGTACCCCCCCCCCCCCAAAAAAAAAAAAATCACTAAAACTGCTGCACAACATAGCAACCACAACTTTCTGCCACATACTTCTGAAGACACACTTGACTTCTGCTGAAACTAACTTGCACATCTGCCAATGATTAAAACTCTCACAGCAGAGGTGACTTTACTTCTGCTCTATGCAGACATCATTCTTCTGAAGAAAGACTGATCATAAAGTTTCCTTCACAGCATATTAGATAGTCCCACTCTGAAAACACAGAAAAAATATGCAAAAGAAAAGGTACACCAATTTGCAGATCAAGTGAGGAATATATTAATTTGATAAATTCCTTAAATTGCTTTGCTTCAATTTCCTATCGTATTGGAAAAACATTTAATCAGATTAATAAAATTAGATCACCTAACATCTGAAAATTGTACATCTGTGTAAGGCACTCAAAAATCTCAAATAATTGCACAAGTACTTTTTTATTAACAGGGGTTTTTAGAACAAAGATTTTAGACACATAAAGCTGCTTCATCAAGAGTGCTACATCTAAACAAATCTAGTCCAGAAAGAATGCTATGGCTCTTTATTGATTTACAGTTCTGTAACTAGATGGTACCTCTCCCACTAGTTAAGAAAACGGCTGTATTAAGCAGGAACATAAAACTACTTTTAAAAAAATACATTCTCATCTTCAAAGCCACTCTGTGACCCATCTTGTGTTTGAATTGTGATAACAGCACCACTTTTTGTAAAAACAGCATATAACCCAGTGATAAGTAAAGTTTGCATCGGGCAACCAGATGCAACAATGAAGTTGCCCAATTTGGCCCTGTGGTGATGAAATTATATATTTTATGTCAAAAGCAGAAACCTACACACACCCCTTATAACCGCAGAAAAAAAATGTGTAAGATTCTCATCCTTTGAGTATTAAAAGAAATCTAATTTCCACTTTCGAATTACATACGGCACAGCAACAGTATGTAGTTTTCTGCATTTTTATATGCAGATCTCAAGAAATTTTCAAGGAGACATGCAGACATGAGTACAGCAAGTTTGAACAGAAGAAAAGTAAGACCATTCTACAATCTGAGCACTGATTCCTTGATCCACAGGTCCATAACACAAGATCACAAAACTCAAGACAAAAATACTGACCTATATTATACAAGGCTGCTATTAAGCAACATGACTGCTCTCTACAGCAAGCAGATTTCCCCAGGAGTCTACTGCTTTACTCCCAATATACATTACCATCCTTTCACTATTGTATTCTGTATGTGAACAAAGCCTTCTAGAAATGGGTTTTACATTCTGACCATGCCAAGGGCATGGGGAGTATTTGGCAGTTTTCTATTCGAATGGCTGGAATGGTGAAAAATGTAAAAAATAAAGATCTCCAATATCTTCCTCAAAACCACAGAAATGGATAATGAAATCGGTCATTGGCTAAGTCAAAATAAACTACTCTGCCTAAAAGGTTCCACAACCTCTTCTTATTCGGAGATGCTCTGAAGGTATTTTTTTCCCATACACAGCTCAGAATCTACTACACTGGCATGATAAGGACCTAAAATTTCAGAAGTAACTGAACCCCTTTAACTTCAGCTCTGTATTTCCCTTATGCCCAGTTTCACCATACTTGAACCAAGTTGAGACCTTTGGAATCTTAACCCATACACACATGGTAAAGGAGTCTGAAAGGATAGAACATGTAACATTTCTAACATTTATCAAGAAAACAATCATCTTACATTGTACATTGAGCAAGACCTAGCAAAATGTGATTATTTTGATGCAGTTTTTGATTCAAAGGGTTTATTGACTGGAGGAAGAGTAGGAGTTCTGATATTTATGTGACAGAAGCACTACACCTTTAAGTTTCACATACAAACACCCTATGTTCAAGAACCTCTGAAATGGCAGCGAAAGCATACACACACATGAAGACATCTAAACAATCAAGGGAGAACCGGCTATCAGGGAAAAAAACTTCAAACAGCCAGTCTGAAATCCTAAGGTTACAGAGCCTGGGGGACAATCTTAAAACAGTTGAGTCTGCACAGCTGCACATAAGTTACATCTACATTTAACACTTTCTTCAAATTTTGGATTTCTAGTGCTAAACAAATACCTGATAATCAAACAGATCTCAAACATGCCTCATTTTATGCTCAAACTAAAGTCTTGACTCATTCCAAAGCAGCAATACTTACAGAAGACAGGTGCTTATATACATCATAAAAAAGTCAAATTTAGTTCACAGGACTCAAGAGACAGGTCCTGCTTTGCCACTTCGGCCACAGCACAGAAAACCGCTTTCACAAGTAAAACAGCCCAGAACAATTTGCTTTCTGCACCTCACAAAAGCAACCTGTACAGCAAGTTTCTTGAGGTGTACTTCAAAACCAACACAAAAGCAACCAACTGCAGTAAAAGCATGTTTGGCAGACTGCACCTACACCTCAGAAGATGCAGAGGATTTGGTCTATTGCCATGATTTCAGTATTAATGATCTGATAGTTCTGCTTTAAATTACAAGTTTACTTGCAATAGTTTAGTAATTTTTTTTAATAATAAAACAGTATGTCATCCCTGTAAATTAGCAATATATTGTTTTAACCTGACTCCTGCTTAGCATTTATCAAGACTTCCATTTAGATTATAACCCAGAGACTTTACTACAGTGAGTCACTATGATAACAGCAATTAATTTTAACTGGCTGAAATACATCCAGCTTGGTTTTCATGCTGAAGTGATTACTGATGCTGCCTCCCCTTGGTGCTACCATTCTGTCAGGAAACAAAACTTCAGGACTAACTTTTAAATCATGTAACAGCATGACAACTACTAAAAAACAATGAAGGAAAAATAGTTTAAAAGCAAAAAAGGCCTCTCATCTTTGCTAATCCTAAACATCAAGATATTCTTCAGCTGGTTATTGTATCAGTACCTGCTGAACTAACACTAACATTAGTGGGGGAAAAAAAAATGACATTTGAATTGCTTGGGATGCTTCTCCAAGTCTCAGTCAATATGCAGTTCACTTTATTTATAAAGGAGAACATACTGTTAATCATATTCAATTTGGCATTCGATGGAAGCCTCAGGTCCTCTTCAGTGAGACCGCTATTCAGCCAGTCACTCCGCAGCCTGCACAAACCCATGAGGCTATGCCCATACGTGGGGAACTGGGCACACCTCGCCGACCTTCAGCATTTTTCTGCCAAGCCATACCTCATATGTTTAGGTACATAAAAAAACCTACTGTTTAGATACATAACCCCCAAATCACCAAACTATCATCATCTTTCCTCCTCTGCTCACACGCCTGTGAACTGGAACTTTACTGAATTCTAGAGACAAATTATTATTTAGGTACCATATGAAAGAAATGCAGACATTCTGCTTTCATGTGTCTATGCTTGGCTCGTGGCAGGAAAGAACTCCTTAGAAGACTCAACACTTCATTTTAATAAAACACACAAACAAATGAGAAGGGGGGTGGGCATGTGGCATGTGCACAAGAAATCCTACAAAAAAAGTCTTCAGATAACTTTATGGAAGGGAAAAGGAGATCAGTGGAAGGGAAAAGGACTATAGCAGTCGTCAGGACAAAACTTAAGCAGGAAAACACAGCAACCGATACCTTTCAGAAACAACCCACTGAAATACTGGTAATAAAAAAAACCCACCATCCACACAATCTAACAACAGTTTGATTCTCTTCACACTGTGGAACAGAAACATACACTCTAATATATTGAACAAAGTTGAGTATCTGAGTTCCTAAGAGTTGCAAATTCAGTGCTGACAAGACACCAAAGCCTTTTTAGTAGGACTTGGGAATCAATAGGAGTTTTAACTTGTTATAAAGATTCACCTTTCATAATCTTTATCTACTGGATGGTTAACAAACGTATCCAGAACTCGTGCAACTTTTATGTAAAAGGAAACATTGAAAGCATCAAAAGAGAAGAATTAAAATGTCTATTCCGTGACCCAAAGAATGCCTTTTTTCTTTATTTTTTTCTCCTTACTGTAACTCAGACCAGTCTTCTGACAAAGCAACACTGTTTGCCGTACCAGTTTCTGGGCCAAAGAAAGGTAGAAGAATAGTGTTTTAAGTTTCCATAACTAAGAAACTGAAACCTAAGTACGGAAAGGAGGAGCAGGAGGAAGGGAAATAGTGATACCATATGAAAAAATGTGCTTTTTTTAATGGTCAGAAGTAAGAAGGTAAAACAACGCCACAGCTATAAGCAATGTTTTTCAGTAGTTATTAACCGTATTTCAAAGATCATTTTTCTACTTCTCTCTCCAAAAAGAGACTTCAGTAGAACAGTTCAGGTCAAAGGAACAACTTTTTATTTAATAGCGTATTTTAATGACAAAAGCCATTCACCACCCATGTCTACACCCTAACTCACAACCAGAAGCAGACATCTCCCCCATCTTCTGGACATGTCAAGGTTATTTACGTACTTCCATATATTCAATATAAGAAAAGAAGACACTAACCACTTTTAAAGCCACACTGCAGAATAAATGCCCTATAACATACTACCCCACAGTATTTTCTAACAAAATCCAAAGAGCCTTTTTTTCCCCCAAGGGTTTTTGATTCTCTTTTTATCAAAAGACGTAGGAGATGCACACAGAAAGGTTTATCCAAGACAGATTTGTTTGCTACCCCCCCAAGCCAAAATTCAAGGGGGTTGTGCAGGTGAAAAAGCAGCTATTTCTACAGCAAATTATGCAAATTAGTACTTACAGTTGCTATACCCAGACATAGCTAAGACAGACACACCCTTAAGGGAGAGTAGTGAAATTGGAGAGATCAATTCAAACTTTATCAACTCACACAATGTCGCTACTAAACTAGCCTTATGAAACCTGCTACGGAAACTCAAGTAATGTTTTAACAATGATTCCCATTACTGACTCACTGGTGAATCAGAGAAATTTAAAACAAAATAAAAATTAAAAAAAATCAACCAAACACCCCCTAAATTATGGAAACACTGAAAGAAAACAGCACTTTACTTGGATCAAGTAAAGTTCTGACTGTAGATTATCTATGTGGAAAAAGATTTCAAAAGTGTAGCTTCTCAATATCTGCTCCAGCTAAGGTTTGTAAGTGTGTTGCATACATAAACTACTCTTGACACAGTCTGGTGTGGAAGAACAATGCATAATTCCTGTTTGCTACAAGTCAGGTTAGAAACTCTTTAATTGCACGAGGAACAGATTTACATTAGAAAAAAATAAGCTGTGCTATTTATTGTCATTTTAAGCTCTCAGTGCTTGGAAGTCTACATAATGTCACTCAAGCAGTCCTAAGAGTTTTGTCAGAAACACTGCTATATTAAAACATAGTCAACATGGATTCTTCTTTATAAAGGAACTTTCCATACTAGAGCACTTTCTAAATTGATGGCCGATACATATACCACCTGCTCACACAACTGAAAGTGAATTAGAAATACACTCACTTTTAACTGGAATACACAGCCAGCTTTCCCAGGAATATAAGTTTTCCGGTCTTTCCACATGAATTATGAGCCATGCAAATGCCTGTATATGATTACGAAATATATATATACCCACACTGCTCAATGACCACATTTAAGCTTCTTTAGTAAATAGCCTTCGCATTTACCATTTAGTACTGTTCAATAAAAGCATATGCTCATCTTCTCTATCGATACATTTCTCAGTAAAGGAAATTCAAGTTCACATATATCAATCTCACACAAAGCCTTTCAAAGAGCCAGGGTCCAGTATAAGATTTTCCCCAATTACAGGAAGAGGAAGAGTCAAGCTCCCCATGAGAATGACAATTCAGTAGAAATGCATGCCACCAGAGAGCTTCAGTTTTGAAAACTAAGAGTTCTCCAAAGGTCTGAAATGCCAAGGGATTTCTTTCGTACTTCTACCACCTCCCTTGAAAGTATCAACAAGCTTTCCTGGCAAAAGCAGCAATTCAGTCAACAGTTTTAGGACAGTATTTTCATCTTGCTGTACAGAAAGCTTGGCAGCTGTGGCTTATTTCATTAGTCAAGAGTGTGCAAAAGATATTATTAGAACTAGTTTATTTATTTATTAGGCTTAAATTTGCTGAGGAGACGAAAATATTTGCATCCACCAGTAGAAAAAGATTGCAAAAACGGTTTGATGACTGGCAAGTCTGAATTTAATTCCAAACTCCGTAATTTAGGAACAGCACAAATATCACAGAACAAACATACTATATTAATACTTAGTCTGCAGTCCTCCTACTTGCAAATTTGAGCAATCTACAATTTTTATTGATATAATCATAAAATGTCACTAGTCTCTGCTAAGAAGTGTAACTGTTTGCTTACAAACATGCCTTAATAGGAAAGCACTTTCAAAGTTCAGTGGTGATTTTACTGGGGTTGGGGGGAGGAGGACAATGGTAGGAAGCATGGCTGCTCATTGTGATCACACAATTTAACTGCAGCAATGGCTACTGAACAAACCAGCACTGTGACGAGTCTAGAGCATTACTGACATCAAGTTCCATAATGACCTGAACCCAACCTAAAACTGCTGACACCAAAATAAAGCCGTCCTGCCTTGGCCCCAACTATGTGTTCCTATCCTCCATGACCCCTCCTTTAAGCCAACATGAACATCTGGTGACTACAGCGGCCATCCACCTAAGAAAATGCTCTGTGTTAAGAGATCCATTTTGCTAACATCAGTCAAAACCCAGAGCAGCTTCTCAGCCGACCAACTATGGAGTTTCAGGAATACCTCTACTGACACCGGAGAAAAACCAAATGATCAGAAATAAGCAGGGGAAGCTACCACTCTGGGCTGCAATGCCAGTGTAGATGACTGCAAACATACACCAGACAGGATAGAGCTGCACCATTACGCAGTCCCCAGGCTTAAGTCAAGCACTTGCATCAGCTGGAGCTGGGGCGCTACTTAAATTCAAAGTGGAGCCCCTGCCAGACTCACAAATTTGCAGATGAATACTCATACACCCATGGTAAATCCAAATCACTGTGTTGCCTAAACTTCATAATGAACAAGAAAACTACAACAAACCCATAAGATACTACAGACTCCTTGTTACCCAGACTCTAGCCTTCCTTTTAAAAAAAGGACACTAACATATTCTTTCGTATCTTGCTCCTTTTGGATTTGAGAAAATTATTTGAAGGAACCCTTGAATGTTTAAACACAAGAAACAGAATATTTCGAGTATCTGTGTGCCCATCTTGAAGTATATAAAACTGACATACAGAATTGATCAGTGTCAACATAGCTATACTTTTAGTTGCAAAAGTGCTTTTGGCCTGTCCTGCCACACGGTTCAACTCAGGGGGGTACTCTTGGGTAAAGTTATAGATGACTGACTAAGAGCAATCTAAATTTCAAGCTTCATGACCAACTGCCTTAAATTAAAAGTTAGTACCAAACAGACATGCTCTTCAACATTTAGGGATGTCTTTTGTAAGAAGCTGATATAACTGCCTATTAGCTCAGAGCAATGCACAGTGCCTCTCCACACATGGTTACAGTCACTCAGTGCAGTGTCAGTCAGTGCTATGGCAGAGACATTTCCCATCACCTCCTCTCTGCCTACCACCTCACCAGTTCCAGAACCAGCGTTTCTAAGACACAGGCCAAAACAGAAAACCGAGCCAGGCTAAAAACACACACTGTACTTCTGCTCACGGAAAACATCCTCCTGTACAGCTGCCTGCACCATCCTATGAACTCTGGTACCAAGAGAAGACAGGCAGCAGAATATTATGATTTTAATTATTTAAAAACCTAAAAATTCTAGTTAACATAAAATTTACAACTCCACTGCTAACATTTTCAAAGTTTCAGAAGTTAATAGGACTTTTTTTAACCAGCACTTTTCATTACACTGAAGACTAATTAAATAACAGCAATGAGCTCATGACAAGCATGCTACTGTTCTTTGTATGATGTTTTTTGATGCTATCAAAATTGACTAATTAAAAGTAAACAGAAAATGAGAAGTGTTCAGATTTAACAGTGTATGGAAAAAGATCCTGTTTAAATGAAAAATTGAAGATCAAATTCTAAGACCTAAAAATTTACCAGGTTTACTTGATGCAGCAAGTGCCCAGAGAAGAAGAGATGTTTTCAATTGTGTCTGAAGAATGTGAGAAATTGCTTATACTTTTTATATCCTACGTATGTGTAAGAACACTTCACCGTAACTGTTTGAAAAAACAGAAGTTTTATCAGGGTTAGAGTTGTGGTTTTAACCCCAGCGGGCAACCAACCACCACACAGCCATTCACTCATTCCCACCATGCCCCCAGCAGGATGGGGAAGAGAATCAGGGGGAAAAGGGGGGAAAAACACAATGGTTGAGACAAGAACAATCCAACAACTGAAACAAAATAAAGTTTTAATAATAATAATGAAAAGGAGAGGGAAGGGGAGAGGAACAAAATCTAAAGGGAAGGGGAAAAAAAAGTGATGCACAACTCAACTGCTCACCACCTGCTGCCTGATGCCCAGCCAGTCCCCATGCAGCAGCTGGCAAGCCCTGGCCAACTCCCCCAGTTTACACACTCAACATGACGTTCTATGGTATGGAATATCCTATGGCTAGTTCGGATCAGCTGTCCTGGCTGTGTCCCCTCCCAGTTTCTTGTGCCCCTCCAGCCTTCTCACTGGTAGGGCCTGAAAAACTGAAAAGTTCTTGACTTCGTATCTGTATTACTTAGCACCAACTAAAAACATCAGTATGTTATCAACATTATTCTTACACCAAATCCGAAACACAGCACTACTCCTGCTACTAAGACGAAAATGAACTCTATTCCAGGTTAGTCAACACTTAAAGTTTAATATTGTAGAACAACGCTTTCTCCCTACAACTGAGAGAAACTGTGATAAAAGCAAGAGCTAGTGAAACAGCTTAGCCTAGCAAAACAACTCCTGCTAAGACTTCAATGCTACTTACACGGTACAATACATTATTATTAGGCTTGGTACATTTTTCAATCCTTAAAGTATACTTGCATGGATTTTCAGCATTACAGGTTATCCTGTATTATAGAAGTTGGCATTTATTCTTCCTGTTCAACAAGGTATCTTAATTAACAGGATTTGGGTTGGGTTGTTTGGGTTGTTCTCCTTTAAGTGAAAATCAGGTACATAGCTTCCTAGATAAACTGGGATCCGTTTATCACAGCCATTCCTGCTACACAGAACGATACTTCTTCCACTTTAAAATTGGGTACAGAGGTAAACCAGGAACAGTATCAGTTAGCTTAGTTTCAAAGCACAAATAGTTTGGTCTCTAGTATCCCTCCACATGCAGAGAATGTCTTACAAAACGTAACTGTGATTAAGCAAATAAGAAGGAACTGTACCAAAAAAAATTATAACATCTCAAGTGAAAGTATCAAGTCAGCAGGAGATTTAAACTTGTATATTCTGATGTGTACTGCCGTTTTCATGCTCCTTTCTAGGTTAGTTTTTTGTTTGTGGCTTTTTTTTTCCCTTCTTTAAATCAAGTCCCCTTTAGACAAGAGAAAGAAGCTTGAAATAAAACATTTTAAAATAAGCAGACAATGAAGGGCTGGAATTCTTAGCCACTTTTCTAATTACAATCTCCACTAAATCACAGGCTTCTACTATGCTCTAACACATTCAGGCCTTACCTTTTCCCACCGTAAACTTTAACCTACTGAAGAACAATTTTAACCAGTATTTCACATCACCGTGCATGCACTGTCTTTATACTAACCACGTTATCAGAAGTAATATTGCACAACAGAAGAGAAACTAGCTTACTGTCTTTCCCGGTAAATACGTACTTCATATGATATTTCAAGTTTCACAACAGAATGATTGGTACACCCAGCTCAAATGTGGAGAGCTGGTTGAACCAGAAATGACATTCTATTAAATGCCAAGTAGTCTTCTTTTAAATACTAGTGAGCAAGAATAGACTGCTGATAAGTTTAGCACCATTTTAAAAATACAGGATCATGAATGCCCTAAATTAAGTGAAATTACTACTAATAAAATACAAACAACAAAAAACTATTTAGCAATCAAAAACTACTTCTTTGCTCTTGCTTTCAGATTCTCTATGACAAGAGACAAAAACTACAGTTATTTTAAGGTTTTAATCTTTTGAAAGATCTTTACCATATCCTCCCCCCACCATTAAGATCTAACAGTGTTCAGTTTAACTGACACTTACTCATCAATGGCATTTCTTCATGAACTATACCAACCAAACCTGCATATCCATATTCTCTCTTTGTATAAAATTTTCAGTAACAAAATGATACAATATCAGCAATGAAATATGTTCAATAAAGTACAAGGTTTTTTAAAATTCACAAACACTACAGAAACTTTTCAGCTTGTTTTTACAACTTTCCTGCACAAATGTCTGAGTATTTTTCTAAATTACAAGCTAGAGTAACAACCTTGTAATTGGACAAGGCTAAAATTATTTTCATGTCTGGCATTAATGAACCAACTACAGAAACTCCCTAGATATCAACCCTGTAGCTCACAGACACAAAAGGTGAAGTATTTTGCATGGAACTACCTTGGTAAAAAGTAAACTGTATTCTTTCCACATTCCTACTTAACCAAAAACCTTCTCCACGGTATTTTTTTTTAGGCGAGTCAGAAAACCAAGACATCTGACTATGGCTAGGGATGGGAACAAAACAAAAGATTTCTCATCCTCTCCTCAGATCAAGGCCTCTCTTTTCTGCAGCAAAAGAAAAGATTTCTAGTACGTCTACTGGAATTTCATATCACTATGTTATAACCTCCTCTGCTGCTAACAGGAATACAAAATTGGTGAGAAATTTTCAATTCCAACAGCTTACTGCAACAAGTCTTCAACGGAGGAACAACACTTCAGGTACCAAGGAAAGACTTGAACTGTTTATAGTTATGACCGACATTCAAGTCAAAAGGTTTTAGCAGCTCTAGGAGTAGAGTATTAAATTAAACATAGACTAGTTACCAGCACCCAACACTCTCTGCAGCTCAAAGAGATTTAGGGTTTTTTCCCCATCTTTCAATATTTATTTCTCAAAATTGATGCTCTCAATATAATCTGATAGTTCCATCCACTTCTGAAACCTTCAAATGCAGGAAGGTTGTGTAAACCTTACCTTCTAAACTGCAGAGCAGTTGGGTAAAGAACTCCAAAACTGCTACGAACAAAGCAATGCCAGATTTTTCTAATCATGCTCTGGGTGTTTAAATGAGAAGTCTTTTAACTACATTTTCAGATCTTCCCATTAGAAATACTACAGCACAACTGAACAAGATGATAAGAGCCAGATTTTGAAATATGTCTTATTATATATTCTTATATTAAAGATAATGGCAGAATGTTGCAGCTAACTCTTGAGAAGTCAATTTAGCTGATAAAGAATTCAGAAGAAGGGTAACTAAGTATTTTGGCACAATACTATGTGCGTATTATAAGCTCTTAACAAATATGTACACAGTACTTCTTTTCTTAGAAGATGAACAGTTTGAGCTGGGAAAAGCATAAAAGAATAAACATCTGTTGCAAGGAGACGGATGAGGAACTAATATCCACACAGGAAAACAGTTTCCCAAATACTAATCACAACCTGCACTTAAGGACATAACGAGGTAGAAAACTAGTAGAGTACAGAACTACTTACCTATGATGACTTTTGTAAAACAAATGGAAGTGTTCCAATGAGTATCAATATTTCAAAATACTGTATGTGAAACCAAACAGCTATCTATTCATAACAAAGCAGCTAACAGTCTGCATGACAGAAGTAACACCCACCTTCAAGAAGGCAGGAAATTTAAGTTCTCCCCAGCGGAAAAGCAGTGAATTATTTTCCGTATTTAGCAAGTCACCTAGGTTTGCTAACATGTTATACTTGTAGACTGGTTAGTCACAATCAGTGGAACGTGCCACCATCTCGCCATTAAATCCATCTACCCTTTTAGAATAAGGAACTGCCTGCCGCACATGGCTGTATCTACCTGTAAAGATACAGCTTCCCAAGCCGTATCTTCAAGCAGCCACAACCCGATCTCTGTTCAAATTCAAAGCGGAGAGAAGAACAACAATATTTTTTAATTTATTAATATTAAAAAATAATATTAAAAAGAAGTAGAAAAAATGCAGGATTAAGACACGCGGGCGAAGCCACGACCTGACGCCTCTGCAGCAGACAGCAAAGGGACCACCTGCCTGCTCCCGGCCCCAGCCTTGGCCGCCACCTCAGCCCTCCAGCACACCGCACCCCGCGGGCCCAGCGCCGCGGAGCGCAGCCCCGCTCCCAGCTCGGCCCGCGGCCAGGGCCTGGGCCCCGCGGTCCCGAGGGCGCCCCAGCCCCGGCGGCCCTGCGGCCCCCCACTGCCACAACCGCTCCCCGCCGCTGGCGGCCCCGTCGGGGCTCGGCCTCCTCCCGGCCCTGCCCGCGCCACTTCTGGGCCGCGGCCTAAAAATGGCGGAGGCGGCCGCACTTCCCAGGTCGCTCACCCCCGCGCCCGCCTCCGCTCCAGCGCCCAGCCGCACTCACCGTCCGGCCGGTCTCTCGTACCCCGCCTCCGTGCCCTGCCGCCTCGCCACCTGCCTCGTCCCTCCGGGCCCGGAAGCCGCCGCCGCCGCCTCACGAACCCCCACCGCGGCCGGCCGCCATCTTCCTTCCCCCACCAGCGACCGGGCGGCGCAGGCGCCCAACGTCAGCACGCCCGGCGGCGCGAGGGGCACGGCCGTTGGGAGACGGCGGGCAGGGCGCAGGCGCGCGGGACGAGGCGCGCGGGGCAGGGCGCGTGCGGCTTCCGCGGGCCCTTCCGCCGCGCCCCCGCCCGCGCCCGCTCGCCAGCGGCCCGGCAAGCCCCGCCCCTCGCAGGTAGAGGCGCGAAGAGCGGCGCGCACGCGCACGGGCCAGGGTCGCCCGGGCCCTCGGTAGTGCAGGGGCGTGCACCGCCGCCCCCCCCTCTCTGCTGCGGGCGAGGGGGGCCGAGAGGCCGCCGGGGCGGGGTACTGCCCCCCTCCGGGGTTGTGCTGCGACGCTGTGGGTGGCCGGGCCCCAGCCGCTCCCGAACGGACAGGCCCCCCCCAGCCGGGCAGTGTTACCCTCCCCCCCCAGCCGGGCAGCGATAGCCCCCCAGCCAGCCAGCCTGCCCGCCCGGCACCTCGGACATCGTCCCTTCTGTTTCCCCCTTCCCACCACCTGGCTTCATAACGCAACAGCGAGTCTCAAGGCCCAGCATGAGCTGTGTGATGGTGCGGATCTCCCGAGATCACCCGATCCCTGCCACGCTTCTCCTCAGGAGCATCATGTTAGCTTAACGAAGGTACCAACGCGTAGCGATGCCTCCCAGTTGTAACTACCACATCCATTTATCCAGAAACCTAGCTAAAGACGTGCAGAATAGCTTTTTTTTCCCCGCATAAAAATGAGTTACACAAGAGCCTATGGATTTAAAAGATGAAAATGTCTTAACGCTGCTTGAACATTCTACAGTGCGAACAGAGTTACAGCAGGAGCAGCTACTATAAAACATATCCTGGACCAAAGGGGGCCACTGAGCTTCCTAAAATAAAATTTCACCATGCACTTTGCTTTTATATTTGTTCTTTAGTTATAATCCTTCTGATGCAGTTAAGGTGACTGTGGTTCATTAGAAAGGTACGTCTGGTTTATTGGCTTGTAGGAGCTGTAATGCCACTAAAGCACAGAAATAAAATGCTGTGTGAGGTAAAGTGCTTCAGCTGAGGTAGCCCAACCCGTTGCCATAAACTAGCTTGGCCTTTTATAGCAGCAACGTTAAGTTTCCAGTAAGAGCTGAAATAATACCATATTTATCTCCCTTTCACAGTATCAGTGAAACTCGATTTCACACAGCCGGCTTCCTCTTTGTCCCTGCTGTTCCTCCTGGCAAAATCTTCCTTCTTCCAGCTGTGGTGGTAAAATTAATGCTTAAGATTTGAGAGGGCTGGCCAGGAGGTGTATCCTAACTAAAAGAACATTCCTTTCAACTAAAGCCTGTGATTGTTGCCAGCTCCCTGCTTCTGAGCTAAGATAATACTGGGTGTGCCACTCCCATGGGCTCCACCGAGAGCCATCCCTCCATAGCGTCATTTATTGTTTGATTCCTTCTTAGAATTGTGGCACTTCACAAGACACTTAAGGAGTCCATCCTTCCCAGGATGGATACTGGGCTTTGTTAACATCAAAATTATTGGTTTTTCTCGCCTTTTTCTTTTCTGAAACAGTGTATAGGTTGGGTGTCTGCGATCACTTGGCAGAGAACAGGGAGTGGAGGGAGATGCTGCCCAAATGTTCTCTCACTATGATCATAGTTAATAACGCCTCTGTCTAACCTGTCCTAAACTGCACTTGTGTTATTACACACTTGGGAGTCCCCAGATCTCCAACACAAGTTAATAATCACAGGATCTGTTTATCAAAAAGGTCCTCATTAATAAAATCATAACATGCACCTAATGTTTATAAAACACAAGGTCTTAATTAGAAACATCTTTTAATTTACACTAAATAATAATGGAAAATTATTGAAGCTGTAAAAATCCACTGTCCTGATCAAACAGTAAGAAACCCAAACAAATAAACCACCACAGAAGTTGATGCAGCTCATCAGTAAACCTTCTGAGAGTCAAGAACAAGCTTCTCCATCTCTTTTAGAAGTTCACAAAAAAATAGAAGTCACATCTACATTTCTGCTAAAAAACCAGAAACATGTTGAAAATTTCCAAATCGGGAGAGGGATTTGGAAGAAACAAATAATTGAGCCACTGGCTTTTCCGTTTCTTTGGGTCTCACGACACAGGCGGGTGTCCTTACCAACATACATGTGGAGCAGAACAAACCAAAAGGACTACGCTGTGGATGACACAGCACTGGAGTACCCTGTATCCACAACTCCCCTTACTCAGCCGGGAGCTGGATTGGTCCAGAGGGCTGAGAAACAAAGTTCCCAGGTTTTTCTGTTCAGATAAAGGAGCTGAGGCTTAATCTTAGTACTGGAAGCTGCGTTTAGTCTGAATGTCGTCAAGAATCTGCTGTAATTCCTCATCTTCAAACCGGCCCTCCAGACTGCAAGACAAGAACAATGAGGATACATTAAAGGTTTTAGAAATAATCTCCCCGTGAATTCATTTCAGACAGCCACAATTCTCTCCCGTCAGTCTCAACACCATCATCACCCACCTGTACGGTACACCAGGAACCACCTGTAACATTACTGTACAAATACCACTCCAATCCCTATGCAGCGCTTCCTCTATTAGGGACAGAACTCCATCCTTCCCAGGGCTTTGTGCTGACTAATTCCAAAATGTTTTATCAAAAAGGCAAGGCAGGTGCATGTTTAAGCAGACTTCTAAATGAAGTCCATGTAGCCACATGCTCATAAGCCAGTCCAGGCTTGCTATGAAATCTTAGCTCATGAGGAAGAAACTATAATTCAGAAGAATGTTTTGTTCCCTCCTCTATCTTAGGCCATGAGGAAACAAATCAAGATATGAAGAAGTTACTGCTCCCCCCCTCCCCGTATATTAGCCACAAAGCAGTTAATAGGAGCACTGTCATTTGCTCCTACAGAAAAAAAAATCCACCAACACCACCAACACAGCTGGGTGGGCTAAGAAATCCAATTTAAGCTGTTTACACTGAGTCCAGTAAAACTTGTCAGAAGTGCATTAGGGACACTTACAAATAGTGCCTCACTGTCAGATCAATGGGTGGGTGAAGAAAGACCAAGACCAGTAGTTTTTCCATCAACAGAGCTGGACTGAAGAGAGGACATCTACCCCTAACTGGCTTTAAATCACAGGAAAGTTAAAGCAGTCTTTTCACGGTATGTAAATGCTCACCTAGGAATCAAAGCTTTTGCTTCCTCAGCTGTCTCAGGACACAGGTTGGCCAAACATGCCAATTCAAATTTATGGAGCTTCTTCTGGAGCAGCAAACTGTAAGGAAAGACAGTAACTTGGTGAAATTACAAGTAAGACAGGAACATAAAAAGTCATAAACCAAACTGATATATTTTTTCACTCTGCTTTTGGCACTGAAGTAAATGTTTTTTCAGGAGGAAAGATTCATTATATAATTGCTTAGAAAAAAAAAAGTTACACCTGTTAACTGCACTTCCCCCGAATTACTCTACAAAGTCTAGAAAATCCTCTCATCTAATGCAGTCAGCTGTCATTTAAATACTGGAAACAAAGCAGTTCAGAAGGCTTGACCTAGAAAAAGTACAACCCTCCATGAAGAATTATGATCAAATTTCTTGCCTCTTCAGAAAGACAAGGTTCAGAATTATAGTACAAATCAGGAAACACCATTAAACTGTACTTTCATAAAGCAGGATCAATATTATATACCACATTCTCCAGTACAGTCTTATACTCTTAACTTTTCCACTCACCTACGGACACTGGCAATGGTTTCACGGTTTTTGAAGCGGCTGAAGCGTGCCGTGTAGTTCAAGGTTTTCATGAAGACTTCTGAAAGCTCCTGCTCGTCTTCTGCACTCTCATTCTGTTGCTTACGATGCTCAAGAAGCATATGCACTTCTGAATTTAGAAGAGTTTCCGCAGTTTCAAATTCTGCATTTGAAGGAGTGGACACCAGCATAAAAAGAAGGTGAAGCACAGATGAAAAAGTGCACTTGCAGCAGTTGTGTATGTAAATCGAACTTTGGGCAATAAGGAAATGAAGAATGTGTTTCACAGCAATTGTGCAAGCCTTGTCACCAATGACTGGGTGGCATTTCACACTGAAAATGCTGATAAAAATTACACCGCTTCGAGTGACAATCCAACGTGTTTGTATTTTTGACCATGCATTTTCCATTTGCAGCCCTAACCTTCTGATTTGACACATTTTTGCAATATGCTTTCTTCACCCATTTTTGGCAGAACTTAAGTAACACATGATTTGTTTTAGAAAAAGATATTTAGAACTGCAATACTCAAAAGATTCAGAAATGACACCTCTGGTCTTTGGAAGCCTCTGAGTTCTTAGTCAACGTAGGCACTGGTGAATGTTTTTAAAAAGGCTTCATTTACTTGATAAGTTAATTGACCCACTGATACATTATTATCAGGCAGAAGTTTTAACTAATCTTAATAGACACAACCACCCCCCATTCTTAGCCAACTTTCTTTGGTTTTCATCATCATGATCACTATATTTATTCCAGTAACAAGAAAGTCTTTCAATATCAGCAGTACGAGCCATTCAAAGCAGCAGGATCAGAGACTGCCTCCCTGGATGCCCTTCAGCACTGTTCTGTAACAACAGTCGGACACAGGGCAGTGCCAGAAAGGGACTGGCAACCTTTAATTTGCATGGAGCAAGAAAGTAACTTGGGCTGAAAATGGGTTAGAAAACAGATTTTAGTGTAAAAACATAAAATAAAAATATTTCAGGACTATGCTTTTGTTCATAACTCAAAAAAAGAGCAGAGTGGCCTTTAGGGTTCCTCCCTCTCCCACCCCCCTCTGGAATTTATACTGAATACTTTTCTGGGAAAAAAATTAAATACACAGACTGTTAGCGTCCCTAGTCACAACTCAGACTTCGGACACCCGGTTTCCTGAAAAAGTAATGGTTACAGCAAAGAACAAGAGATTTTCGCTATAACCTGAATTATAAAATATTTCCTTTATTCGCGTACGTAGCGGTCCACAGAAGTAAGAACGGCCGCATCTTGGCGATCACGGGGTTCCTCAGTAGATGTAAGTGACTTACTCTCCCTGATGTGGAGCACCCGGGTCTCTGTGCCTGGCGGGGCGGCCAGGCCGCGGAGCAGCACTGCCGTCCGAGGTGCCGGAGGGCGAGCTCATGGCCTCAGGAGCCAGCCGCCGCCTCACGGGCCTGCCCGCCGCCAACCGCCGCCCGGCCCGCCGCCTCAGGAGCCAGCCCCCTGCCTCAGGGGCCAGCCCGCCGTCAGCTGCTGCCCGGCCCGGCGCCCCCGGCCCCCTGGCCGCCCCCGCGGCGCGCACCTTTGGGGAAGACGAGCTGCGAGGCGTCCTCCTCCACGTCCGCCGCCCGCGGGTCGCTGCCGCCCGCCGCCATCGCCTGAGCCGGCACCGGAAGCGCGGCACCGCCTCAGCCCCGCCGCCCGCCAGGGGGAGCAGCCGGCGCCGCGGCGGGCCGAGCCTCAGCCACGGTGGGGCGGGGCGGGAGCGCTGCCGGGGGCGCGGCGGGGTGGCGGCGGTCTGCGCGCGGCCGGCCTTACGGAGGGAGCGAAAAGCGCGGTTATGGTTGTGGGGCACCGAAGGGGAGCGAAGGAACCGGGCGTCTCACCATCCCCCTGCCCCCACAGCACAGCCCGGTGAGGTGTTTGTAAGCTCGCTTAGCAATTAGCAACTAGAGACCGAAAGCGGCGGGGTGCTGGAGCTGTATTTCTGTGAAGACAGGCCAGAGAACTGTGACGGACAAAGGCGCTACGGGCCCAGAGTCATACCAAGGCGCGAACGGCGGCCCGAGGGAGCCGGCTGCGGGGGAACGCTGAGGGAGTCCCTGGGCTCTCACACGGGCAGAGCGGGGGTCGGGCCCAGCTCAGGCCTTTGGGAAATAACCGACAGCTCCGAACTGGGCACGGTCGCCCCTCAGGCTCTGGAGTCCTCGCCCAGGGGCACCGAGGCCGCAGGCGCCTCTCCACCCGCCTCGCTTCACGCCTGCGGCGGCGCGGGGCAGGCGCCTCCATTTTGCCATCAGAGATCCTCGAGCGAGGCAGCGAGCCGTGACCGGCGGGCAGGTGTCACTGTACCGGAATGTCCGTCTGGCTCACGGTGACTGACCGACTCCACTCTAAGGAAGGAGTGTTGACACCATAAGTAACACGCTTTGAAAGGGAGGTTACTTTACCTCTGGGTAGTCTGAAAACCTACACACCTCTAGAAGTCGTAGGCAGGCTGAAAACGATGCTATAGCTCTCCCGACACTATGTCAAGGCAAAATAACTTATGGAGCAGTATTTTCCCTGGAGGGCTCCCATGTAAGTGCCTAACCAGCCTAAGACTCTTAAATCATCTTACCAGACCTTACTATGCCCTGTGCTCTTAAAGAAAGGCAAAAATAGACCATTGGAGGATTTATGATGAAGCCACTCCTATCCTCATGAATTTGCATCCATGCCTAAGTGAATTGCTTCCTGCATGCTGGCAAAAGGAAGGCATTAAGAATAAACAAATAAGAATATGAAGGGATCAAATAAAAGATTTTTAACATTTGTTATTTGGATAAACAAGCATGGCAGAGAAACTGATTGAAAACTAATTTGCTAAGTGGTACAAGCAGAAAGACATTGAGGAAGACGGAATGAAAATACCTCAGGGAACATCTGGCAAATTAAACAATTTCAATTAGGTTTACAAGGAAATAAGGAAATCCATGCCAGACTGATGAGAGAAGCATTTAAAATCACTTGGAATCCTGATGGCTTCTGAAATAACCCATCCACTCAGAACATCGTGAGTCTCAGAGCAGTAGGCAGAGATTTTAGTTATTAATTTCACGTTTGTTTTTCCCCAAGGATCCGTTCTACTTACGTATAAAAAAACTGAAACAATTAAGAGAAAGCCAGATACTTGGAAGAGTTTATAGGTTCAGCTAAAGAGGCTATCATGGAAGATAAAAGGTTCATTATCACTGATGTGTTTGGTTAAGGTCTCAAGAGTCAAATAAGAGACAAATAAGAACATTCTTGAATGGTACTTCTCCCCCCCCCTTTTTTCTAAGAATTTAAAAAATGCACCTAAAACCCCACAGTAAATATTGTTCAGCTACTGCAACAAACCAGAGTACCTGACTTTTTCTTTGTTATTTTTCAAACGCACTGGCTTCTTCCTGACTAATTACTTTTTCAGCATTCATCAATTCAATTGAAAAATATGCATAAAAAAGAAAATGAGCTAGATTGAAATAAAGTTAGTGACTATAGGAAGATTCAGGCATATTTACTGGTGATATCTTAAAATGAACAGATTCAAACAGACAAACAAACTTGGCCAAATGTAATTTGTTGTGAACAGAGTCCCTAGTATTCTATATTCCAGGGCAAAAAAATATTGACCCTTGCTGGAGACACGTTATTAGGTAGTGGATTGTTAGACAGATCTACTACGGTAATTTCTACACTGCTGCAGTTTAAACTGTAACAACTAATTGCACCAACACAGATCTTAAAAAAAGCTTAGCTAAATACCTCTGTGTAATAAAATGTAAGGAGAACGAATAATGAAGATGTTCTATTATTAGTATATTTTGTAATATGCTTTTCCTCTAATTTGCCAGCAGAAGAAACGTTACCTTCCTAGCAGGTTTTAAGCTTTCTAGCAATAAGTATGTATTTTATGTGGAGCATCAAAATGCCCAATTAAAAAAAAATGTATGCAAAGGATGGATTAAAAGTGAAAAGATTAGGATACCAAAACCTTAATCTCTTTTTATTGTCATCAGCATTTCTAGCGTGTGATAGGGGTAGATCCTGGTGGAGATAACATTACCTGCTCAGAACACCATGTGCCGTAACAGCTGTTACTGCATAAGACATGCATGCTTTCTCATCTGTGTCCTTAAAAAGACAACTTTTCAGGTTTAGGTTTTCATACCATTTTACCATTGCCTTTTTTTTTTTTTTTTTTACTCCTTTTAAAATTATATATCCAAAGCTATCATGAATGAACATGTATGAGCAATATAAAGTTCTATTAATAGCCAGTAATAAAGTCACAATAAGCCTTTGAATGCAAAACTGGCTCTTGCATGATCTGTTAAGTTTTTAAATACATATACAATGACATGTAAACATACTATCAGCTGGTTGTCTAATACATAATGTGTGTCTGATTATAAGAGTAGTCTATCTGACTATAGACAAGGAAAAAAATTATGGTTCAGTAATCTGGATATTGGTCAATTTGTAGAGTTACTCATTTGAAGCAACATGGTAACAATACTCTTCTGGGCTTTCTGTTTTGGGAGTGATCATAAAACATATTCACAGGTCATGTTTTTCTAGACAGCATGAAAAGCAGTTTAGGAACTTTTCTATCCTACTGCTTCATGTACTACAATTCATTTTGAGAGCAATCCTCATAATACATAGGTCAGTATAAATATTAATTTATGAAGTTGCATGGGAAAGTGTTCCGGTTTAAATTTTTATCTTCAAGAAGTGACATTTCTCCATCGTAATTAGGTAGCTTATAATAGAAAATTTATCCCCAGAAAGGGGTTTGTGTGTTTAGAATAAAAACGCTCAAGTATTCTTCCTTTGAAGCATCTTATAGAAATTTCTCCTAACCTTTCTGTAATTTGTTTTTAAAAGGAAGTGTTAAATGACCAATTCATTTAGCTTCTTATTTCACACAGAAGTAAAAACAAATAAAGTTTTTTCTGGAGAATTATCCTGGTTTACATTTAGTCAGGATTGAACTATTTCAGTGTGCAGTTGTACGTACACCCTTCTGCCTGGCCTCATCTTGATGGTGAGCTGCTGAGTGTTTCTGCAGTTACAGAAAACAGCACGCCTGAAAGAACCCCTGATGAAAGACACCGGACAGAGATTTTTTTGTCTGACTGATTCAGTGTGAAATCAAAAGAAAAAAGCCAAGGAAAAACATATGCCATAAAAATATACAAATAAGTCACTGTATTCAGCCAACAAAGAAGCTGCAAGACTTACCTGGGCACATGACAACAGTGGGTGCTAGTTACATGGTCAACTGCAGAATTTACAAGTCACCTGGAAGTCACGTTAGCCACGGAATCCTGCTCAACTGACTCCTCACACTGCACGGGGATTTACCTTCTAAGGCTTTACTAGTCCCAGAAGCCTATTTCTGAAAAGAAGTTTTTGATTTGTAGTTGCACTGAAGTCAGCGAGCTTCTCAGCCATATTTGAGTCAAAACTACCTCTCTCCCTTGGTTTGGTTGGGGTTTTTTGGGGGCTCTTATGCCTGTTCTTCATTGATAGCCAGGGTTTCCCTTCTCAAGGACCACAAAGAGGAAATATAGGATCTTTAACTATACATCTGTCATAGGTAAAAAATAAGCAATAACCTGAATGCGTATGGAAAAAAAACATTTAAGCGTGAGGTATTTATATCAAAACTACTACACAAACCAATTGATCCTGTCCCAAAGGAAACATTGAAATATTCTTTTAAAAGAATCTAGGAAGATGGGTGTTTCTTTTTCCTCAAATAAAGCTTTTAGATCACCCGAAGACTATAACCTGTTAAGTACAGATAGTATGTTTTCATTAGTTCATTTTAACAGACAAAAACACACAGAACAATTTTGGTAGTTTAAGCCAGATTTACAAATTCAGGATTTTCAGTACGATACCAAATTCTGTATATATGTGCTTCATGTATTTTACCATCATGACAACTAACAAGAGAGTTCTTGTCAAGTAAACATTATTTCAGGATACAAAGGCACTTTGTTGCTATGCCATTAATAAATGAAACAAATTTAATCTTTGTTTTTAGATTTCCCACTATTTTTCCTCACTTTCTCCTAGTAAGCCTATCTTGAACTATTCCTTCCAGCTTCCAGACTGCTGTCATCCCATTCTGGCAACCTCCCTGGTTCTGAACATTGAATATAATTTAATAGGTTTGGTATTTATACACGTAGCATATTGTTTCCAGATGAGAAAGATTTCACCTCATCCCCCATAAAGGCTGTAAGAGACCATATAAAGAGGACAGTACAAATAATCTTTATCCATTATGATTTATTCTCTACAATACTTCATTAGAGGATAGAGTTCAATTATGTACACTCAGAAGTTATTATATAGGTAGGAGGCAACCAAGTGTAATACAAAGAATTGGTCTGACATCTCTGCACTGAAGGTCAGAAGAGGTCTCCTGCTTTAAGGAAATAAATTAACCAAAAAAAATAAAAACCCAACAAAACAACATGTAGTTTCCAGAATACAAACAGAAAAGAACGCTAAGTCAGTGAAGATTGCAGATGTTTGTTATGTACTATGAAAACAAATTATTCTGTGCAAAGGTTAAAATGAACTCTTAGATTTTCGTACAGAGGTTGTTTTTTTGTTTGATAAACTGTAGATATGTGATATTTTGATCATAAAATGTTCCCAAACTGAAATGGCCTCAGTTGAGATTGACTGTTGAACATTATGAAAAAAAAATTAAAAAAAATTAAGAACCTCACAGTGGAAACATTCCAACACTGACAGACTCCAGTGATCAAAGACATTCTCCTGTAGTTACTGTAAAACAAAGACAATTCATAACTGCAGTGAGAGTATTTCTCAGTTGTGGTTGTCATGAGAATAAGCCCTTCTAGACCAAAAGGCACTTGCTTCTAAGGATGAGTTAAATCCAGATCAAACCAGGTACCACTTGCTTTGGAAAGTGGTAGTTCTAACCTGCTGTCCCAGCCAGGTTACTGCAGAGAAATTCTTCCATCAATTGATTTTGGTTGCCTCCGTCTCGAGGCAACTCAAAAGTACATTTTGTTTCCAGTTCACCTCTTTCATCCTTACGCATAGCTGCCATGTAATGATCTAGAAATGGGATTATTTCCTGAGACCACCTGTCCTTGTCATACAGTATTCTGAGCTAACTTAACTATTGACACACTTCAACTTGATTTTATAGCTGGGCCCTTATGGGACTAAAGCTGAGAGGGCCTGTTTCTTAGGCAGCAGACCAGTGTTTCTGATTTGCTAGCTTCTCTTCTCACTGCAACAAGACAAGAACACAGTACATAATTAGAGGCATTTCTGTTTGGTTTTTTTTTTTTTTTTGTTTTGTTTTGTTTTTTTTTTTTAAACAGACTGAGTGGGGAGATGGAAATAGGAGAGGATAAGGCTTCCCCAGTCCCAAACCATCTAGCCCACTTCAGGCTTAAGCCAACCAAGTCACTCAATCCTAAAATTCTGTTCTTTAAAAATGACAGCTAACCCTCCCCACCCCACCCCTTAGTCATCCCGTATTCAAAGAAAACGAAATCAGGAAAACACTATACACTGTTGAAGACACAGAACAGGGCAAACATTTGAAAAAGAAACAGTATTGTTGAAAAGCCTGGCACTATATGCCTGCATGACCAGTCTCACTGAGCGTGCTCAGGGGTGAAGTTTTAGCACCATTTTTTTGCTTTTTTTAAACCTTTTAGAAATTAAATTCTAACATAGAACACTTGGAACAGTAATGAGTGTAGCCCTATGTATCATACTGTTTGACAGCTGGAAGGTGAATGGTATGTCCAGAGCTGACCCCACCCTCCCCCATCACTACACGGCACCTGGGAGAGTAATTACAAACCACTCGAGTTTGTAACAAGACTGATTTATTCTCAGCAGCAGGAAATCATGAAACAATCCCTTAGTCTTCAATTGCTTTTCAACAACATCACAAGGGAAAAGTGGCCATTTATAAGAACGACCCAGTGCAGGAGGAAAGCTGGGTCAATATTGCACCATTATCCAGAACAGGACCCCCTTCTTTCCCTCATGTCTCTCTCCTCCAGCAGGAGAACGTTACACCAACATGAAACAAAACTGCACAGTTCTGTTTGCTTCTCTAGGCCCAGAAGGAGCAGCAGCATGCAGTTCTGAGCTTCCTACCAGCCCTATTCCCTGCCATGCCAGGAGAGAATTTCAGGCTTGAAACACCAGCCAATTTTAAAAGCCATCATTACCACACACAAGCAAGCAAGATATATGCAACCACATAGCCATTACTCTGCTATGCACCTGTATTTTATTTCCCGATCATTACTGATCCTGCAGCAACTTGGAAAACAAAACAAGAACCCCCACAGAACTGCATCATTTTGAAGTCCAGTGACCTCACCGAGTGTCATAATTTAGTTCATGACATCCTTCAACAATGCTGCAGAATAACAACTGGATAACTTCCTCTTAGAAGACAGCACTTCTTGTCATCGTCAGTGATGGGAGAAGAAATACAGAATGCATCAGTTTCACACCATCTGGGTAATACAGGTTTCCCCCCTCATTGCCTTGATGTGGTAATGACTAAACTATTAAGAGAATAACTTACCAGTGAAACTACTCAGCTCTATTCCATAGGCCTGCTATAAACTGGAATACTCAACAGTTCTCAAGATCGGTAGTCACACCAGAGAAAGTGGCTGTCCTATCAAAAGGAAGGTCCCCGAGACTGTTAGCTTAAGTTAAACAAATTTCAGTCACTAGTCTCACTTGTATGACTACAGTCAATGCCCCGCAAATCCCTCCCCATCCCTAATCCAATCAGGCTCCATGACTAACATTTGGACACAAAACTTGGCCGTAACAGAGAAGACTGCCCAAGGACACTGAAGTACCTTGTCCTCCACATACACACAGCATGTGCCATGTTGCTCTCTTACAGGCATAACAGCATTCTATTTCATAGCAGGCTACATTACAAAGCACGGTCTAAAAACCCAGGAAACTGTAAACGAAGAGGATTTCTAGATAATCCAACCTACAGTGGAATCTGATAATTAAAGCCTTCTAGGGTTAACTTAAATAATGGATTCATCCGCAATACCATCCAATGGTTTTTTTCCACATCTTTAAGTGTTTTCTGTCTGTGAGGATCGGGTGCTATCCAGATGTTCAACCCTCCCCAGTATCATAATGTCCGCCTGTGATGTGTGGGGATTGCGATCAGCTCTCGGTACACAACAGATACCAGAGGTTAAAAAAAATTAAAAAGAACCTAAAAAATGTTTTGTTGGACTCCGTTGCCCAGGCTGCCAGGGGAATGCTCCTACTTGATCTGGGGGGCTTCCATAACAAACAACTCAAGTTTCCAGAGTGTTGGTAACACACAAGAACGGATCAGTCCAAAGTGGCACTTTCACTCCTAGAGGTCTTCTGCACCTCGTGACAGTTCGTAGGCATGGAGCCCCAATCCAACTGAACCCCCGTTCAGAGGGAAGGCTGAGATAAGGCTTGGGCCCCTGAAGTTCTGTCATGCTCTCATCCTCCCCCCAGGTCAGCTGGAAGGCAGACTTGGCAACGGAAGCTAGCATCATAAAATGGTGCAGTAATAGAAGTAACTGGACCAGGAAGAGGAGGCATCTGCCCCAATGATGTCGTAGCCGTTGGCAGCAACTGGGGAGTGGGACTGGTCATGCAGCCGTGTGTCAGGAGTAATGATTGTAGAGGGGGGGGGCATGAAGAGTGCCATTCTGGAAACAATGCTGACGGGAAGCCATGTATTCTGCATAACTGATTGTCACCTTCTCACTGCGGTACCTACGGGAATAGCGTAAGAAAAAAGTAACATAAACAGACTATACAATATCAACAGACACTAGTCATAAAAACGTTCATCCCAGATCATCTTTTAGCTCACAGCCAGTAACAACCAACAGGAACCCACTAACTTCATAAACTACTTGGTTTGATACTGTCTGAATAACTTAGCATCAGTGTCCCAGAGGTTGAGCCCTGTTCAAGGTGATCATAATTAAGGGGACTCCTGAAGTAGCGTACAAGAAATAAATGATCAGTTTGTATCCTTTTTATCCACTTGCTGTGGGGAGAAAAAAAAGGGCGTGAAAAGTTAGCTGGAAGAAGACTCTGTTTCAGAGACTAAATAACCAGTATTTCACCATAATTTACTTCTGTGGTTATCTTCACATTTCAAAGACTAGCGAAAGAAAATGATGGAGAGTTCGGTAAAGGAAGGTTTATTATAGCATATACATGATAAAGTCCGTGTTGTACAATCAGAATTCACAAAACATGAAGTCCCTTCTGAGAGACCAGGGATCTCCAGGTGCTTCTAAAGCATGCTAAACAACAGATAACTGAAAAGTATTGCGAAGTCCATGTTACATGAGGTTTTTTCATTAAAATGATCATTTAATGAAAGCCTTCATCCTGTCCTCTTCTGCTAAAAAAACACCACCTCTGCACAACCCACCTCATTTCTCCAGAGGTAAGGAACGACCTGATAAATTAGTGTTTCTATACAAAATCAGAATGTCCCAATTTTTACTGATACAAAGGGAGCTGAAACCAATAGGACAGCTGAGGGTATAGAAAAGCAAGCAAATTCTGAAAACCAGCCAAATTTGAGTGTGGTTTGGTTTTAAGACAGCTGTCACCTCCGAATTGCTACATCGTCCACAGATAAGCACACTGAGAAAATGAAGTCCATTGAAAAGGGGATTTTTCTGTATCTTTACAACTTTCAAAGTTTCTGCTTCCTTTGATTTTTCATGTGGAAGACTGCATTAAAGCCAGTGGCACTTCTCTTAGAAAATACTAACTTGGGTCCTGCGTGGACCAAACACACTGTGCTTCATTTCATATATGCTATATGCCTAACAGGTGGTGTTTATGATTTTGTCTTTCAGACTACATCTCTCATCTGCAAGAGTCACAAAGACTTACATCTAGCACAAATACTTCAAATTACCTACACAACACTATAAAGTAAAATTAAAAGATGACAAATATATTGACTTACCTGGTGAGTTTAATCGTTTTCCTAAAATCATTGGTAATCGGAGCCTTAAAGCCACCTTTCCTGAGTAAGGAGTCTATGGTCTGGATCTGATCCCAGTCTATTGAAAAACAGAAGCAAGGGAAATTTTTCTATATAAAAATGGTGTTTCAAAAACGTAAGAGATGCATTAAAAGGCCTCTAGAAAAGCAAACCACTAAACAGGAAGCTTTGAGCTTTAGAAATACCAGCGTTGAACTGGACATACACGGCCTTATGCATGCACACTATCTGCACATGCCAACCCCTTTTATCTCATATTGGAACTGGTCTATAAAACAGTAATTCTGTTTTCTAGATGATCTCTTTCCTTATAAAGGTCTGTGCCTTGCTTCTGTTGCAGGGACCCCAAACTGTTCTATCACGTGCCACTCAAGTTTAGCTCCCTAAGTCTTAAAATAATACTTAGCTTTTTACATAGACAAACTGGGATCAACCTGATGCTCTAGCGATAGCACAGTGCACTGCTATGTGAGAGATCAGAGTTAAAATTCCTACCTTAGTCTTTTGCCCCAGAGCCAGGAGGATGCGACCACTCCACTCTGCTAGGTGGAGGAAAGGAGGCAATATTTTGAGCAGTTACCATGGTGACCGCTACTATATTTGAGTGGGAAGTGTACTCCAGAGGGGCCCTGATTCCTGCCCTCAACTGGAGGACGCTACTTTAGCAAGAATGAGGAGGAAAGGGACTCTCCTGTTGGTGCTGTGCAGCCTGCAGTTATCCTAGTTGGTGGGAGAAACATAGAAGAGGAAAGATGCAATGCTGAATGAAGCTGGAAGATCCATACTTTGAGATCCTCTATTTCTTAAGCCCTAAAACATTTTTACGCTAAGATACAGCTGCGCACAGATGTGGGATGAGAAAAAGGCAAGATGAAAACCCAGCAGCAGCTGTATCAGGTGTCATTTATCCAGATTAAGCCTGGTGGCTCCATGGCACTACTATGAGGATAGCATTGCAATCCAAACCCAAAATCCACAGATTTATGTTACCCAGTCCTGTGACACCACGTGTTGACATGTTTAGCTGCCATCTCAAACCCACCTTGTTCCTTAGCAACCTCAGGTAAATACGTGGCTGTGCGTTTGACACCTTTCTCATTGATGAATTCTATTCTGATCCCATGGATCCCAACCTATAGATGGAAATGAATAGCCAAATAAGAGGTGTTTGCTGGCACTGAGCCCACAACCGAGTCGTCATTCCCACAACACTGTATCTCTCTCTCTCTCTGGCCAGTTTGGCCTTTGCCTGGATAAGGCCATTCTCTTCCCCACTCCCTGTCCTTGCCAGGCAGGCCTCACAAGTAGCTCTCTCGGCAACATGAAGGACCTCTGCCACCTTTCCCAGAAGAGCCTAACCAGTCTCCCCACCACTTCTCCTGAAGTTTGTCAGAAGTCTGACAGCTTTCCATCTCTTACATTGGGCAAGACAGACAACATCTCTACATAACTCTACAACAAGAGTTATGCCTAAAATAGCCCATGCACAAAAGTCTACTTAATCCTTCTTGAACTAAATACACTTCCACATACAAGGTCCTAAGAAAAGATTAATACCTTTGGTCTCAACTACTTTTTATTCCCGGTTTCTGTTCACAGTATCAAAATACTTCCCAAGGTTTTAAGTCCATTGGGCCAAATCCATAAACACTTCAATGTCTTTTTTTATTCCCATTCAGATCCCCTCCCAACCAAAAGCATACTGCTAGCCCATCCTCTTCCTCCCTTCTAGTTTTCCAGCCCCATTTCTTCTAGTCCCAGTTTCTTCTATCCCCGTACACCCCTGTAATGAAGGAGACACATCACCATGTACTAACCCGAACCCGAACGGAACGAGAGAGTGATGCAGAGTTCCAAATGCACCTGTTCTCACCTCCCAGTCCAGGTAGTCACTGGCATCCTCAAAGTTAGTGAGGAGGGAGACAGAGCAGAAGAGTTTGGGCAGCTCCTCGCGGGTCAGGGGGGGAAATCGGCTGTCCTTAAGTGCACTGAAGGAAGGAGAAGATATATTGCCTAAAACAAGCACCAAATTAAAGTGTCTGATGCTCAATTATTCCCTTTTTGATTATGCCTCTGTGAAGCATGTTTCCCTTTGCTACTGCAGAGAAAGTGATTTGCATCTCTTCCTAATCTAATGAACTGTAATATGCAAATACTAGTGCAAGCTTCCTGATGCTGTCCTCCACTTACTGCAGCTGGAGGGAGGTTATGTGCTACACAAGATGTCAAAACTGTTAGTATGCAAGCTAGATTTGATGTTAGCTTTAAAATGTCAACCAAAATTCACTGGTTGCTAAGATGTTCCACTAAATCCTGATACGTTACCTCACTCTAGCTATCTGACATTTTTCAGGTTTCTTTCATTGTGAAGCATATTAAATGTAACCATGTTGATCCAACATCTTAACCTTGAATCCTTATAGATTTTCAGTAAATTAATTTCAGATTTACTTCATTTTCAATGTAATTACCTGGTTAATGTGTATTCCCTGAGTCCTGAGTGAAGATTCATGGCTGAAAAGGTCCCAATGCAGCCACGAAGCCGCTTGTCTCGCCCCGTCTTCCACGTCACAAAGAGTGGACTGAAAAGGCAAAAAAGATAAACACTCCAGCCTCTAGAGATATTTGGTTGCTAAGGGGAGACTAACAAGGTTTAAAAAGGCACATATGTGTGCACTTGCTTTCTCTCCCTCTAAGAAACCCCAATACGCACGCTTTCACACCCTGCACCCACACCCCCCCAAATACAACCCCCAACATTTCCCCCACCCTTTCAGCTTACTCCTTTCTCTCCACCAGCACTCTGTAAGCCCTCCACCAACACCTTCCTGGCTGTCTTCTAATGACTGTTATGGTTACTTGACCCCACGGATCACTTCTGTGAGTAATGGCCTCGCCTAGTAGCATCCACTAGTTTATGCGACAACCCATATAGAAATTAATATAAGCAAAGCAAAAAAGATTACTTATTTATAGTACCATTGAACATGAAAGATCCCCAAGCATTCTGCAAATCATCTATAATTCAGGTTTGCGATAAAAGCTTTTATATTTTTTTAAAGGGATAAAAAGCAAGCCTAGGTTTTGTTTCCCTGCTATTTCCATGGGGATCTGACTTCTGGGGATCTGACTTCTGGGTCTGTCCCTAGTGCTCAAACAGTTTATGTTCACATCTTTTGCTTACCTTACATTTGATATATATTTACATATATTCTCTCCTGTTGAACATATTTCTAAATCACTGTATTGTTCCTACTCAAACATCATATGAATTTCCATTTTCCTGTCTACTCTCATAAATTTACAGGCATAACAGCAGAGTCTCAAATTCAGCAGGCTCATTGCAATCTGTTAAACTAGGAGCCATGAGTAAGCCTCAAAGAACAAGAAGTTCAGAACAACAGTATTCGGAAGAGCTCTGTGAAGAGGTAAACAGGTAAAAACGACTACGAGTATTAAATGCAAAAAATTCAAGTGAGTGAAACTGCAAACAGCTGTAGAGAGAAACAGTAAAGAAAGGACAGTGGTGGCTGCAGCTCTACAAGAATGTCAGAACATCTGGAAAATTTTGCAAGGCAACTGATGCTGCTGATCTAATTATAAAAACAGGATGAATGATCTTACTTCTTCAGATTACAGAGTACTAAATACAAGATGTGGTCACTTTGAACCCAAGCATAAATGAAAAAGTTAGTCATCAGCGATTCCAAACATCAGTCTGTGGATTTCTATTGAACTTTAAAAGATAAGTAATATGAGAGAAAACATGCAATGTTAAGAAAATAATTTTCTGAGATTAAACAAACATTGACAGGAGTTCTAAAACATGAAGACAGAATAACTGCTTCTGCAACAGAGCTCAGACGCTCACTTTCCTCAAACTCTTGAAGATCTTTTAAGCAATGTATCTTTGCAGCAAACATTTTAAAAAATACTAAGATATTCTGTTTGGACAACAAACCCAGCATGGAGCAACGGTGACTCCTCCAGTAGAGGCAACAGAGCTTCTCATGTCTAAGCAGTGAGAACATAATTTAAACTGTAGTGATAAAGCAATGCCTAGTGATGTTCCTCAGAGCAATAATGGAATTAAAAACTCTATCACAGCATAAATCCATCACTCAGGATCTAGTTACCAGCTGTGACCAATGCCAGAAGTACTACCCAAAACAGCAAATAGCCTTTAAGTGATAATTGTCAAGTACTTTGCCCACAGAGGAAGCGGAAACATTCTTCCAGAACCATCAGCCACCTTATGGTTGCTTGATGAAGACTGAGGATTTACTGTTCTAGTTTTCCAACAATAGTTCAAGGCACTTGCAGGATATCATTCCTCTACACTTCCATCTAGCTACTGTATGTTGGAACAGAAAACAGAAACAGAGCGTAAGAAAACACATTAGAAAGCTTATAAAAAAAAAGACACTAAACTTGCAAAGGAGATTTCTGACAAACATTATTGTCACAGGCTCAGTGGAAATTTAGCTAAATCTAAGAAAAGTTTTGAAACCATTATTTAGCCCATATGATACTCACACCAAACAGAATAGAGAAGGGAGAAAATGAAAAGCATCACTGACAGAATACAAATGAAGTAATTTGCTTCTCCGATGCAAATTACAGGTTTACATTTCCAATTCACCTCTTTCTCCTTAAAAAAAAAAAAAGTTTCCACTGAGCTGTGACACAGCTTTCTGCAGCTATAATAGAAGAGATATTACCAGAAAGGACAGGATAATTACATTCAGAAGGCTTTCATATCTTAAAATCTCTTAAAGCACATTCTAAACAATTTTTCACTGTGGTCATAACACCTGAGGCATAAAAAAAAAATATGATTTTGTACAAGTATATAAAATGTCACCATTATAAAGTTTTTTACTGCAGAAAAGATATTGTTTCTGTATCTGAACAATAAATGCACTTAGCAAATTGCAGGTGCAGCTGACAGTAAGTCAGTTGTTCCATAGTCCCCCTTTGAGCAGTGTATTTCCAAGATGTACTGAGAAAAGTCACAACAATCTTTTATCCCTTTTCACCCAAGAGCACTGACCAGTACTTTGCAGTCATGTATCCTTAGCGTATTACGGCAATAATTTCTCCCACAGCCACAACATCCTACCTAGGTGTGTTTGATGAGGGTTTGCTAGGCTGAGAGGGCAATTTCAGCAACTACAAACTAGCTTCTCCAATTGCAACTACAAAGGGAATTTTAAAGTAGCAAAACATAGTTTGTTCAAATCAGAATTTAGCTTGTACTAGGAGAAAACCTGTTACGGTACAGATTTCATGATGCAAGTATCTTATTATTTGTCTTGCACAGCAACATGAAACTTGCATGGTGTAGTTGTAGTACCAGTTTGTAATACCTAGCATTAAAAGAAGCAAAGACTGAAGTACAAAAGCAGAAGTAATCAATTAACAATTTGCAGTCATACAGGTTCAAAACTGTAATTTTTTTTCAGTAACCTGAATAGCAAAGGGGATAGTTTCTTCCTTTACCAAGTTAATTCAAACATAACTATGTGTCTTGCAATGCCACCTTCTCTACACTGATTTGTTAACATCACTGCTAACACATAAGTAAGGTTCTCTTACTCCACAAGTATCTACCAGCTCCATAATTACCACCAAGACTGTTGTCCGTATGTGTATCTTCTTAAGTTGAGAACTGGAATTTACAATTGTTTTCAAGCCATAACCGTGTAACTTTTATGCTATTACACTGTCAATGCAGATTCCTGACCTTCACAGCTACTGCTATCTACACCTCAGGGTTCAGCACCAATTTACAAGATACGTTATCTGAGAAATAGGTTGGGACAAACCTGTGCATCTTTCTATTCCTTCCATCTACTTTTCTGTCTGTCCAGAGAGACTTCTGGAATATACCTTTGTTTCATTCAAAGATCTCTTATGTTGACGTTAATTATGTTACAAAGGATAACAATGCAAATTACTTATGTATCGTTACTTTGCTTACTGTTATAATATTTGGCTTGAAGTTCATTATGTTACTGTCTCAAGTGTGCCAGCTCATCCCCGGGTGTGGCTCCACCACAGAGCAAACCCCATGCTCTTCCCTGGGGGTACATGCAACTACTTGCTAGAAGCAATAGCATGAATACTGAAACACAAGAAAATTCAGGTAGACATTTGCCTGCAGGGGGAGAAAAGAGAAGAGCTTTTTTTTTCTTTGGAGTGCTGATCTAAAAGACTTTTAAATTATCAGCACAGAAATGCCCAGTGAATGATTTTTAACTTTTCAAATTTGGGCATAAAATTCAAACAGCTGATAGTCCCGAAAGAATACCCTTTTTGAAACTAATCAATAGAAACAGCAACAAAATCCAGCTAGGAATCTCCTTTAACACCAAAATAATGAAGCTGTATAAAATAATCTCTCTTACTGATTTAAGAACAGAATAGCAACAAGAAAATCCCTTTGCATTTCAAGTGACAAAATAATAAGCAGACTAATGTATCATTTTCTAAAAGGAGCCCAGTTAGCTTAGGTATGAAAAACAACAGCAGAAATATTTCAGTTTGGGGAGCACCTGGAACTCTTCTACATTCTAGTCCACAGTATTCCCCCATTCACTTGTATTTACAATCTTAAACAATTTACTCTGCGGTAGCATTCAGAATACGTATCCATAATCCTGCTCGGATAATAACTGCATGGAAGCACAACCTACATCTACACTGACAGCCAATAAGGTGGGGAGACATTCAATACATGAAAGAAGTCCTTGACCTGTTTAAGCCATTGTTCCTTTACATCAATTTAAAATTCATTATCTTACATTAAGGATGTCAACAACTTTTTATTTTATCTATTGTTCTGGAGGTGGCCCCTGGAGGAGCGTCAATCTGTCATTGATCTCTTCCATATAATTCTTCCACCAAACATTTTAACAACATTAACATTTCCACACCTACACATTCAACCTTCAGACAAACATTAGCTAAATCTCACCAAAGCGAAACACCTTCATAAATCCTTCTCCTCACTTCTTCTCATACTCATTTCCTTTCTTCTTAACCTTGGTATCGTCCTTGAAAGTTAACTCTCCATTTCTCCCAGTATTGCCCAACTAGCGTATCTGTGTAACACAGTTTTTCAGTTCTAGAATTGGCAAATTTTTGGTTCCCCTCCCTACTAAGTCCATTAACTCTGACAGCTGAACACCCTTGTGAGCGTCCTTGTCCAATTCTCAGCAGCTCAGCATGTGTTTCTGGATAAGCCAGAAACTTGCTTCAACTTCTTTATTCCCTTTCCATTTCCTTCGCAGAAGGAAGTCCCTCCCCTTGTCCCCTCACCAAGTTAGAGCCTCACAGCAGAAGCAGGATCTCTTCAAATTAATGGCATTATTGTACCGTTTTGTGAAACTTCTAATTTCAGTTTCACTCACTCTTTTAGTACAATTTTATGGGAGGCACAGCGCAGTTGATTTTTTGCAGAGGAACCCATTCACAAGAAAGGGAGCAAACTTTAACAGAACGTTACCATGAAGCGGGTGTGCACCCCTGTGGTAAAGTATTCAACATCTCACCCAACGCATCAGACCGAGAGCTGAAGCACCACCACACTTCCTCTTATTTTGCCTAGCTCTCTTTCTGTAGAGCTAAGCATGTTCTCCCTGGAAGGCTGCTCTTCAAAGCTCCATTCATCTCCACCAACAAATGTAACAGAATATTTTTACTCTTCTACTGTGCATTTACAGCGCATCATTTTTTGTTTCTGGTAGACAAAGCAAGCAGCAGAACGCCCCCCTTCCTCCCTGCTAGACCGGCTTCCCCATTCCCCAGAGGAAACCCCTCATCCCTCCCCAGCCAAACCACGGCTCTGGGTGCTGGTTTCTCAGCTTTCCTCCCACACACGGATTTACTTACTAGGGGTCATTGGTAAATCGAGGAAGTCGTGGCTGAGGGAAACCATAGAGATGACAGTAGAGTACATCAAAGCAGTAGCAGCACATCTCCGCTGTCACCACCAGGTTCTTGGTGCTGTTGGCAGTTCCATTGGGCCGAGTAAGTGGGCTCAGAGCTCCTGAAGTGGGATTCATTCGAGTAATTGGAGAATTTCCTGGGCCCAAAGTCAAGTCAGATACGTTTTCCCTTCCATTATTCCCATCTGTATGCTGGTGGTTCTGAAGAGGACCTGAACTGGAGCCTGGTACAGTTGTGGCCTGATTCCCATGACTGTGCGTTCCACTCCCAGACAATTTGGGCTTCTTTACCCCACAACAGCCAGCCGCCAGCTTGGGCTCAAGTGGAGGAACACAGCGTCTTTTTCCCATCCTGCTTCAAAACTCGCTGCCCGGAGCACTGCAGAACCCTGGCAAGGAGGGGGCAGGGGGAAGCAATACAAAACAGTTACAGGTGAAAAACCAACAGCTGCTTCCTTTCCTTGCTTTTGCTAAGTGTCAGAGAGGTTTGCTTTTGCAACAAAAAGAGGAAGAAAACCCTTGCCACATGCAACTAAGTACAGAACTAAAGCCAGTTCAGCAAGCAGAATGGGTGTTTTCACAGGTAAATTGAGAGTGTACACAACATGCATGAAATCACACTAATTTTAAAGTTATTGGTGAGGTGCACCGAACACTTTAACAGGTGGCTCATCACACACGTACACGCACCCGCCTAACCAGCCTTCCCATAAAGGGAATGAAACTGTACAAGAACAGAATTAAAAAAGACTTTGGACTACAGATACACCCCATCAACTACTTCTCCGGATCACCTGTCCCCCCTCAGCCAAAGTCTGCACCAACAGCAAACAAGCTACTGAAAAACCATAAGCGCATCTCCCCCATTCTCAAAGAAGAGTGACAATGACTCTGAAGGACACCACCAGGGCTGGACTCCCAGGGGTGCTGCCCTTGATTTAGCACTAGCCTAAGCAAGACGCAAAGAGAAGCTACAAGCATGAAACCACCATTTTCTAAACAACAGACTATTTTCCAGACCCCATGAACTAGAATCTGCATTTACTTTCTAGGATTAAGTATATCAACAGTGCTCGTAAATAAACATGCAGGGTGCACAGCGAGGATACGCAGGAGAGGAAGAGCTGAAGGCAGCACGCACTGTGAGCGGAGGGAAGCAATAATGGCAAGAAACAGATACGGTATTAAAAAAACACAAACCAAAAACCAGACCAGGGCTTTGCTTGCAATGAAGAGAATGCTAGCTCCTGTATCCCAAGGAGTGGAACAAACACAGGGAGGAAAGCCTATGCAGACGGAAGTGAATGAAGACGATACGCAAGGACCACATGTCAATAGTAGGAACTTAAGTAAGTGTAACACCATCCTCACCGTGAGATCTAAACACACAACAGGAGGGAAAAACGGGCCCCTGTCTGTCAAATGGGGCTAAAAGCACAGACACTAAGCCACTGAGAACACCACAGAGAAATGGAAGTCACACTCGGCTCTTGTGAGCACCAGGCTACTTGCATTAATCCCCTGAGCATCCTTCCAGCTTAACCAACAGCCAAACTGGCAGCACATCCCCGGAACGGTGGGTGCCACACACACTGAGCTCCGCAGTGTGACAGCTCCCCTAAAGCCTCCTCTGCACTCCCAAACAACACAAACTTTATCCATGAAGTTTCGTCAGCCATTGTAAGAGGCGCAGGATCCTGAACTGAACCAGAACTGGTATAAAACGTTTCCAGAGGCGTTCACCTCAACGCAAAAGATGTTCACCTGCAGCACTTACTCCGGCTGGGACTCCGCACCTCCAGGTTTTAGAAGGATGATTTCCATAAGGAAACAATTTACAAGACCTCATGAAAATTATCTTTTTTCCTTTGAGCTCTACCTTTGCAATTAAAAACAAAAAAAACCTCCAACAAACAGCAAAACCAGGAAAAAGAAATGCACAACTTTCACAAAGTCGACGTGTAATCTTTTCAGTGCCCATGAAAAGTTCCCCACTGCGGCGCAGCAAGCCGCTGGGCAGGGGAGGCTTAAAGTGATCGCTGAGAGCCAGGCGGTCAGGGGGAAAGTGATTTATTTAATTAGTTAGTTAGTTAGGTGAACCCACAACTCTCCATTTTCAACCGGAGCCGTGGTAGGGGCAGAGAAGGGACCTGCAGGACCCCCCCGCGGCCGGCAGCAGGCCCTGACACAGGCGGCCTGACGGCCCGGCGGAGGCCCGGCCCAGGGCCCCGGCCCCGGCAGTGGGAAGCCCGGGGCGACGGAGCCCGCGGAACCCGCCCGGCCGGGGCAGCGGGGCGGCGCACAGGGAGCGGGGCAGCCCCCGGCTCCGCCGCGGGCCCCTGCGCGCACCTTCCCGCCGGGGCCGGGCCCCGCCGCCCCCCGGGGCGCCCCTTGCCCCCCGCCCGCGGAGCGCCGGGCCCCGCCGCGGGACACCCGCCGCGCTCGGGCACAAACTTTACGGTGGTGTGTGCGGCGGTCCCGCCGGCCCCGGCGGGGACGCGGCCCCGGGGACATCCCGGCGCCCCCTCCCCCGAGGGCGCAGCCCCCGCCCCACAGCGGGGCAGAACCGCGGCCGCCAGGGGGCGCCAGGGAGCCAGACACCCCCCCCCTCCCCGGTGCCCCCTCCGCACCGCCGGGGCGGCCGGGCGGGGCTCCCGCCACCGCCTCCCGTTGCCCTCCTCCCCCCCGGGGCTCGCCCACCTCCTACACCCGTCCCGGGCCGGACGCGGCTTCTCCTCCGCCTCAGCCCAGCCGCCGCCGCCGCTGCTGCCCCGCCGCCGCCTCCTTCTCCCGCCTCATGGAGCCATGGGCCTGGGCGAGGCTCCCCAGAGAAGCGGGCCCGGCGGGCGGGAGAGGGGGCAGGGCCCGCCGCAGCCGGGCCGGGAGCCGGGCTGCCCGGGGCCGCCGGGCAGTGAGGGGAGCTGGAGGACTGGAGCGAGGCCGAGGGAAGGTCCTCCGCTATCCCGGCAGCCTCCTCCCTGCTTGTGAGGTAATGAGGGAAAAATGTACATAGTCCGCCAGCCTCCCGTCGGCCCCGCGGTGCCAGGGGGACCATAGAGAAGAGAGGACACTCTTTCCCCCCTCGGAACCATAGATACCGGAACTTCCGCTCCCTGTCGGAGGCGGTGTAGGGCCGGGCTCCCGCCCCATCACGTGACGCGCCGCACGTGCTAGGACAAACAGTCTCGGGGGCGGGAGGGGTCGGTGGCGCGCGGGGCTCTCTCGCCCCCGCGCTGTCGATGGGGGGGCAGGGGGCGGGGTCACACCTCCAGGCGGCAGGGTGCCGCTCTCCCATTGGCGGGCGGCCACTATGACAGCACTCCCGGGGAGGGGCGCGCTGCCGGGACCATCCATTCCGCTGCTCGGGGCGGGGGGATCTCTCCGGCCTCCCCCAGTGCCTTGGGTGCTTTGGTCCGTCCCGCCGCGCGGGCGGGCTCTCCCTGCGCTGAGGCGTGCTGAGGGAACGGGGGGGGCTTTTCCGCCTCCATCGCCTGGCTGAGGGGACCCCGCGAGGCTCCGGGGCACGGCTGAGGGGAGCGCGGGGCTCCGCCGCCCGGCCCGGCCGCGCTCTGCGGGCAGGAGCTCCCCGTGAGGCGGGCCCGGAGGTCTGTGCCGCCGGGGGGGTCTTCTCCCACCCCGAGTGCAAGGAGAGCCCCGGGGGCTGGCAGCCGCTTCTGGCGCTGCGGCGTTGGCGTGCAGAGCCGGCGGTAACAGCAGCCCTGGGCGCCGAGCAGGTGTTATTTACAGTCAGGGGTCGAACACCTTTCTGGCAGTAGCACAAAAACAACCACACCGGGACAAAACCCCTTTTTTTTTTTCATACTGCTAACTGCTTCTGGCTCCTGTGGGGCACGTGAATCCTACCCTCCACCTGTTCTACACAACTATTATCAAAAGTACCACAGAGAAACAGCGAATCAGTGGCTTTAGGCGCCAATGCAAAATTTAAAAAGGCTCAAGCTACACTCTGAACAGGACTGACTTCCCTCACAGATGGTTGTGTTGAGTAGGAAGCCTCTAGGACAAGGATGACTGTAGAACTCGGGGTGCTGTGGCTGGCTGAGGTGCTCTGTGCAGCACAGTTCCTGCCTGAGGAGCCCTGTGACAGGCCGCGATGCTGCTTTGTAATTCCCTTCTGGGAACGTAGGCAAAACACTCCAGCAAGCTGAAGAACAGATTTCACAGATCCCAGGATAATACCCTACACATGTAAACCTCAATAGACAAATAAATTAGCATGGCTCTTTCAAGATTGTAAAATGGAATTTCTGTATACCATTCCTAATCAAAGCATAAAAAGTAACAGGCAAGAAAACAGAAATCCCGCTGAATGTGGATCTTACTTTCTCCTACAGAATCTATACTGTTCCTGCAGCACTAGACAATGCTGAAATTACTATCCTAAGTTTATGGAATGGCATGGATCCTTACAGCCTAGATGATAGCCTTGAATACCAGTTTATAAAAACTAGGGTTACTACAGGAGTCTTTCCATATGAGAATAGCTTAGAAGGAAGGCTTAAGAGCAAGTTTTTAAACTTCTGCAAACCTTAAAAGAATCCTTCCCTCCTCAAACCTCACCTGTTGCCAATGCTGCCTTGGATTTCATGCAAAGGCCCTTTGCCAACCATACCAAACAGTTCTCAACCCTACAAAAAGCAACTTCATAACCGTCAGCGAGCTTCCTGCAAGAGTCTTTGAGAACCTGGGAACATTGAAGGTCTCAAGTGTTTTATTACCATAACCTCAAACAAATACTTGCCCAGTTAGGCATGATCTGTTCCTGAGGCAAAATACAAGGTGAATAAGCAGCAGTGTATTTGATTCCCACCTTTGCATGTCTTACCTCTCCCATTTTCCTTTGTGCTGTGCCAGTCTCATGCATTTCAACATACACACGTATACACACTTGTGGGCTTGTAAAGCTGTGGAGATATTTTGATGTGTTTTCTTCTAGCCAAGGAAATTAGCAATCAATTACCAGAACTTTCCCATTACCGGAGTTACAATAACATTATACTAGACTTTTATCTCACAATGAAAGTGTTTTTATTTTAAGAAGTAAAATCAAGCTAATCTGAAAATGAGAGTGCCATTGAGACAAATCTGAAGTTCGTTTTGCAAGCATTAAAAACACAAGAACTATATATATGGACCTTCTACTTCTCTAAAAAAAATAGTATCAGAGATAAGGAATTAAATACCTTTTTTTCTATGCTAACTTCTGAAAGAACTCAGTTCCAAATAAAGTCAAGGTAGTAGCCCTGTAACTGGATGAGTTAAACAAGTATTCTTAAAACAGAATTAGTTCATTAAACAACTGAAGCCTCCTGCTGTGGAGACTAAAAACGACCCGATTTGGCACACTTTCCAAAAAGTTAAAGTTAAACATGCAAGTGCATGGGGGGCAATTAATATTGCATCTTTAAGAGCTGAATCATGAATTAATTTACTCTTCCCTTCACAGCACGAGGCTGACAACATTCCAACATTCTGCCTCTCCTCCCCAAAAGGCTCCTTTCAAGGCTTTAACTTGTTTTTGAGTTTACAAGTTGAATAGTTTCACTGGTCTCAAGGTATAGAGACTACTCGCATACAAAAACCTCGAAGTCCTTTATTAATGTTTTCAGGATGTATGTGGTACATATAATTAACATTATACCAGCTACAGGAAGTCCTCTGTTGCAAGAGGTACTTCAGAACAAGTATCCCAGAGCACCAACACAGACACACACACACGGACACTACAAAATCACTTTGAAATCACTCCCGCCCCCCCTTTTTTTTTTCTCCTCCTTTTTTTCCTTTTTTTTTTTTTTTTTCTTTTTTTTCTTTTTTTTCTTTTGGAACTTGACAGCTAGGGCTTCTGAACCATGGGAGATTCTGAATGTGGCGGCAGATCTCCTAGTGCAGTGGCACTGGTTTAAGAAGGCTACTTCAGACACTGGAAGGTCAGAAGAACAAGAACTGACTGGGGTAACAGAGTGGTGTAATTTTCAATGCTTTGCGGCACGGCTGCTGTCTGGGTTGATACCTGTATGTCAGCCTCCTGGTGTCCCCTGCAGAATCTCCTGCGTTACAGGTGTATACACACCTTGTGTACATTTACCCCTCTGCTGTAGAACAGGGGAGCACTGTCCACCACACGTTGCATTACTAGTTCCAATTAGTAGGCACTGACACATCAGGAGGGTTAAACAAATGGGACTGGAAAGACTTTAAAAAGGGATGAGCCTGAGAGAAATCTTTGTTCATTATGACAGATCAGTGACAATCCCTTCAGGTCACCAGGCTTCACATGTCCATCTGTTGCCATCTGTTCCCTAAACTCATCCTTTTTTATTCAGATGCTCTGCTTAAAAATAAACCCAAACTACAAAAAGGTTCAACTCCATTCTGTACACGTTCTCCATTTCCAGAGTCATTTTCCTGGCTTTAGACCTTCTCCTTCCGCTTTAGTTTGGACACTTTCTTGACAGTTCCGTTCTTGTTTAGAAGCTTCAAAACACGATCCTTATGATCCAGGACCTTTAGCATGGAGTCTCGAGCTTCATTGATTTGATCCATCACCAGTTTACACCTCTGCATATTCCCCTGAAATGAAACACAGCTGTCATTAACAGCGGATGGCCCAGTCTAAGCAATCACTGCACCTTTTCCTAACACTGCCTGTACCCACTGACACCGGAAACACGGTAAGTGTACCTATATGATTTCTTTTTTCATAAGCCAGCATTAGCTCTTACTAACCACAGCGGGGTATTTTGTAACAAAGGGTAAAGCAGTTCTGCTGGGTCAGGAGGCCACAGGAGCCTACCTGTATCAGTTCATTGATTCGATGCAAGTCGTCGTCGGTCGCCGCCTTTTTCTTCGGAATGAGTCCCTCCTGCAGGGCAGTCAGCCTCTCGTACACGTCGTGCTCCAGGTTTGTCTAAAAGACATCAGCACTTCATGAGAAGGTTCACTACGAGGCCCGAAAACATTCGCCCACATTAAGAAAGCTACACAGAGAAGATGACAATCCATTCCTCTCTCAGCTGCTCATGTTAGTAATTCAGAAGATGGAGCCTCTGATGTAGTGTGGCACTATCAATCTTACTAACACCCTGTTCACAGTATCGCTCCACTTCTGAACAAACATGGACCCTAACCAGAACTGTTTCCCCTATTTCTCACAATACTATTCCAGGAATGCAGAGGTTTTGGGGAGTTTGGTGCTAGAATGCAGAGCACCTACCTCACCCCCAACCTGAAACAGAAGCATCCAGGAATGTGGATCAGTGCTGCCTCCTCAGATCAGCCGCACCATCCCAAACAGACGCTTCTTCAGACCTGTGCATCAGCAGGAGGGAGTTGCCAATTTTGATCATCTGTACAAAATACATCAGCTCTTATGTCTGGATCAAAATCAACACTAAGTTTCCAAGCCACTTACGCCACATTCCTGAGAAAGGGGAAAGCACGTCCCACTCCCTTTGGGCACTACACACCAGCTCCTTTACGGTATTCCCAATGGCCATGTCCTGAGCTTGTGAAAACATCCTCCTGTCTTATGCAACTCCGTGTTCCCCCGTGCCATAGGGAGCTGCCAAGCCCATTCACCTACCAGCTGTAGTAGCTGTGCTGCGCAGAGATGGACCTTCCACCCTTGTGCACGACAGGACACACCCTTCTGATTGGCAATCTCTTGTAGCATAGCCTTCTTCTCTTCTGTCACCGCAAACATAAGGACATGTTATTTAAATTTCAGGAGTTTCCCAGACCTCTCTTCTCAAACAAAAACATGAACCCAAATCCTGCTCTCCATACATCCTAATAAATGATTATGACCAACGTTTTGATTCAGACAGGAAAACAGCTACCCATCTGCCATATATCTGACCGCTGCTTTCGCTTATTAACAGGTATTTCCAGAAAAATTGTATTATATCCCATTTTCTCCCCATTTAAAGAATGTAGTGCTCAGTGCCTGAAAAAGAGGTCCATCCTTTACCACTGAAATACGTATCTACTCCCTCCTCGATATATTTACATAGTTGTAAAAATCCAATCTGCTTACGGATTCTGAAGATACTAGCTAACAAGCCTAAAAACTAGTATCTGATCTCTATTTTCCACCTATTAGGAAAAAAAAAATCTTTAAAAGTCCATTTGTTAGTTGACAAGACTAGTTACACTAAATCTAGAATGTTTTTTAACCTGGCAAGTTTCTTAGGGAGTAAGGAAATTTGAAGAGTAAACTGCAGTACGTATCACTGTAGCATGTAATTTCTTTAAAGATTACTTTTAGTAAGTTTCTATCACTGTACGTAAGTAGGTTTCTCAATAACCATACGACTTTTTCTTTTACAAAATTACAGCTAATTGTACGTAGTGTTCTTCCCTTCTTTCCTCCATCTTGAGAGTGAAAGAGATTTAGGCAACATCTAGCTAATGAAACTCATTAGCTCACTTGATCAACCCTTGTTTTCCAAATGGCAATTAAAACCTTTTTCTGGGATTGCTTATCAACAGCAGCTAGCTAAGAATGCTCCTAAGGCACCCTGAGAAGGTGCGCTGAAGCGGCTCATCCCAGAGGAATGGGACTGTCAAAGTACAAGCAACAGACTGACCTTTTACCCGGACATCGCTGTATCTCTGGAAGTGGTGGTAAGCAGCTTTCCAAGGATTGCGATAATGACGGAGCAACGTGATAGGCGGCCTTGGACGCACAGGGACGTATCTTACACCTTCCTCATCTAGAAAAGGATCCAGGGAGAACTGTGTTGTTATTGTTAAGTAGGTGAAAGTTGATCAGCGTGACACAGTAACTCCCGCAGTAAGCACCACCCCACACAAAACTATGCTCTACGTGTTGAGAAAGGTCGTTTTCCCTTAACATCACTATGCAGAAAGTGCGGGGGAACAGACAGTTGGATTCTCTCTTATTTACATTTAGGAAGTGGGAGATTGACAGAGGACCTTCTCTGAGAAACAGACACTTGACTTGGGAAAACAAAGACATCAGAAATGACATTACCTATGTACTCCTTTGGAGGAGACTTCCGCTTCTCTGCCTTCACCAGCAAACTTTTGGCAGTGGATTTCTCATCATCAGTGCTGTTGGTTTCCATCATGTCCCCTTCCTCTGTGGAGATGACATGCTGCTGCTTACGGGGTTTCTTCCTCGGGGAGGCACCAGGTGGCAAATCACTTGGAGGCATTGAAAGGTTGTTGGCCAGCAATGCCAGAGATGGAGACACAGTACTTGTAGTCAGAGGAGGGACTGCTGAGGGGAAGGAAAGAGGACAAGAACCCAAACCATCAGCAGCGTAAATGCAACACACTTAACACTGTTTGAACACTACCTCCAACAGTAGCTCCTGTTCAAGCGCCTTGTGAGGAGCATGAAGTATATGAGCACTTCAGCTCCGTATGCGTAGAAGGCCAGACATTAAGCCAGCAGCAATCGCTAGGAAAAGCCTATATGCTAAGATCTTTAGTGTAAGAATGAGAGCAGAGACAACTGTCCCTCAGTTCCTTCATATTTGAACCTTGTATTAGTTTAACGCTACAAAAAGGAATCCATGCTAATGTGTCTTGCGCTACCGCAGAAAAGGTATCTTTGTACGTAATCCAGCATGGATCACAGTCAACAGCAAGCAAGTTCCTTTCCCCTACTAATAAGAGCAGAGTTGTATGCAAGCAAACCGAGCCTGCAGTGCTCTCCTCGCAAGGGTCTGCCTGTACCACCAAGTCAAGAGCACCGCACCAGTAAGTTACTGCAGCACTGAACACGCCTCTGATGCTGGGCAGCAGAGCAGCGGGTGGCTTGAGGGAATACCCCTTGACACTTGGAAGGATAAGCTCAATCAGCTGTGACTAAGGCTACAGCAAAACATTTCTGGGATGGGATTACCTGACAATTTGGCATACCCACAATTGCCAGTAAGCGACAAAAGAACCCTGAAGAGCTTAATGCTATCTGCCGTGCACCAGAGACACCTGCAGCAAGCAGCTTCTTCCCTCACAGGACAACATGCAGCTTGAAGGAGAGTGGTGAAACCAACAACTAAAACAGAACTCTGACACTCAGGCGTGTGGGATGCATTTGTGTCATTTTGCCACAGTACAGAGTGCCTGACCCAAGATCCATAAGGATCTGAACTTTACTGATCGTGCCATATGATAGCAACTATGGCCAAGCTGGATAAGGAAAGCAATATAACTAATATTTTAAGAAGTCCTAGAGAAAAATACCAGTGAGTCACAGGAGTACACTATGAAATCCTACCCTGGTCACTAATTCTTCACATACAAGACAGGCCCTTGGACGTGAACAGTAGGATTTGCAAGGAAACAGAAGTTAACTGAACTGATCCATAATACACCGGTACTGCTGCTGTGTGTGAGTGTTTTAAACATTGAATTTGCACCGACTCTTTGGAGTTGGATCATTTGAACATGAACAAAGCAGTCACAGTGATTTCATGGGAGATTAGGGAGAGGACAGAGAAAAAACTTTAAGTGACAGGGCATGAGGGAACCCTTTAACTGGTGTTTGGTGCTACCACAGAAGAGATGTAATTTCATCTTCAGGACGGCTGTGTTGAAATGCTCTTAATTCCTCCACTGTCTCAACAACAAAAGTAGCAACCTGATGATTAACCACCACCTACCAGACACGGGTCGCATGATGTCCATAGGCTCCACCTCCTCTTTGATTTTTATCTCCGGTACGGCAGGACCCAGCACTGCTGACAGCGCACCGCTCATGGTTGATGGAGGAGCAGGTGCTGCCACAATTGTGGTAGAAGTTGGTGGAGCGGCCGGGACAGCTCCTGGAATGGTGGACAGTGCTGCTGCAGGCTGCGATGTGGGACTGGCTGCTGCGATTATCGTTGGAATGGCAGAGGGGGGCTGCTGCGAGGTAGGGGGGACAGCAATGGTGGGCTGCTCCCCACCTTGGTTAGACACTGCCTCCATAGACACAGGGACTGGAGTGGCCATGGACACATGAATTTCAGGTTTTGGCTTGGCACTGTAATGTTAAAAAAAACAAAACAAAACAAAGGAAAAAAAACAAGCTGAAGTCAACTGCATCTCAGTCATGGCGACCTAGCACAAAGTGAAAGGGCCAAGCTGCACTCAGACTATCCAGTTCTTCCTGCACCCGCAAGTAACCCTTGGCTCATTCATGTGTTTAACAGAGACGGTGTCACCTCAGTTACATTTCCTCCTCTGCTCCCCTTCTAATCCTCTGTATTTATTATGGATGATATTTTCTTCCACTCACTGTAACAATCAATCTCATGACTAATTCCAGGTAACTTTGAAATACTTGTAAAAGTATCAAGGCAGCTGCACAATGCAGACAAGAGGAACTTTCACCCAAAGTTGTACTGCTCCCCACCCTCTGTTTGCAAGAGGCTCCCACTGTGGCTAATTGTTATAAAACAGTAAATTGTAAAGCCACTGATCTCAAGTGAAGCAGGGCAGAAGCTCCATTTACCTTTCTTCAGCACTAACTTCCAGGTACTATAGAAAAAAAGTTAAGGCTTCTCTTTTACAACAGCAGCGGGTTCTTTGTTTGTTTATATGGAAGCTCATAGCCACAGCTTTTAAAAGGCTACTGCCTCAGCTTTGCAACAGCAGAACAAGTCAAGTCTGTTCCAAGTCATCACACTGACAGATTCCAAATAGATTAATTTTCCCAAAAGAAAGGAAACTGCTTCAGTAGCCAAAGAACGCAAATCAAACAAATATAATGGAACTATTACTATGCAGTTTGTTGTTTCCTAAAGTCTTACCCAGCAGGCCTTGGTGATCCAGATGTGCTTCGCATAGTACTCTCGACACGCGTGCTAGCTACTTCAGGTGGCTGGGGTGGAATTAAGCTTTTCCGGACTGCCAGCCTGTAAAAGACACACAGATCTAAGATCCCCACCACCAAGAGCAAAGGAATCGACCCTCTCTTGCCCAAACCAGGACAGGAGTTACAGCTCTGTCTTTCGCATAACTTGACTTGCTACAGAAAGGGTCTCATTTTACTTTTCAAATCAGATGTTAAGTTTTATTGTCTTCAAAGATAAAAAGATTAGTTGCTCCGGCAAGTCTCGCCACCATTTAGGGCGGCTCCAAGAACCCCAGCTTTACTTTCACCCTGCTGTTCGGAGCATCTCTCTGGGCCTCCAGGGGGTGAAGGGAGCACTGCCCACGCCACTGCCCCCCAGCTGCTATCTTAAGACTAAGCAAATCATCTGGAACTTAACAATGCTCAGACAGGCACCTGCCTTGTTTAGTGGGAGGAGACTGTGTCCAGGCCTGACTCCAAGACCTCAAGGCCTGAACGTGGATGTCAGGCAGCACAGGGCTTAACACAGAAAAGCATTTTAGAGACTCCTGAGACTCCTGTGGGGCCGGGAGTCAAACCGTTGTCCAAAATAATCAGTGTCTCAAATGGAAACACTCTTTAGTGATCTACCTCTGCTGCTTTAATTTGTTTCAGTTCTATAGCCTGCAGCTTCTCTGCCTTAAAAAAGGTTTCCACCCAAATAAAAAAACCACGCAATTTTAGTCTCATAGAACACAATTTGCAAATGTTTTCAGTCCTTAGTGGGGAGGACATGCATTATTAATTCTAAAACTGCCTATTTATTCATGCATTTAAAATCAGACAGACAATATAAAATATTTTAAGAGTTTAAGTTACTCCCTCCCTTTTTCCTAATCAGGTTTCACAGCAGGGTACTAATCCTATCCTTTCTACTCATCCACATATTCTTCCAAGAAAAGCACTGAAGACAAAGCACACCATTCTAATTTTAGTAGATTATGAACTCTTTGTTTTTATTACACTAAGCAAGAAAGCCTCAAATCCACTTTCCCTCCAAAGGTCACTTTCAACAGCTAAGAGACAAACCGTTGTTATTTTATTACTGACAGTAAAAGAGAGCTATATCCTACCCTGGGGGAGGAAAAGGGTGTTTCACAGATCAGCGGGTTACTCACAACTACTGCTGACTGAATAATCTGCTACAAGTTTTCTTATCTCCACTGAAATGACTCTGTTTAGCCAGGCTAGATTGCACAGACGCGTCATTCACATGTCACCTTCAATTCTACTCACCCATCTGTGGTTGGTTTCTTCCGGAGGATGCTGGGGCGCGGGGAAGAGCCCTGGGCTGGTGCACTGGCACTGGCACTCTGGCTATGGGTTTGCACAACTGTAGTTGCTGCAGAAGCTGTGTTGAATGTGTTGCTAATAGGATTGGCTACAATGGTGGCTCCATCTGCCAAGACTACTGCTGGGAAGGATGGACATTGACACAGCAGACAAGAAGAACAGACACAGAGAGGAAAAAGCAGCAGTTACTTAAGGAAATCTGGTGACAAAGCAGGTGTCTGCCAGTGCACGCTGTCCGCGCTCCCCTGACTCCCTCAATCTTTAACCGCAGCACCTTCAGGCTATTTTGTAAGTAATACCTTTGCTACAAGCAATCTGATCACTGAACCTTCTGCAGGGAAGATGGAAACCACCTCCTGCCTAACAACTGCTGCTAGGTAAATAATCTTTTCCAGAAGAAATAGAAAACACAGAAATTGCTAGTCACCGACAACTGCGTCAACAGAGTAACACACCTGGTACAGTCTATGTGGCAATACATGCCACTTGTAAGTAAGCACCATCAGCTGTGTTTACACTGTGACCTCCTGCCAAAGCCTGTTTGGCCAACCAACTGATGCAGAGCGTTTAGACGGTCAGGAATTCACCACGCAATACGTCTGCCAGCTTTGCAACAGCACATTCTCTTGGTTGCTGTATCCCATTTCTTCAGTAAGCTGCTGGGGTTTCATCAGACCCATCATTTTTAATGAAAGATGGTTTCTGTCGCAGTCCAAGGTCAGGTTACCAACTGCTGAAGGTACCTGGCCATATGTTAAGTGCTACTGTGATCTAACGCATAGCAGAATAGTTTGGAGAACATCATTTATTTGTAAATGACTTTTCCCACAAGACTCTCCTCGTGGGTAGAGAACTGTTTAAGCTCAGGCACTATCAGTCTTTTCCGCAGAAGCAACCCATTCAAGGCCACCCACACACTCCACCCGCCATGCTTCAAAAAATGAATCAAGATGTACGAAAAAAAAAAAAAAAAATTGCTGGGAGAACATGCGTGTGAGTGTATTCAGTGCCCCTGCTGGGCCACAGAGACTGCCAAGATGACTGTGAGCCACAGCAAACACAGAACAGGCCGGCTCTGTGGGAGCGCAGGCCGGTGGCTGTGCCCGGGGATGGTGGCTGTGCCCGGGGCCAGAGCTCTGCCCGCCGCTCTTACCTGAGGTCTTGGCATCAGCTTGTGGCTGCTGAGCACTGATTGGTGCCGGCTGCAGTCCCTGCGTGCCGATTGGTGCAGCGGGGTGCAGTCCTTGCGTCCCAATTGGTGCTGGCTGGATGCCCTGGGCGCTGATTGGTGCTGGCTGGATGCCCTGGGCGCTGATTGGTGCTGGCTGGATGCCTTGGATGTGGCGGGCGTGAGAGGCATCGACAGTCATCAGCTGCATGGGGTTGAGGTGGACGGTGGAGGCCACGCCGACACCGGTCTGAGCCGTGATGGCCGAGGTGGGCGCCTGGGCTGACACTGGGAGCAGCAACACAGGCACCTCGTCACAGCAGCCCTGCACGCTGCTTGGCACCCGCACCACACACACACACGCACTTCCAAACACTGTTCTGCTTTGGAAAATTAATTGACCAGCCTGCTTGTTGCAGTAGTACAGTTTGAGAGGGGAGAGGCCAGAGTGTCCGCCAGAAGAATTAAGCATTACTATTTATTTCCATTCTATTCCAAAATGCAACAAGAGAGAAAAGATCAAGTTTAACTCTAGACTCACGTTACATTTCTGTACCCAGCCTCCAGTCTTAGAAAGCTGTGCGCTATTTTTGCTCGCTTATTTTACAACACTTCTAAGTACCAACACTCAGCTTTTTCTCTGCTTTTAAAACGAAAAAAATTAAAAAATCAGAAGCCTAAGCCATTTCTTTTCAAAAAACAGTCTCTCCACAGAACTTATTGCTACATCAGTTAAAAAACTCACCTTTGCCTGTACAAAAGCAAGCAGAGAAAGCTGAGACTCAGGTGTAATACCTTACAACAGGGATTACTTCCTTATCCCCTTTCCCCAGACACATATTAAAAAAAGTTTTCCTCAGTGCAAGTGCACAAACTGTTCTGAAATCGAGTACAATCTTATCTGGTTCAGAACAGGGCTTAAAATTATAGGCTGGATCCCATAGCTCAAACGAACACGAAATATTTTTGTGGCAGAACAATGTTGCCAACAAAGCACCTCAATTCGTTTATTTGAATTTACAGCTCTAAGGAACTACAATTCCACCTTTACAGACCCATTTCTCCCAGGCAGCCCTTCACAACACTGTGAGACTACCTGCAGTTCCTGGCTCTCCAGATTTCCAGTCTTTACAGGACAGTACCACAATTTCTGCAGCCATGCACAGAATGCAAGGGCAAACTTGCCAACAATGGACTTGCCTGCTAACAATGGAGAGCCCTCTCATCACAGAACAAGCTGTTTTTGTCAATGTCACAGGATTTCGATCAAGTTCTTGTGCTGACACGACACTCTAAAAACCGCCGTCAAAAAACTGAAATTCAGCACCAGGTCTCTGAAAATGGCTTCTACAAAGCACGGCACATTAATTCCCTTAGTGGAACACCTTATGCGAAACATTCTTGTTGCATAACTTTCTATTCAACAAAATCCTTTTGGGATACTATATAAAACACAACCAGCATCTGGAAAGCCAGACAACATACTTCCTGAAAATTCTGCGTTAATGCTTCTTATCTCAGTGATCTTTTAGAAGTCTCCTCTGCACTTTTACCTAAGCCCTCACCTGGCTGTGCTCAGCACAGGTGCATGTCCCTCCTCATACCCTGAATCCTCTGCTTTGAGTTGTCACCAGTTACTGCCACAAATAGTACCTTCACAGTACTACTGCTTCATGTCACTTTGACAAGCAAAATGCCTCTCTCAAGGAGCTCCTGCTTAAGAACCTACATCTGCTTTTTAAAAAATTAGCCTATTGGGGTGATGGTAGCCTGACGCTGCCACGACTGGAACTCCTGACAGTCTGCAGCCATGTTCTGTCAGGGGCTCTATAACTGTGCCCCAAGCACAGCTGCCAACACCAAGCACCACCACTCAGCTGCACATTCTCCTTAAAAACCTTCAGCCAAAGTACAGGAAGGTACAGACGCAGCTCACCCATCCCTTTTGCAAGTAATTTAATCATCCTGAAGCACACCTCAAATCCTGACATGAGGTATAGCCAAGACTTGCAAATTTTCACTGGAATTTCAATGACAGAAAGAACAGGCCCCAGTAACTCATCCACTGAGTATATTTTCCCACTCAGCAAACGGGCTTTGCTGCCTCCAAGTTCTTCCCAATTCCCCCTATACCGCCCTAGGGTAAGATGCTGCCAGCACATTTCCATGAAAATCCAAACCAGGCGTATTTCTACAGTTTGGATTGTGGGAATTACCACATTGAGAACAGTTCTAAACCACTCTGTAAGGTACAAGCGCTCCAAATTTTGTCACAGAATGACCTAAGTTAGGGTTGACTATGTGGGTTCAACATTACACGTTATTTTTTTGACTGTCTGCAAATTACTGCAACAGGTCAAACATTAAATGCTCCATTCTTTTAATGGAATAGTAATGCAAAAGTGTGCAACACAGCTTATTTTTTCTGGGTTTGATTCTCGTTTCTCTCTCAAACTGTACCCTCATGTGGAAAGAGACTAAAAGGGCCTTGTCGGAGCGCCAGGGAATGAAGAACAAACCAAACCAGCTCTGTGATGGGAGGAGGTGAACTGTTTTGATTTGTATAATCCACAGCTTTTACTTACAGAGATAAACGCCCTTGGATATCAAATGTGCAACAACTCCTGCGAAAACTGTTATCAGCTGTATTTAGCAGACAGGCCTCTGAGCAGTTCAACACCCCTTCCCCACAAGCTTTCCACTCAGCCAACAAATCATCCAAGACTCTTTGTAACAAATTGTCAGAATCAAGCAGAAAAGCCTCTTAGCTTCTCCCATCACTGAAGCTCGTACGTGAACTAACAACTGAACAAAGCCAGCTTGGTCTTACCTGGATACTGGCGAATGGTGGACACCGAGCTGGTGATGGGGGTGTAGGTGTGCGCAGTCAGAGGGTAGGCAGAGGGTGGGTATGTCGGTAAGAAATACTGGAACTGGACAGGCACCGACTGCCTACAGGCATCAAAAAGAGCAAGTGTTACACACACAATTTCAACAGTTTGTCTTCAGCCCCTGCCTGTGGGCCACTCCCTGAGTTTTGTAATCTCATCTGTCATAAGCTATCAAGTATCTCAACCATCATGATTAATTCAAAACTAGCAAATCCCCCCGTCTGTTTTTAAAATACAGTATTTCCAGCACATCAGAACCTAGAAAAGCAGCACAATTGTCAAAAACCACTCACACACACTCTCAGTCACAGAGCTGTTATCTCCCCACCTGTTGTCATTTCTGGTTTCCATTGCTACTGGGTTTGGAGATGCCCGGTGACTAGAGAGGGGTATGAGGTTACTCCTCTCTGCTGTGTAATCAGACTGGATCCGGGGAGAAGTATGTGTGATTTGTTGAGGAACCACTTTAGCTGCATAAAGACAAACACGTAATCAATTGACAGTCAAAGGAAGAATTGGTAAACACTGCAAAGGCAAGATCAATTCTCCTGGCAAAATCCCCCAACACAAAAAACCCCACCCCACCCCCAGATGGTTTCCTAACCACACAGATAACAGGTTTCCTCAATAAGCAGAAAGAATGTGGGAAACTAAGCATTTTTCATCAATTTATACCAGAAGAAATGGATATTATAAGTGCATATACAAATTACATTTGCTAACAGAGTCATTTACTTGAGTGCTCAAATGAAGTTAAATTTTTTTGGTGCATTTTTTAGGACCAGCTCAATCCTTTTTGCTGTCAAAAACTTATTTATCCAAGTTTTCAAAGCAGAACTTGACAGAGATCAAGGGAAATGAGATTGAGGCAGACAAGTACACACAGAAAACACCTACAAAAGCTTTACAGGAAACACTGAAAAACTTCACGCTTTGGAAATTTTATGGTAGGGAAAGATATAACAAGCATTCAAAAAAAGAACAAGGAGGTCAGCAGAAAAACACAGAAGAACAGAAGGAAACATGCAGTTCTGTAGGAAACATGTCAGGCAGATTCCACACCCAGGCAAATAAAGCTCCCACCCTTTAGACCTTAGTGTTTCACCTCCAGATGAACACACTAATCAAACTCGACTAGACTACACCTAACGCCTCAAGAAGCACAGGATGGAACTTACAAAATCAATTACAAAACCCATATTCTACCACCAAGTAGTTACAACTTCTTGTATATGCAATGCAGGTTCTGAAAAGCCAAAAGGGCCCAAGTATGTCTAAAAATTCAACTGGATAAGTTAATGAGTCATTTCATTACCTCCTCCTCCTAGAACATCCATTTCTTCCTAGTATTAAAAAAAGTTATGCCACAGCAGACCTGTTAGTTTCTCTTGGCTTGAATTGCTTTTCTTCCCCTCCTTAATTTGCTAATACACACAAACACTGCCAGCATAAACAGAAAAATTGAAGCACCATTTACACACTCTAAAACTGAAATCACTCACCAACTGGGATGTTTGAGGTCGTGACAGCTGTAGCATGCGAAGAATGGGAGGGCATTGTCATGGTGACAATGGTGCTTGTAGGCGCTTGGGTGTGAGACACAGAACCTAAAGGAGAAAAATAAACAACCATACAAGATCTTTCTATGGAGCCCTATCACACCAGTGTATCTGTACCCAAATAAAGAGAGCAAAAACCCCAACCCACGACTTCCCTGAACAACCCATTAATTCCCCTCCTGAAGTCTGCTCATGCACTTCCAAATGCAGTCTTCACCAGAAATAAAAACTCCCTCAGTTCATCTTCAGGCTCCATCTTCAAGGAGGAAACCAACAAAAAGCAACAACAAAACCCACACCCCACAACTCTCCCACAATAGCATTATGAATACTCACCCGCTGTGGTTGCTGAAGCAATGGTATTCGTTGCCAAAATAGGTGCCACTGTTGCTGCTGCCACTGGAGTACCGGTACTGAAAATAGTTTTCTATGAAAAGAAAACCTTTGAGTTACAAGACTAGTACATTTAAGTTATATACTTAGTATGGAATAATGTTGCATTCACTGTAAAGAACGTGACCTTCTAACCTAACACTTTTCCCGTGTTTAATCTTAGCCCTCAAGATACAAACAAAAAAGACGTCTACAAGCAGCAAGAGATTTTTTTCCTTCTTGCAGTTTACCTGAGCCATGGTGTGGAGCTGTGGCTTCTGCGTTCCTATAGCTGGGTGAGACGGTAGCGTAATCCGAGTAGCTGTATCCCTGGGCTGCGCGGGCCGCTGAATACTGATAGCTGCAGACGGCGGGTGCTGCTGGATAGACAGTGTGGGTCGACTGGAAAGAAAGAAATACAATCATAAAGACAACCACATAGATACTAAATATGAAAGATCAAAACACAAGGACGCACATCAGGCCTTGGTCTCCTCCACTGCGAAAGCAGTGCTGCTATCAAGTACATGGTAAAAGCCGCACAAGTAGTCTGAACTACACTGTTCTGTCCCCATCTGCCCTGCATACCCACCTAAGAGGGCAGACTTACCAGTAACTCCCACCATTTCATAGAAGAGATATTCTGTCAGGGATGCTTTGTCAACATTCAGGTGCAGTTTTTCATTATGTCTTCATAAAAAAAAGCGGGGCCAAATTAGCCACACGTTCCTGCCACAGAAACTCTTGCTTCCCAGGAAGCGGGACTTCAAAACTGATTGATTAAGGTCTTTTCTTCTCAGAACTCAGAACAACAGTTCATGTTTATAGTAATTTTTCTTCACAGAACTGAAAGCATTTGCGCTGTGCTAGCATCACTATTTTTGTATTGTACCATCCCGCATCTAGAGGATTATCAGCTCGGGATGGTGAACGTGTATGTTTCCCCTTCCTGCAGCCTCGGTAAAGTCAGAGCACCGTAGGTTTGAACGCGCCCTTACCTGAGGGTTGACTCTGTAGCATGCGCTGCCGTTGTAGTTATAACAGGGGACTGAGCCCTCGTGGCTGAGACAGTTGCCACCACAGCAGGAGGAATAGTGCTTGAAGTTGTTACAGGAGGACGAGACTATTAAAACAAGACAGACAGACACAATCAAAAAAAGAAATTCCACTATTTAGAAAATAACTAAGAATTACTTGGTTAAAACTGTTTTTTCTGTATCTTATCACCAAGTTTTGGCATTCTAAGACATTTCCAGTCTTTCTGAATTGATTTGAGAGCTCCTAAGCTGATCTGTCCTGGTTCTCAAAGTATGCACATCATAGGAATCAGTAATCAGCAAAGTTAACAAGACTGGATCCCATGAAGGTCTTCAGGAAATAAAACACAAAGGTCAGTTCCCTTCAGAATAAAAAGAAACCCTGACCCAAGTATATACAGGAAGTCAAAAAGGATTACATCGGGATACTAACTGAAAGCACAAAGTAAATATGTTTAACCCTTTATCCTAACACTGGACACCAGTACTACTGGAGGCAGATGATAGCTACAATCTTCCCCTCCTATGTGTACATAAGCTGAGAAATACAGAAGCATATTAAAATGAGATATTTTAAAAATTCTATGTCAATACATATATTTAAGAATACATCAACATGAGCATTATTGCACCAGACTTTTCAGACTTTAAAACTTGAGTTTACCTTCCCAGTTTCTAAGCACTTTGGAGACAGTTAAAACCCCAATTTTTGGCACAAAGAAAAATATACCATTTAAAAATTACAAAGTAAATCTAGAAACCGGTAGCCAAGAAACAGAACCGGAAGAGAGCTGATAGTAGCCTCAGCCCAGCAAATAATGCAATTACAGGTTATGTTTTACAAGTAAGTGCCAGGAGAAACTTGGAGCTGGTGGCCGGCGTTTGGCTGAGCTGCCTGGGTGCTACCTGCCTGGATCGGCTGGTGAATGATGTGCTGAACCGCTGGCTGAGCTGTAGCTGCATTTGGCAGCTGTGAAGCTGGTCTCAGGACTGTAGTTACTTTAGAACTGGACATCACCGCAGCAGCTGCTGCACCTGGGAAACAAACCAAGCATGTTAAAATACCACGCACCCCAACGGCTCCATATGACCACAGAGACAGACTCTGACACCAGCTGCTACGCACTGCGGTTTTACTGTACTTCACAGGTATTAGGTGACATTGGTTTAAAAGTAAGGCTTACAACAAATATACATAAGGTCCACAAAAATATGTGGGGAAGAGTCAGTATTATTTTATTTGAGTTGGCTTTATTGATACTTTTTATTCCCCTATAGCAACCTTGTATTGCAAATCCAATCTTTTACAAGCTGTGGAAGCCAGCAGAAGTAATTCAGTTCGATTACTGGGCTACTGTGTCAATAAGACCTGACACCAACAATCTCACTGCATCTGATGAAGTTCAGAAGAGAAATAGGCATGCAATAGAAGACCCAAAACATAAAAAAAACCCACAACTTTTGACCCTGCAATTTGATTAATTTGCATAATGTTTGCTGTCTCCTGATCATAAGAGATTACTGCAGAAGGCAAATAGCCTTGAAATCATTTGATTAACTAGACTGCATAGCTTCTGTAGATGCCCCTAACTGAAATTACTACCTCAAAAATTAATATTCAAGCTGAGAGAAAAGGAGCAGGAAGAAAAAAAGAAGAAAACATGCACTAAGTGACAATAGAAAGTTTGTGGCAGCTGTCGCACAAGAAGCCAGTCAAGTACACTACATTTTACTTCAGCTGCAAATAAAGCTGCACAGTCCTTCCAACTACTCTCATAAAAGAGGATCAGGTCTTTGCTTATGTCAATTTATTTTTCTTGACTTGACCAAATAACATCAAATATGAAAGGTAATACAAATATAAATGATTCCTTGAATTTATTTCAGTTTGAAGTTGAACTAGAAACCTAACCATAACGCATAAGTCAGAAATTACACAGACCATACTGAGCACAGGGCTGCTTTTAAGGGGCGGATCTCCTCTTTTGCAAGTCATAGCAACCAAAATCCTGGGAGACAAGACCCTGTAGCTATCCCCAGCATTCAGCTCAAGAGTAAATGCAGATGCACACAATGTGGTACGTTAGCACGCACAAAAACACACGAGTAAGCCTGCGACAGGTGGATACAAGAATAGGCCTCACAGCTGCTCAGGTGCCACTGCCACAGGTAAGCGATACTTGCTACCAAGAACACACGGGACATTTTGTGGGACAAGTCAGTCTACACCAGTGTATGCTTTTTCTTGAAAGTGTTCACCAATTTAACGGCACAGAACTAGAATAACAGGCGTCCTGGTATCTGCCAGCATTTTAAATACTGTCATGTAGTCCTGCACTAAATGGATGAAGGCAACATAATTCTTAGAAGGTTAGCAGCTTTAACAGCTGAAGTATTAGCCACATCAGCCACGAGGAGAACTTTAGAGGCGAGGGCTAGATGCACTCCCCTGAGAGGCTGTGAACAAAAGGCAGGGATCACACAGCTCGATCTTTACCTCGGGGTAGGTGAGAAGCTCCAATGTGCAGTGGAGGCCCAGGAGCACTACTTCTGATGATAGACATCTGCACGTTGGTAGCCATGATATGATGCAAGTTACTAGGATGCCCCTGCAGAATTAAAGAAATTACAAACCCCAAAATAAATTATGAACTGTGCTGATGAGAATCAATGGCCACATGATTACTATATCTCAGCCCCAAAGACAGGAAAGAGATTTTTACAAAAATACTTGGTGTACAAAGGTTGGATGCATTATAAGTTGAGTGCATAAAGAGGCAGGTGTTTCTACAGGATAAAGTTACAGAGCCTGCTGACACTGTGGGTGGAAGGAAGGTGTAAACATTTATCCATTTCATTGATAAATTTTTTCTGGTTGGTACATGGGTGACGGCCAGCCAGCAGTCAGCCACATGCCAGCCAGAGATGGCCCTTCTGCCATTAGTGACATTTAAGGCACAGATTCATACCACCTCTCCAGTAAAGTTGAGAGAATGGTGGGAACCTGGCAAATGCTGTAACAGACTAATTCTATTCTAATTCTGGCCTTCTCCAGAATATTAATAAAAATACAAGTTCACTGAAACTGCTGCATGCATTTAGCCAGCCTAATTCAAATCTACCTAAAGGCACTTTACATCTGAACCCTGAGACTTCAGAGATTTACTGATGAGTGTTCAGGTGAACTGGTTTCAAATCACGTGGACTGGCTCTGCAGTCAAAATTAGAAGGGAAAAAAAAAAAAGTATTTCTAAAGCATTATCTACACCCCCCCCCAATTTTGTCACTAGGGTTTTAATAAGAATACACTGCAAAACCATGTCTCTTCTAATCTGCTCCCAGGAGAGCTAAAAAACACTGCAGCAATGAAGCCCAGCAGTTTGTCTACACTAGCAACTCTCCAAGTGATTCTGAAACAGCAGGAGCTTTTAAGGAAAGACTCAGCTGCACAGCAGCTTTTGGATGCAGCTCTGCTGTCACAGCCTCACTGTGCTACATCAGTTGGGCAATTACAACAAATCAGCAGCTTTCTAAAGAGCTAGTGATAACAGACCGAGGGTTAATGTTCCAGGCAGAACTGATCCAACAACCAGTAGCCACCGAAGGAGGAAGCCTGCTCTCTCTGTTTTCCCTCCTGCTGCAAAAGCCGACCTCAGTTGTACCAATATTAGTATTGATCTGACCATGTAGTGAGGTGGAAGAGAAAAAAGCCAGAAACCAAAAACCAGACCTGTTGCCCACTGATTGTTGCCACAGGAATTGTTGGAGCCTGCGGTATGTTGCTCTCCATAGTCACAGTGACCTGCCCAGGAACCTTTGTGGGAGCTGAGAGAGTAGAGGGTGGAGCAGGAGCAATGGGCCGGCTGGGCATGGTGGGCTTCAAGGGAGGCTACAAGAAATACAAAGACAAAAATGTTGGCAATTCCAAATGACAGCGCAGTGGTGAAGCAGAAACCATTTTTTGGGGGTCAAAGCCCGGACAGAAAGTCAGCTTTGTGCAAGGGTAGCTATGGCTAAGTATTTGGAAAGGAAGGATATTGGTCATTCAGAGCTTTTCCATCTTCATTAGGGACAAAGAAAGGCATCTTTTGTACTGGAAATAAGCAACTTTTAACATACAGCATGAATCACAAGTGGAATCTGTTAGGGGTATGGTGTTCCCCTACAGATACCAGGCATTAACAGTTAATTTAGTATTCTCATCCACTCCTGCAGAGAAAAGGGAAGATTTCAGAACCTGACTGAAATCATTCTTCTCTTCAGAGACTGACAAAAAATTCTCCTCAAAAATAATGCTATGACGCTATGAAATCCTTAGTCTATCATATAGGACAGATAAACCCATGAGGCAGTGTACACTCTGCAGAAGCACGCAAGGAAAGCCAAAGAACCAAATGCAGGGAAGCTTTCAGTGTAATTCATTTTTGCTTGACACTCTAACCCTTCACATCAACTGTATTTTTTCCCCCACGAATCGTGAACCTCCTCATTACCTTCATAAGTCCATCCGAAAAGGAAAGTGGCACAGCTGGAGTCAAATGTGCTGGTGGTGCTGTCACTGTCACCGGGGCACCAGACTGGACAGGGTGGTGCTGCGTCAACATCTGAACCTGTGGATATGGCCGAACCACCACTGGTTCTTGCTTTTCTTCTCGAGGTTGTATAGAGCTGCCAGAGCCAATGTGTTCTCTAGGAGCAACCTCTGAGTCGCGACTTGATTCATCACTCACTAGCAGAAAAAAGAAAAAGGGAACTCTGAGAAAAAAGGTAAAATAGTTTAACAAGTTCGCATTGGTACCCCACCAGGTCAGAGATGGGATGCCAGGAACAGCCTAAATAAAAGAAATTCACCCTTACAATTAAACATTTTTTGAAGATGAAAACCCTGGGAACTCTGGCACTGCTTCTGTTGGTTCCTCTCAGAACTGATGGGCCCCGTAACACTGGGAATCTCTCACGAGCCCACCTAAACACGTCCTCCAAACAAAGTCTGACTAATTTTTCTTCCCACTGGAAAATATGTAATTACCTAAGAAGCCACCATAAAGTCCCACATCAAACAGGTGGCATTAAAAAGTCTTTGTTTAATATGTCACGTAGGTGAAAAATCGAGCTGAAGACCAAGCACAAACCCTCCCGCGAGCAGAGCCGCTGCCCCAGCCGGCTGGAAACCCGGAGCCCTGGCAGGGCCAGCAGCCACCGCGATGGGGACCCCCGCCCCGCTCCCAGCCCCCCGCCGCCCCGGCCCCCCCGCCGGTGGAAGCGCGCAGGAGCGGGGCGGAGGAGCGGGGCGGAGAAGCAGCGACCGCGTACAGCTGGAAGGGACCGAGGGGCCGCTCTGCCCTGACGCCGCGTTCGGGAGGCGGCAGCGATGCCGATGTCACCTCGTTCTCCCCGTCTGCGCCCGGGCAGCCCCCGGACCGGCTGCCGCGCCCTCTCCCCGCCCGGATCGCGGGAGCCGCGGGGGCCCCGCAGGGCCCGGAGCCCGCTTACCTGTGGCGGCGGGGGCGATGAGCCCGGCGGAGCCGCTGGTGGGGATGGGCGGCGGCGCTGGTCCCAGGCCGGCGGGCGGCGCGCCCGAGCGGGGGAACTGCTGCGAGCTCATCTCCGCCTGCGGGCACCGCCGACCGTTACGTTCCGTTGCGTCACGGCGCGTCACGCCCCCCGCCCCTTACCTCCTCCTCACGGCAGGAGGCGACGCCCCCGGCAGGCCCCACCACCCGCTCCCGTCCCGCTCATTGGCCGCGGCGCTAGCGGCACCGCCAGCCCTGCGCCAATGCGGCGCGCCCCAGCCACACCGGCCAATCCGACACCGGCCCCCACGGCCAATGAGGAACGGCCGTGATAATGACCTCACAAATCCGCGAGCCAATGGCGGGAAGGACGGCGCTGGCCAATGAGGGCCGGCCGTGCCGCCCGGGCCCGCCCCGCCCTGCCGTGCCGCCGTGAGGGGCTGCAGGGCCCGGATGTTCCCGGCAGCGCGGCGGCGCGCAGGGCCGCCCCTGCCCGCACCCAACGCCGCCCGCAGCGCCCACCCTGGTCCCAGCCGCCCAGCCCTGCCTGTCCCCGGCCCTTCGCGCCCTGCTCCTGCCACCGCGCAGGGCCCCACCCCGCCCCTCTCCTCTCCGCCGCCACCGCCTCAGTCGCTCGCCCCGCTCCACAGTACCGCCGCCGGCCGCGGGCTCCTCACTCCCGCCCTCCCCTCGCTGCTGCTGCCGCCGCCGCCGCCGCCCGAAGCAGCGGCGGCAGCGGCAGCAGCGGCCACCGCCCCCCCACCTGCAACCCTTCTCTGGAGCCGGGGAGAGGCGGTGCCGGGCGCGCCCTCCGCGGCGTTACCTGTGCCCGGGGCGTCCCGCGGCAGCCGTCGCTGAGCCGCCACCGCCGGGAACCGAGCTCTGCTTCCGCCGCCGCAGCTGCCCGCGGCGGATTGGCCCCTGCCGGCCCCGCCCACCCCAGCGCCTCCGCCCTATTGGCTGTGGCAGCGTTCCCCGCGGGGCGTACTGGGAGATGGAGTCCCTGCGCGCGCCCCGGCAGGCAGAAAGCTCGCGAGACGCGCGCGGGGCGGAGCCCCCCGCCTGGCCGCACTATTGGCCGCCGGCCGCTGCCGTTGCCTTGGTAACGCTCTGTGGGGCGGGGCCAACTGGCGGCCACTGAGCGCGCACATGCCCCCCCCCACCCCCTCGGGGCCACGCTTCCGCCGCTGAGCCCCGGCCTGTCAAGCCGCCCCGCGAAGTCGGGAAGGGACTCGACGAACGGCCGGCTGCTCCCGGGCTGCCTCGGGCGGGCCCTGCGGGAGGCGCAGCCGCGCTGCTGCGTTCAGGGGAGGGAGCTGTGCCAGCCAACAGGCCGCATCAACAAGCGCCCGACCCCGCTATGGTCTCTGGCATAAATAGCTACTCCTCGCTGGGACAGGGGGGGAAATAACCCCCCAAACCTTGGTGTCGGTGCACGTTGCGACCCTGAGATGCTGCCCGTGCAGGGCTGCCTCACACGTCATTACAGGCAGCGTGGAATACCACTGCTTTCCGTGACACTTCTCGCTTCAGTCCTTGTGTCTGGAGGCTGAGAGATTAAGTCAGACAGACAACTGTTGTTTTCAGAGATGCTTTAAAATGAAACAGAAAAGAAAACCTTGAAATTACAGAATTGCATTAGAGTAATACATTACTCTGCCTTGCAAACCCTTCAGGTCTGTGTTGTGAACAACCCTGTACGCAGCTGCTGGGGAAGCTTTGGCCACGGCCAGCTGTGGGGCCCGTTTTGGACGTGCACAGGGTGACCATCGATCAGGGCGTGAGGTCTGTCCTGTGGCTTGACTCTCCGGACACTGCCCTTTACCCTTGTCAAAGTTACTCTGCCCGGCTGGATTCCCAGCTTTATTCTGGCTCAGCACCTCTTGGACAAGATGAACAGTTCTGTTCCCCTATCCCCATGGCTCCAAAAGGTCACAGTAATGCTACAAAGCGTTCCCAGGAGGTGGCAAGGGTAATGGGACACGGCTCATAGAGCATGGCTAAATGGAGCTGGCATCTGGGGGCTGGAAAACGGACACTTCAGAGGGAGTCTGCATGGACAGCTGCCAAAAGGCACGGAGAATATTAAAAAACCAGTTGGGTTTTATTATCTGCCACATGCTGCTTTCGATTTCCCCTCACGTTTACACTGCGAATAAACGAGCAAGTCAAAGCAGCTGCTCTTCGCACAGCTGCGGGCCCCCTTCCAGCCGGCCAGGCTGCCAGGTAATTAACGACAGACACAGCACGGGCTCCACCTCTGCCATTACCTGCGCCTTACACAGCCTGCACGAACGGCCTGCAAACCCACCGCGCTCCGCCCGCCCCGACCTCACCCACCTGCGCGTCCCCGGACCGGCGGGGCCGCGCTCAGGCAGCGGGCCGAGGCCGGTACCCGCGGGGCCGTGCGGGGGGCAGGAGGCCGCTGGGGGGCTGCAGCGGCGCGGCACGGGGGCCCCGGCTCCCTCGGGCCCCGCTCCCCCGCCGGCCTAGCTGGCCGCGGCTTCCCGGAGCCACCGGCGGCGGCCGGGCCCCCAGCACCGGGCGGGGGCGGGAGGTGGCCGAGACGTGCCCGCGCCTCGCCTGCCGCCTTACCGGGGCCGCCGGTAACGCCGCTCCCGCATGGGCGCTGCGGGGTCGGGACCCTGAGGGGAAGGCGCGGTGTCCCGCCGCTCAGGGACCGTCCTCCCTCCCCGCCGCAGGGCCGAGCGGCGGGAGGAGCGGGCGGAACCGCCGCCCGCCAAGCCCCCCCCAAGATGGCGGCCAGGGGACAGTCTGGCGCTGCCCGGCCGCGACTCTATGGCGGCGCGGCCCCCCCTCACCCGGCGGCGGAAGCGGCGCGCCCGGAAGCGGCGGGAGCGGCAGGAGCCGGAAGGGAGCGTGGCGGCCGCCCGCAGGTGCGGTTACCACGGCGACCCGCGCGCGGGCGGGGGGGCTGGGCCTCCTCCCTCAGGGCCCCCCGGGCGGCGGGCGGCGGCGGTGGGGCGGGCGGGGGCGGGCGGCCCTGCGCCGGGGGCCGGCGGGTGGCAGGGGCCGCGCCCGGGGCCGAACGCCCTTGGCCCCAGCGGGCGGCCGCCCCGGCTCTTTTAGTTTCGGGGTTGTCTCCAGGCGGCAGCGCGGCCGCCGGCCCCTCAGGCCGCTCGCCCGCTGCAGGCGCTCCCGGCGGGGGCGCGGCGGGCAGGGCTCCGCGGGGGCCCGCTGGGCGCCGCCCGGAAGCCGGAACGAGCCGTTTGTGGTCGGAGCCCCCGCAGCGCGTCCCTACGCCAACCCGCCAGCGCCGCGTTCTGCTGCCGGGGGCTGGAGCAGGGCCAGGGGCCCGCCGCCTCCCCGGGAGCGCCCCCCGGGCCCAGCCCCCCCGGCAGCGGGCCTTTTCTGGCCTGCCCTCCCCCAGGCGTGGCGGTTCCCCCGCTGGCCGACGGGCCCGTGCAGCACACGGTGGGGCTGGTGGCCACAGGAAGGTTTATTCCTTTCTCCAAGGCTGGATGGGCGAGTTTCCAGAAGTCAACTTTGTAACCGTTTGAAGTATTTGAAACCGAGTACTTCCAGGAAAAATAGTTAGGAATGAGGCATGAAAAAAAATCCGCTTTTTATTGTCTTAATTCAGGTGGGGTTTTGCTTTGTTACCTCGCAGGGAACACGGCTGGTTCTCCCTATGTCATTCATGATAATTCCTGTGCCCTTTACGTCTTCTTTCCCCGCAGCGTATTTTTGTTTTCCTCTAAGATACTGGTCTTTCCTTGGTTTTACAGCTGCTACTATTCAGGGAGTGTCGATATTTCTAATCTGCAGGTTTTCAGTTGGCTAAACCGGTATCAGGTGACATGTGTCTTCACACCCCGCCACCCCTTATTTTAGATATAAAAAGGCTTTTATTACAGCCCTTCGCAGAATGGGAAAGCAGGCATGAGAGCACAGCATAGGTATTTGGGTTGTAAGAATGCTGTAGCTTATATTCATTTATGGGTTCCAGCCAACTGGGTATGATTTGCAGTGAATAAGAAAGACCCAATTCCAGGAGGAACCCCAAACCTTGGTTTTTTTGGTGTGCTTGGCAGAAGCCAGAGTGTCACTCCACAAATACTGACTGCGCTTCCTCCTTGGCGCACGCAGCTGGTGGATGTGGCTGTTTGTGTCATGCGATGCCATCTGTCCGCTTCCCAGGTGCAGTGGAAAACAGCTGTCCTCTGTAGCTGAGCAAGTTGCTCTTTATATATTATAGCAGGGTGTTTCTGGTTTTATTCTGAAAGAAAGCAGTGGGTGAGGGCTGCTGAACTTTTAGCTGGAGTAGTAAAAATTTTCAAAGGGAGTAGGAGGAGGTAATTTTGTCTTATCTGCCTACATACAGGTGGAGCTTTAGCTACAGATATGTAACACACATGCAAACACCATTTTTTATATTGAGATCGTCATGAAAGAGAGACATGGGTTAGATCCTGTCTGGTGTTTGGGTGCGATATACCCAGAATTTGAGTGGGCTCTTTTTTCAGTTGCAGTGGGGAAATGGAAAATGATTTATCCAGAAAAATTAGGAAGAAGTGAGAGACTGCCTGGGTGTATATTGGGTGTGTAGTAATTATAATTTAGTCAGAGGAGGGGGAAAAAAAGCTTGAACTTTTGGAGACCGTAACAGAAAGCGAACAGGAGAATTCAGGTCTTCTGTAAGCTTAAGAGTAGGGGCCAGAGAATTTATAGGCATGGAAGTACGCACAAAGTACAATAAAGAAATGGCATAATTTCTTTTTTTGGTTTGTCGTCTTGCAGTAAGTTGTACCATTTGAAACTGTCTTCATCATTTCATTCATTTTTCAGCTTCTGAAGTCGGTGGTACTTGGTGCATCCAGGAGATGCTTGTTTCTTCATTCCCCAGAGAAGAAGTTCGCTGCAGCCAGCAGAACCTGAAGGGCTGACTAGTGAAACTTAACCTTGCCCGGCTCTTCCAACATTGGTTAGTATACCAGCCGATGGATCTGCAAATACAAAATGTGACTTTACCTCCCATAAAATGAACAGTGGGTGGGTTTCCCACCCGATCTGAAATAGGCACCATTTGTAATACTTCTTCTTAAAGCTCTATGTGATGTGGGTGCCCCAGGACAGAGGCAAATTTATTTGAAAGCATAAACACAGAGGAAGCTGGAATTGATTTAGGTTTAATTGCAGCTCAGGAGTCAGAGCTCAAAATCCTTGTCTCTCTCCACGTTTTCATAGTTTTCCTGATTTTGTAAGCCCAGGTGAGACTACGATTACCTCACTCGTGCTGCATTAAAAGGGCCACTGAATCTTAAAATATGCCTTAATGTTTTGATTGTGTGAGATTCTGTATTTATAAAAAGAGACAATGCAAAACCAACTTCTTCTTTGTCGTCTTTTTTAGGCTTCTATAAAATGGGAATACTTACTGCAATTCTTGGAATCTGGTTCAGCTCTTCACTTGTAAAAGGAGATTCTAAGGCTGTGACAACATCTCTAACTACGAAGTGGTCTTCAACTCCTTTATTACTTGAAACAAGGTAAGCGCATTGTGATTTTTCATTGACAAATCAGAATGTGCTTAGAGGATAAAGCAGTATGTCCACTTTTTCATTCGTTTTGTGGCAGTTTGGATTCTGGTCGTTACTGACTCATTGGCAGTAGTAACATTTAGTTGAATACGATTATTGCTGCAGTTGGGGAGATGGGATGACTATTTTAAAGGAGATAGTAGTACTTTTTCTGTGTGGTAAATTCTTTCATTGTGCATGAGAACAAACCACACCAATGTGAGTATCCATAGCAAATATTTTCTGCCTACGAAGTTTTACTCAAAGTACTAGATGGAGAGGTTTAGCGTGGTCTTCTGAGATTCCACAGTAAAAGATTTTTTGACTTCAATGGTGCCTGTAGGTTTTCATACACATCTGTTGCTTGCATACGTTTAGCTCAGTTAAGCTTGAGTTTAACTTTGTTCATGTGAGTTATGCACTGATTATGTGAAGTCAGCTGCTTTGTCAAGAGTTGTACAAGTCAGCCTGGGGGATTTCTTCCATGCTATTAAAAGACTTTTTGGTTTTTTTAAAAGACACTATTTAAAAAGAAAAAAATGCTGTCTTTTCACTGCCAGCCTACTTAGCACTTTAGAAGTCCCCATCATTCCATTTTACAGTATTCTAATTTGGAGATGTCAATGCAAAATAGGACTTCAGGATTTTTGTGTAATTTTGTGTAAACACATGTGTTTAATTTTATATCACATAAGGGTCTTGCCATACATGGAACTCTGCCCATGTTATTGCAGACTGGTTCATGTGAAAGCAGTTGAGCATTCATGGGTTTCTTTCAAATGGGCACAGCTTTGGGTGACAGGACAGGCGTGTCCTAGGTGAAAATACTTTTTTGTAACCTTCTCTACAGAAGCTGAGGTTTGAAGACTGAAAAATCCTTAAGAAGTAAAATGCAAAGCTCAGGTGTTAATGCCAGGATTTAAATACCCTGACAATGCGAGACATTTGCTGGGGAAAAGCTAACCCTAAGAGACTGAAATAGTAAGCAAATAATCAAAATAACGTGTGAAAGGCTTGATACACAACCTAACCATGACATTCAGAGACTTTGGGTAGGTAGGATTGTTCATCTGGGATGAACTGCAGAATCATACAGCACTGCAGTGTAAAATTACTCCTGCTGTGTTCAGTCTGCTTAGCCCAGTGCTGCAATTCATTACCCAGTTCAGGAAGTACTTATATCACTAATGGTATTTCCCACCTTAGGTCAGAACAGATTGAAATGAGCACATAAGCTACGGCAGCAGCTAGTGGGCTCCAAATCTTCTGTTGTAGCATCCGTTCACATACAAAGCATGCTGCAAGTTTAGACATGATAAAGTATTTGTTGTTAGCAACATTTAGAGAATTATTGTACTATCTAGCATTGTATACCTACAGAATTGTGTGCTTAATATATGGGGAGTTACGACACCATGATTTGAAGCTGTGAATTCTCCTTTAGCTCCTCAACAAACAAACAAACCAAAAAAAACATCCCCACCAAATCAGGTAGTTCCAACAAACTACAATTTGTTACAGCAAAGTAAACAAAAATGTATGTTTCTCATAAAAGCTAACTAGCAAAGAAATGCATTAGAGAGGAGAGCTCCCAGGATGTCCACTGCTGTCTGTTAGTCATCTTTGGAGGATTAATAGGTGCTTCACAGGTTTCTTTCCTGTACTGTGCGTTTGTCCTGGCCTGTAAATATTACTTGTTTTGGGTTTTTAGCTTTCCTGGTCTGCTTTTTCTAGTAGCATGTGGTTTTCTAGTATAGGTAAACATATAGTAGGCACTGACTTTCTGTAAAGCTCTACGAAGTATTAAAATTGTAACTCGAGAGGAAATGAATAGATCTAGCTAACTCCTCTCTTCTTACTCAGTGAATTTTTATCAGAAGAAGGTCAAGAAAAATTCTGGAATTTTGTTGAAGCCAGTCAAAACGTTAAGACATCTGAACATGATGGTAAGTTTTCATAATTATTTTCTTGATGACTGAGAGTTGACATGGTTGAAAAATAAATGACAATGTTTTGTCTTCCCTTGTTAATACCGTAAAAGTCAAATGAGGACTGATTTCAGTAATATTTTTACTGCAAAGTGCTCAAGTCTTTTGCATATCCGGTTGACAAAAGCTGTAGTGGATGAATCTGAAACATGTTCTGCTTGCCAGTTTCTGTTTCAACATGAGCTAGTAAAATATGATAAATGCTCTTCCTCTGTGTTTCACGTTCTCAACTGAAATTAAGTGGCAGCTCTTAACTGTTTCCCTCCTCCCCAAGCCTGTGTTTGCATCCTCAGGAATGTATTTAAGTATACTCTCATGGGTCTCTACCGAAGTTCACTCTCATCCATCTGTAGGACTGGCTGTAATGAAAACTGAGGAGGAACTTTCATGCGCCTATTTACAATTAATGTCATGGGCTCTCGTTAGTATAAATCACAATTAAGACGAAAAGCCCCTCTTCAATGAGAATGTGGTATAGAAGGATATAGAAGGATAACTGCTGGTACGTTGTCATTGCAGGTAGTGATTATTCTTCTTACCGTGAAATGCTGAAAGTGGCCTGCCAGACTCTGTCACCTTTGCAGCAGAATTTGTTGAAGTTTTCCTTGTCTTTACGCTCTTACTCTGCAACAGTTCAAGCTTTTCAACAGGTTAGTACAGGAAATCCTCAAATGATTTGTAGAGCATTACTGAAGGCTTAGGAAGGAGTGAGTTGTGTAAGGAGACATCTGAGAGTATAAAAAAATCCCGAACTGATGAATTGCCTCATACATCTGAGCTGCAGAGCATATGTATATGCTATTCCGCTGAGTGCCAAATTTGAGTCCGTCTGTCTGGAGAAGACTAAAGAATTGGGATTTCAACATGTCTGTGTATCTTTGATGCCTGCTGCGCTAATAATAGCATGAAGATTTTTATGAGGAAAATCCCCATCACTCTGTTGGCGCTTGCGCTGCTACTGCTGTTCCTGTTATTCAGTTGTACTTAACTGAAGATAGTAGTCCATGAATATATAGCTCTAATGATTAGAACCCATAAATGGAAGTCTGTTGTACTCTCTAGTCTTTTTCAGACTCGTGGTATCATATAGTTCGTTGCAAACTGCCTCATATTATAATGTGCTTTATTTAAGTAACATTAGAAAACATGTTCCTTTTTCATCTGGAATCATTTTACCATTTGATGTTTAATAGATATAGAGGTCTCTGATGTGTAATGCAAAAAAAACGCAACCAAAAACCCTACAGTTGCAAGCCTCACTTCTTGTACCTGCACCTAATACTACAGTTAATAGTAACAAACTGGAACAATATTTGTAAGTTAAGACTTCACTCTCAATTTTGCAATTTTTGCCTTGCATTTAAATTATTTAATAAACAGGGAAGAAGTACCAGTTTAGAATTTAGGAAACTGAAGACTACAGATTGCTACAGAGCTATACTGTTACCATTTTCAGTTGTTCTAAGGGCAAACGTTCAACCTACTTTATTACCAATGTTTTAATACAGATAGCAGCAGATGAACCTCCACCAAAGGGCTGTACCCTGTTTTTTGCTGTGCATGGGGAGAAGACCTGTGAATTTGACTCTCTTGAAAACCTTTTACAGGCAGCTTCGGAAAGGTATTCGCTTAATTTCCTATCATTGGATTAGTTCTCAAAGTTTAACCTGGCTAGACCTCCTGCTGTAAAGAGACTGTAATAAACCAGTAGTTTCTACGTTCTTCTGTGTTTGATTTATACTGTCTGGTGCTTACACAGAAGTGGCAGTTTAGTATTTCTTACTAATCCAGATTGGAATGATTGTTTTCATATCCCTTGCTCTTTGATATCCTGCTGGGAGGAGGAATGTGCACGGAAGTTGGAAACAATTTGTCAAAGGACAGTGGGAATTCTCGGGAATATGTAAAGACTTCAGTACGCAGGGAGATAGAAAGAGCTGGGCTGCACAGTAACATGGTAGCTAACATAACACTTCCATGAATGGTTTGAAGCATCCACAGTACTTCCACCCTATATACTTTTCTCAGCATTAACGAGTATCATTACCACACATGTATTTCAAAATCAGGTTTCTTTACAAGAACAGAACTTGATTGTAACTTTTATAGATTCTTTTTGTTACTAATACTTCTTTAGGGAAAAAACCCCTCAAAACTTTACATTTCAGTTTATCTTCATAGGTTTGGTAGTTTTGGGTTTTGTAAGCACACAGGGTTTTTAGTCAATCTACAGACGTATGGCATCTATAGCTCACACACTGTTCTTCTGACTCACTGTGAGTATTTTCAATATTTCATTGTATTTTAGACAAAATTTAAAAACAGAAGTTGAAAATAGTCTTCTCATTCACTTTCTTGTTTGTATACTAAGCCAAGGACAGGCTTCCCTTAAATTTGAGTTCCTGGAAAATTTGTTCTCTTAGCCTTTTATTTTTTTTATATAGAATTTATATCTCACCTTGGGGGTGGTGGAGGTAACTGGAAATTTAAGGGAAGTGGTTAATTTTTAAAATAAGGATCATATTAGATAGCACCTAGCTACTTGTTTCATTTCATATGTTCATTTTTAACAAAGCTTTATCAACACGCATCAAGCGCTGCCAACCTTGATAGTATGTGGGAACAGCTTTACATGTATTCAGTGAAGACAGGAGCAGTGACTAAATGTGGGAAAAAGAAATTGTGCATTGAGTAAGGAAACGCTGTGAATCACAGCGTGATAATCTTTGATCTTTACTCTTAGGCCAAAGCCATTTCTGTTCAAAGGGGACCACAAGTACCCAGTATCAAACCCCGAAAGTCCTGTCGTCATTCTTTACGCTGAGATTGGCTCAGAGGAGTTCTACACGTACCATAGGAGGCTTGTGTTAAAGGCCGAGGCAGGAGAAATCACTTACGTCCTCAGACACTATATTGCTGTAAGTATATTTGTGCATTGCAGCAGAGGTATTTGACATGCAAGGAGTAATTGGGCTGGGTTTTAAAAAAGAAAAACTAAGTTTGTTCCCTTTAAACTGACATTTGCATAGTGTATTTCTGCTTGGTATTTATTTGGAATATCAAAGTTTATTTTTTATTGCACGTAGCTGAAGAATACAGAATATTTTAAATCTCCTGGTTGTTTAGGTAAGAGGATAATTTGATTTTACAAAAGCAGAGTGAAACTCCAGATGAATTACAGAATTACAATCTAAAAAAAAAATTGCTCTACCTATATTAGATTATACGAAATAGTCAGATCTTTCCACAGTCAGGCCAGTTTGTTACTGAATATGAAAAGCAAGGATTAACCTTAAGGTGCCACTTTCAAATGAAAGGCATTGTTTCTGTAGCAATTTTATTACAGAACCACTTACCAGTCCTAGTGCAGTTTGTCCTGGGTTCCATCTCCCTCCCCTAAATTGCCCATAACCACTGGATTAGTGCTTAAAACTACATTTCAAAAGCTCTGAGAAATTTGAGATATTTGACTTTTTTCCAGAACATTGCTTAATATTGCTAAAACCTGCAGTGCAGCAGCTAGTAGCCAGACTTGAATGCATAAAAAAAAAAAAAGCATCAGCTGGTTTACTTCTAGCAACATTTGCACTTTCAATGAAGTCATACATTTTATATACATTGCATATACCGGTTTCCTTTTAAAAAGTAATTTGTTTATCAGTTTGTTTATTTGGGAGGAGTAATTACATTCAAAATAAAGTGTACTACACAGTAGGTCTTCATACAGTTCTGTGACTCCTGTACTCTTCAAAATACTTTTAACAGGTGATCATGTTTGTTTCCCATTAAATTCTGAAGTAATTACACATCTCTTAACTGATTTATTTTTTTTTGTAATTTTGTTGTAACTCTTCAGTGCATGTTTCATTTTTGAACTTTGCAGCTGAAGTTCCTTTCCCTCCTCTGTCTGATTTGACGACATGCCTGTTTTGCCCTACTTTTTGCCCGCTGAACTTCAGAAAGTTTTGTTGAAATACAAAGGGAAATATAATCTGACAGTACATTACATTATAGCACTCATTGTTTTTGTTTCTCACTTGTGCATTACCAGCGATGTCTGAAATGTGTCCCATTCAGAGGTGTCTTAGCTTTGGGAAATAGCAGCTTTTCATTTGTACATCAAAACAACGAGTGGCAATATTGTACTGTTCGCTTTTCCTTACAGAATCCCAGTAAAGAAAAAGTCTACCTCTCTGGCTATGGTGTGGAACTTGCTATTAAAAGTACAGAATATAAGGCCAAGGATGATACACAGGTGAAAGGTGAATTGTTATTTTAAGTTTTCTAATGTGAACATTTTAATTTTGCAAAGATAATTTGGTATTTCTTCTGATGTGAATGGCTGTCTGAATTGCAGATATTCTTCTTTCTTCAGCTCAGAAATCACTTCTCTTCCTTCTCTCTTTTGGGATTTTGCTCTTCATAAAGCATATCTTTGCCATGGCACTTGTTGCTTTCTGTCTTTGTGAAATGCTGGGCACAATGGACTCATGACTCTGGACTAGATCTTAGTAATGGCACTACTAATGCCACTAATTGTTTACCAGATAATCAGATTCTCTGCAGATGTAAAGCAGTTCTTCTACCTTGATTTGCCTTAGCTTATCCATCCTCAGAGAAGAACGTGTTTCCTATTCCTGTTTTTTTGGAAAAGAGAACTTAGAATTCTGCAAGGTTTTTTGCTTTTGCTGCTTTCTTTAGAGTGCTGATCTGTTTTGCAAACTCTCATGTGCTTGCCAAAACTATTTTGTTAGAGTAATCTGTGTATCCTTTTTATTTACACATGCACACACACAGATAAACCCCCAGAATTTCCTGCTTTTATCTTGGACTAAAGTAAAAGGAAAAATATTACTACTTTTTCTTTGTTAGTTTGAGATAACAATTGTGGGGAACAGCACTCAGATTTTGAATTGTGTTCTTCAGGATTTTGTGGTTTTATCAGTTTAGTTTCTTATACAGATCTAAACTCTGACTCAGAGTATTCTGCCACCATGTAGAGTACAGACACACAGAACCTTTGGTCTTTATTTGTAAAAGTATTTGATTTTAAGAGAAACTAACATACTAGAGGAGGTGATCCGACTGAAGATTTTTATTTCTGTGTGAGAACTTCCATTAATTTGTCAACAATGTCATGCAGAAGCCCTGATGATGTTGGTAGAATAGGACATTGGAGGCCTTCGGCTCTTCAGGTCACGAGGGGAAGTTAATTCTGGGAAGATTTGTTATTTGGAAACTTGTGAAGTTTTATACCTATCAGTAATGTCAATGCAGTAATTAATGTTTTACTAAGTGGACAAACTGTACTTGCATTGCTATGAGCTGCAAACACCTCGTGGATAGTAAGCTGTGCGTTAAAGGTATATGGTTCTCATCCAGCTCCTGCTGATTGTGTGAATGTTCTGACTGTGCAGTCTTGTAGTCATGCCTGTGCTGCTCTGGCTTGTCCAGATGCACACGCTTATCTAAAAGATCAAGACCTGTAGTTGGACTTGAGCATAAAACATTTAGAGTGGAGCTGGCTTGTGTCCAGCTAGTTAGGAGATCGTGGGAGTATTTTGCACAGGTTTCTTTTTGAGGTTTAAGCCCAGAATTGGACTTCGCTTGGACACAATTTTTTGTCATGCTTTTTGAGGCTAAAATCAGGGTTGTGGTCACAACTGAAGTTTAGCATTTACTCTACAAAGCTTGTGTCCTGAAAGCTCCTCAGTCCTAGCAAATTCCTCTGCCATGCCTAGGTTTCTGAGATTTCCACTCATCTTAAGCTTTTCCTTCTCAATAATCCAACTTTGGTTTTATTTCAGCTGTTTACTGTGTTTATTTGTAAAGGTAACGTCTCTTGGATACAGGTTTAAAAGTAAACCTGAAACTTGCCCTTTCTTTCTTTTTTTCTGTTGTTGCAGTGTAGTTTTGTTAAGCTAATGAAAATGAGTGTGAGAACTGTTTCCAAATAGCTTGATAACAGTGTTGTCCTCTGTTTATAGGCACAGATGTGAATGCTACAGTAATAGATGAAAATGACCCTATTGATGAAGTGCAAGGATTTCTGTTTGGAAAACTAAGGTAAAACTCAGTTGTAAGTTGCTGGTCTTTGTCATATATTAAAAAACTTGATGCAGAGATGCTGATCTTTTTGCCATGTTACTATTTTTTAAATGTCTGAGTTATCCATAAGTGTTAGCAGCATACTTTTCCATATGTTAGTTTCTTTGAATTAGCAGCAGAGTTCCTTATAGGAAACCATGGAAGTTGTTTTACCTTCATACCCTTTTTAGGCAGTTGCATCCTGAGTTGACAGAAGAGCTGAAAGAGCTTAGAAAACACCTGGTGGAAAGTACCAATGAAATGGCACCCTTGAAAGTCTGGCAGTTACAAGGTAATCCCTATGAAGACTTTCAGTATTGTACTGCAAAACTTAATGTATGTTCTTGTGTTGTACGCAAATGAGGTTGCCAGTGGCTGCTTATAGTTGAGAGAGTTAGACTGTAAATTCCTGCACTGGAAAATACTGGATTTTTCGAAAGCATCTTTGTAGAGTCCTGTTGAAATAGCTTTTAGAAAGGTGGGTTTCACAGGACGTCTGAAATGAGGTTGTTTGCTTTCGATATTGTGAAGTACAGTAAGCCACTTGCTCTTCCATTGGCTACTTCTATGATCTGCTAAATGCAGAAAAGCAAAGGAAATGTAAAGTTTCTTTCCACAGTCAGATTCCCAATGTGGTAAGCTGGGATTTCTCAAGACCAAAGAAAAAACTATTTCAAAAGCGTCTGCATGCAACTCTGGCCTGTTTCCCTGGAAATCATCTGTAGAAGCCTGTGGAAAGGCTTTTCATCCTTCTGGAGGAAAAAAAAAAAAAGTAATTTAAAATGCTGAACATATGTTCTAGTCACAGAGAATCTACCTATATCTAGCAGATGGCTGTATTTCTAACTTGCAAAACGAGTACCCAGACCCCTTCTGAAGGGCAGATCCTCCCACCTCAGCCAAAAAAAAAAGTTGATGGTTTGTGCTCATTGAAGCAACTTGTAGACTGGACACATTCGTTCATTTTGAAAGGGTTACTTACTTCAAGGCAACAAATAGAAGCTGAGTAGAAGGAAGATGATTAAAAAAAGAATTGCCTAAAGGTATAGACAGAAAATGAATTTTCATAGGTAACACGCAAAAAAGTTGAAAGCTAAAGTTAAGATGACTCGGCACTGGCTTGTTTTCAGTTTAGAGTCCTTGACTTCCATTCTTTCACTTCTAGATTTAAGTTTTCAAACTGCTGCTCGCATTCTGACTGCTCCTCCTGTGGATGCTTTGATGGTCATGAAAGATCTCAGTCAGAACTTTCCTACGAAGGCCAGGTAACTTTAATGATGACTTCTAGGAAGTATTAGGCTTTTTTCTGAGCAGAACCTGAGACAGGCAGCATTGGTTGGGTTAATGTCAGAGTTTCCATTTAGCTGGAAGCAAACACTGGGGAATGTTTATTGAGAGAAGTTTTTCATCCTGTGGTTACAAAATGGATCTTACAGTATTTTTCTTGGATGGAGCCGATTTGTACTGGTGGCAAATTTGACAGAATCACCCATGTCATTCTATTGTGAAACGCTTCTGAATCTTTTGCATCAAGTCCTCAAGAATTTCCTGAATAGGTTTTCTGTTTTGTGGCTTCATGGTTTATCTGTTCACTGGATCCCACTCTTCTTCTGGAATCCATTTTGCCAAACAGCCCAGTCAATCTCATGTCAGATTCTGATGTGCCATTCCACTGTTTTTTGTGCTTTGTCAATGACTGTCTTGAGCATAGCCAAATTAATTTCAAGAAAGTCAGTCATAATCTGGCCTGCACAAGTAGGCTAGAAATATATTTCTGTTGATAAATTGCATGACCTGGGTTGTGAAGATAATATTATAGGAGCTCCTCCTTTTTGAGTAGGTGGAGGTATACCTGCGAGTAGACAAGAAGCTGAATTTTGGTCTCATTTCCCACTAACTGATGTTGAGATTGTGCTATTTACGGCTTTTTAAGATGGGCATTGCACTTTAATTGCGCTTTTAGTCAGATCTGTGAGCTCGCCCGTTCTGTGATGACGCAATCACTAGATCCAATGTAAGGAAAGGAATGGGAACCCACAATGAGGAGTGAAATCTCCCTATTTGCTGCTGCCAGCCTCCACCTCTACCTTTCTGGCAGCTGCCCCACTTCTACTGTGATGAATGTGGTATTAGACACTGACAGTTGGCACGCTGCTAACATTTTTACTTTCTAATGAGAGATATAGTATAAGAAAAAGTAGTGCATCCTACTGTTTCATGGTACCACAAAGTGCAAGTGCTTCTGATCACAGCTCTTTATTCTAGGAGACTAAATATATAAAAGGTACAAAGAGGAGGGTATATGTGTATCTGGTCTATACATTAAACAGAGAGATGATTCACAGCATAATCTTTTTATTTCTCTAGAGCCATAACAAAAACAGTTGTTTCTTCGGAACTCAGAGCAGAAATTGAAGAGAACCAAAAGGTAATGCTTCTAGAAAGTAACAGTGCTTTTGCACTGATGTTTTAATACAAATTCAAGCTTTAAAAATAATGATTCTCATTAAAAGTGTATGTTTCGCTAAAAATAATAACCCAGCATTTTCACAAACAATTTTGCTGTAGTGTGCATCTGGGAAGTCAAGAAGTGGTAGATTTTCAAACATGGATTAGGAATGTAATTTTAGCTTGTTTGCTCAAATATGAAAATATTGGTCGTAGTCTTTCAGTGAGTTCACTGTAGTGGGGAGGAATGATACGGGATTTTGTTCACAGAGCTGCCCCTGCAATGGTTGTTCAGAGTAGCCAGGGTTCTGATAGTTAATCTGACCATTTGTTAATGTCCATGAAAGTGACCTCCTGTTCCGTATCTGAACTGCGAATCTGCTAACTGTATTTATCTTTAGAAAATTAACTTTAAATACAAGGAAAGTATGATGTTAATCCTGAGGGAAAATGTTTATTTACAGAAACATACAGCATAGGTGTTAGGTCAGATTAAGACAGTCCCCATAGAAATCCTACGGGACAGAACTGTCAAAAATGAAGCAGTAGAAACGTTGATGGCTCTGTCACATCAGTCTTCACTCCGTTTCTAAGTTCCACCTTGTAGTGGTGACTTTGCCAGCTAAGCTTGTATAGAGATGGTTGATAATGTTTCTTGTAGGACTGTGCCTGCTGGGTGCCCTTCTTTCGGTCTCTGACCTAGTTCTTACCGGAGTGGTGTAGCAGATGTGTAAAGTCTGAATGGCTCAGCACTACTTGTCCTGGGTAATAGAGGCTGACTTCAAGTTCCTGATTTCAGGTTTTGTTTGTATTCTGAACTTCTCAAAAGCAACTATGTATTAAAAAGTGTGAGTGCTTTTTAGTGGAAGCTATTAGAGTCAAAACATAGTTAAATTTTTAGATTATTTTAAAATGCCTGAGCTGGAAATGTAGCTTGTTAGAATGCTACTGCTTGAAAAACAAATATATTAAGTATCTCCTTACAGTTCTAAGGATGCAGAAGAAATTTAGTTATTGCCCAATTTGAGATGGTGCTTTGATACTTGAATTTGTCAGTGTTTACATGCAAGTCACAGAATAAATTTGAAAGCTTCTTGCCGTGGCTTAGAACGATGCATACCATGTGGAGGAAATAGTTCCAATCTTGGTGCTTTGAGAGGGAAACTAGTGAAGGAATAAAATTAAATAGCTATCCAAGTCACTCTTTATGTGCTTTGAAACAGAATCATAAATAACAAACCCCCCAGGTTATGAGGGACCTCTGGAGGTCACTGAGTGGGCTCTGGTGTTGGCAGAAAAATGTTTCAACATCTCTTTTACGTACTTGCCATCGAAAAGTGCTGAAAAAACCAATAGCCACTTGGGAATTTTGTACTAGCTTTTGTACAGAATTTTGTACAATTAAAATACACCTGGCAGTGCAGTCTGAATAGAGTGCAAAATAAAAGTTTAAGATGGTAATAAAGCCAAAGTCAAACAACAGCTTTTGCTATATGATCTGCGCTGATCTTTCATACGTTTCAGTCTCACTTGGTATTAACAGGAAAAATACAAAGTATGTTAAGTACACACTTGCGTGGTTTAAAATCTAATCAATGATACTTAGCTAGTCTAGTAGTAAATGCAAAATTACCTGACATCTACTTACCAGTCCCCTGAAATTCCTGTTCTGAAAGAGAAATCCCTTGTTGTTCAATAGCGATAAAATCAGAAAAGAAGGGATGCGGTTTGACACTGTCGTCCGGTGTGGTTCTGGAAGGGACAAAGTATAGAATGTAAGTGCAAGCTAAAGCTACCTGGTGGCTTTTCTGTTACGTGTTAGATCAGACTGGTCCACAGGTAAACCCCTGATTTTGTGGATTCATTTTTATTCAAAGTATGTCTAGGCTACTAGATCCAGATCTGGCTAGATCTAACCCTGCCCTTTAAAGCTCTTTGCATGACTCAGTTTGTGTGGCTATTATTTGACAGTGAAGTTCACTGCTATTATCAAGTTAGAGTTTACTATGTTATTATCCACAAAAAGATAAAATTTAACACTGCATGTACTCTGCTCTTCTCTGGGAGTTTTTTTATTTAATAAAATATATAAATTCTTACTGATTAGATGCTGCTTTCCTGTTCTTGGTATTTCACACGGTACTTCGCTATTCCTCTTGTTTGCTTTGCTCATATTCTTCATGATATTAGTGTTTTTAAATGTCCAAATACTATGTTTCTCCTTCAGTGCTCATCATGCCTCTCAATAGAATTTTGTAACTGGTACTGCAAGACAAGAGGTATTGGAAGAAAGCAATGTGATTTTTCAGTTTTTAACAAGGATTTTTTATGCTAAGAGTTGGGAAACTTGCTTCAGGAGGATTGTGTTTTGTTTACCTCTCCTGATTCAAAATTGTTCGCTGTGATAATGCCTCATTTCAGGGGCAAGTACCCATTGAAATGGGGTACTGCTTAGTACGTGGGAGAAGTTAAAAAACACTGATAAGACTTTCTCCATTTGTGTGCTGCCTGGTTCTGGGGAGATCAGACTACAGCGGCAGCTCATCTGCTTTTCACTGATGACACAGCCACTAGGTCAAGGATGTAACTGGTACCTGAAACGCAGTAGTTGGTTCCACTAGTGAGCTCACACAATATCCAGTAGTTTTAAGTCTGTTCTGCCCCAAACTGCCTGTTAAAGAGCTAAGACAGGTAACTGCATGCTATTTGTCCATCTACTTTGTGGGCTGTCATCTAAAAAAAAAAAAAAAAAAGTTACTTCTCTTAAGCATTTTTAATTATTTAATCTGACTATATTTAAGAAGTCTACTCAGGGACTTCCTGATGCATGACTGAATCATGTAGGAAGAAACAGCTAAAAGTCCTGTTTATCTATCGACATGCTAAATGGCTTCAGTTGTTTTTCCCACTGGTGTGGATGGCGCACAAAGTCAGCAAAGACTGTAGTTGACAATTTGTAATAACATCTTCAATTTGACACATTTTGTTCTGTGCAGAGCATTCTCTTCTAATGGCCTTCTACTTCCTTTCAGTATTTCAAAGGAACATTAGGATTGCAACCAGGAGATTCTGCCCTGTTCATCAATGGACTGCTTATTGATTTAGACACTCAGGACATATTTAGGTAGGAATGTTTTCTTTTTCAGAATAACTGTATCCTGTTTAGGAGCTCACATCCTCCTTGTGCATCATCATGCAGTCATTTAGACAGTTTTGAACCTTCGTCACAAAGTCTGTATCTAGACTAGGTTTAATTGTTAAGACCTGGAAAAAGCAAGTCATAGTTCCTTCTCTTACACAAGTGCATTTCTAACAAAAAGGCTGATGTGAAAACCAGAACACCCTTGAAGATTGGAATGGGAAGTCACTTTTGTACTGTTCTTTTGATCCGAGTTGTGACTAGCAAAGGATAAACCACTGTAAATTTTTTTCATCTGAAAACCCCCCTATAGCAGGATCTGTTTCAATAATGTGGAATTGAAGTTACATGTGTACATCATGCTTTAGTTACCTTGATTTAATGTAGTTTTCTCCAGAAATATAACAATGGAATAGGTTTAAGTTACCTCAACTTTCATAGGCCAGTTAGAAATAGGTGATTAATGAGAAGTAATGCACAGACATGGCAAAACTTGTTCATACCTTTAATCTGTTAACCCTTAGGGTAAGAACAAGTTACTTGCTGTGTCTTTAAAATTCAACACTTTTTCTTTTCCTTCCAGCTTGATTGATGTGCTGCGCAATGAAGCCCGCGTTATGGAGGGCCTGCACAGCTTAGGAATTGAGGGTCTTTCCTTGCACAATGTTCTGAAGTTGAACATACAGCCTTCAGATTCCGACTATGCCGTGGACATCAGAAGCCCTGCTATTTCAGTGCGTATGGTTTTATGTAAGAAATACCTTCTCTGCTGTTGGGCAGTGTGTTCTTAGGCTGTCAGGGGAACTTCTGTTCTTATCTCGCAATCAGCTCTGAAACTGCAGTGAAGAAAAAAAAAGGAAAGTAAGGTGTTAAATAAGCTTTTTAAAAAACTTAACTTTTTATTCATACATTTCTCAATATAGTGTCTGGTTTGAAAATATTTTACAGTCTCAGACTCAAGCAGGAGGACTGTCAGTCACTTAAATGCCTTTATTTTTTTCCCAGTGGATCAACAATCTCGAAGTTGACAGTCGGTATAATTCCTGGCCTTCCAATGTGCAAGAACTGCTGCGTCCCACGTTTCCAGGCGTGATCAGACAAATCAGAAAAAACTTCCATAATTTTGTAAGTGGTAATCTGACTAGAAATGAAATGTGAGTTTTGTTTTTTCAGCAGCAGGGACGTTAGCTTTTGTGACGTATCTACATAGATACTAGATTCCCTGTCACTTAAATATCTTGATAGGATGCTTTCCTAGGTTTTGTTCTGCTTGTACTAGTAAGTTATGGCTGAGATTGAGAGATTACTGAGCATGATTCTCTGGCATCTATTAGATGCCAAAAATTGCTTCATCGATGGAAAAAAAACATCATCTGGTGAGTGAGAATTTGGTGCACTTCAACTTTGTGATGATACCTGAAGCTGGTTAATGAAATCCCTCAAACTTGTGAATTATTATAATTTTATTGGGGTTAAGACCAACCTCAGTTGGTCTTTCAGTTAGAAAGTGTGCTTGCACCAAGACTTCAAAAGATGATAAGAGCCCTCAGCTTAATCCTGGGTATCATCTGGGTAAACTACTTAGTTAGATGTAATAAGGAGTTTGTAAATTCTGTGCTGTAACTCTTGTCATGTGGCAGAGTGGCCCTATAGAAAAAAGGACTCCTCTGAGTAGTGGCAGACAGGGACTCAAACCACCTGAAGCTGTGGGAGCATTAATTTGTTACCTTGTTCCATAGAGTTCAGGACTTTTAACATAGAAATTATTCAATGAAAAGGCAACATTTAACATGAAGAAAGGGGCCTAAATTAATTTGCAGTGGCCCAGTGCTGTCTGGGTCTGGGCTTGCTTTGAGAATGTCTCGACAGCATTGGCTTTCCAGGGGTGGAGCAGAGCGATGCTGTGTTCCTCGGTTCTGACAAATGCCTGTCTCCCACATCCATCTTAATGTCGCTATGTGTACATGCAGAGGCAGAAGCCTAGATGCTAGGGTATACTGAGATACATTAAGCATGTAAGGAGCCCAGTCTCTCTGGTTAAAGGAGTGGTTTAGACTGGGTATTTTAAATAATGGACTTAAAGACAAGAAACTTATTTAGTGGGCCTCATCTCCCTGGCAGTGTATAAAATAGGACTGGTGATAATTCTGCACTGAGATGTGAATTAAGCTCTCTCTAATCAAACCCCCGTATCTTGACTTATTAAGGGAATAGAAACTTTTCACTTGCAATTGAATGTGCAATGTGTATGCAGGTGCTGATAGTAGATCCTATTCATGAGACCACCGCAGAGTTACTGAATGTGGCAGAGATGTTCTTCAGTAATCACATCCCACTGAGGTAATTCTGATGTTTTAACAGGAATTTTTTCACATCAGTTTGATTTTTGTAACTTCTGCAATTGTGAAATCCTCATTGCTAGGACACTGTAGAAACGTTACATATCTTGTATTGGTGGTTGGGAAGGGCATGTACCAAATACTGTTTCTTATTTAAAATGTTTTGAATATAATTTTTGTTACTAGCAGAACAAAGCTCAGTATCTCTAACCATCCAAAAGAAATTTAAAATCAAGTACTATGGATGGGAGAGAGATGAAAAGCAAGATTGTGATAGGCTTCACTGTTAAGCGATTGTGTGTCCCAAGTTTGATTTCTGGCTGCTTTGCTCAAAATCTTCTCAGCCTGTTCCAGAAAAAGCCTTTGTCTAAGATGAAGATCGTAGCTGACAGCTGTATGAAGAGTTGATTATTAGTATAATAGATTCATGATCTGGGGTTTTTTTTTTGATTGCAGGATAGGACTAGTCTTCGTGGTTAATGACTCTGAGGATGTTGATGGACTTCAGGATCCTGGTGTTGCCCTCCTTAGGGCATACAATTATGTGGCACAAGAAATGGACAATAATTATGCTTTCCAGACTGTCATGTCTGTAAGTATACATTTGAAAGGGAAATTCGCATTTTAATATTTTACATGTATGTAGGATTATGTTAATGTGCTAATATGTAGATAATGGAAGAAGCTTTTCTTTGACTGTTAGTATTCAGAGTATTGCTGAATACTAGTACAGCACAGTACACATTTGTTTGTAAAGTGCTTCTGACCTCACTTTAACAAGTGAGACCAGATTTAAATGGGACACTTCCCCAAGTTTTTCTGATCCTGCTTCTTTGCTTATTCTGCCAATGAGTTCCAAACTGCTGTATCCCTTCAATATTATAATTTGTTTTGAACAGTTCCTGCTGCATACTTTTGTCACATCAAAGTATAATATAGGTGCTAGTAAATCCATTTTCACTTGTGGTTTGACATTGTTGCACAAATCAGCAAGCTGTGGCATACTGTAACATTAAACTGCTGAATACATGAAGACAATGACTTTTATTCTCATTTTTTTGGGTATGTATTTGTAAGTTGAAGTAAAATCTCGTGCCTTCAAGAGGGGAAACAGTTACCTACTTTACATGTGAGGCCTGTTGTACTGTTTATAAGCATGTCTTGAGTTCTGAAGGGAAGGGTAGCTCTTTGGATATGCTTTGCTTGAGCCTTTTGCCCACCTAAGCACTGCTTTTTCCCCTCAAATACCTTTTCTAATTAAAGATGCAAGTTATTATTTGAAGAAATACATGATATTTACTGTTGCAGCACTCTCCAAACTAGCCAGCTGCAACAAGGTCTTTTACCATCTCATACCAACATACTCTTCAAGCCAGTCCCTCTGCTGCCTTCTCCTCGTCTCGCCTCATCCAGGGTGTGTGTCCTCCCTCTGCTTCTTCCTCTCTCACCTTCTCTTCCTCACCTGCTCTCTCTTCATTGCCTCTCAACCACTTACCAGAACCAGCCACAGCTGCACCTTGTCTACATCAGCCAACCCACCGCCCCTGAAGCCAGCCCACAGCTGTATATTATCAATGCTAATTAACCCAGCTTCATTCCTCTACAGTTTACCTCCTTCCAATCTCACTGGAATGACTGTGAGGTAAAGCAAGATAATTATAAGAGCTACAAGGGCCTAGGAGCTGTTATTGCAGTATAATAAATATGAATATATGTTTTGCAGTCTGGCTGTTAATGCCTTATTAGAACTATGGGAATACAGGTAACAGGTGACCTTGCTTTTGGTAAGGACAGAAGCTTTACTGTTGCAGTTGTAAACTTGTATTTGTATCCCCTGATTCAGATATATAACAAAGTGAAAACAGGAGACCAGCTGAAAGTGGAGCATGTGGTTAGTGTTCTTGAGAAACAGTATCCTTATGTGGAAGTCAACAGCATCCTGGGAATTGATTCTGCCTATGACCAGAACAGAAAGGTAAGAATTCATGAAATAGAGCTTTTTTCACATTTTTGCTTCAACACAGTTTTGAAAACATAGTTCTGTACAGTTTCTTGATCCAGTTCTCTCACTAACCAGGCAGCTGTTTTTCTTACCACATTGGGTGCCTTTTAGTAATACTTTTAATAAGTATTTATGTTCAGCACAAAGCTTTGTATAATACAATACATTGTAACATATATTTTCAAAAATCTGTATGTGTAGTAGCTGAAGCAAGATAACTTTTCATGGCTTGTAAGTCATACTTTACTGAAGTCTGCATACCAAAAATTGCTTGGAAAAAAATCAAGGTGATGGAATGGTTCATAAGAAAACCAAGGGGCTAAATGTCAGGGAGGGATTCGTGTGGGTCTTCTTTATTGGTATTTTAATAATGTGTGAGATAAAGTAATGATGATGAATGCAGAATACCTTTCCTATAGCAAGGCATGCAATGATCTTCCTCAAATAATTTCTTAAAGTTATTTTTAGGGTTGATACTTTTCTGTATGCAGAAGATTGGGAGAGCAAAACTCTATTGGATCACTTCTGTGTGAAATGAAGCAGATTTTATTTGAGGTTCTACAGGGGGATGTTTCTATTTTTGTTGAAGAATATAAAAATGAAAATACTCTCTGTAATATCTCAGTAACACAGATGATCCTGCCTACATCTGTAAACATAAGGGATGTGGTCAGGGTTACAGAAGTACACTCACATGAGACACGCTTTCCATGTCCCAACGTAGGAAAGTGAAGGGAAAAGCATTTTGAGGAAATCAAAATCCATAACAGACAGATGTTTTTGTATGACAGGAGAGGGCTTTTACAGTTTACATACTAGATGCCGCATGAAACCCAAACAAAACAAAAGGAACACACACACGCATACAAAAATGTCTGTCTGGTATTTATTCCTCATCTGCAGGCTTTGCAATGCATTTCTGCAGGAAAGCGCTCTGCGTGTGGTTTTGAATGAGACTTGAGAGGCTGTTTCGAGGTGCTGCAGCTGGTGCATCTGACACCTTTCAGCACAACTGCATCTTAAAGCATTGCAAAGCCTGCAGATAAGGAAGCCTTTAGAAAGAGCGTAGCTCTAGAAAAAGGACACAAACTGAAACAACACTGAGCAATCCTTGATGTGATCAAGCTTTGTGATAATTGTGTCCTTAAAAGGTCTTGAAAGCTATCAAGTAAGAACCTCTGAACAGCAGGATCTGATCAACTTCTGCCTGTAATCGAGTGTCAGTGATGGTGCATTTTGCAGTGGTTACACGAAATGGGGAAATTTGTTTAGATGGAGTAACCCCCTGCTCAACAAGTACATGTTTTTTCACAAGTTTAAGAAACATGTTCTTAAAAAATAAAAAGAAAAAACCTCTACCCTGTCTTATATTACAGCTATCACTGCTTGCATTGCGTTTGCTTCCATATGCAAAGTCAGGCTTCCTGTTGTGCATTTTTTTGCTATTAATCAGAAAGCGCTCATTGGAATGAATTTATTTACCGCATGAACTTAATGGAATATTTTGCACTTCTGTATTATGAAGTTAACTTTTTTTGCTTTGAAACTGTGAAGGACAAGGATGTCTTGTGCATGTAAGACACTAAGTCTTATGTGCTGTGTAAAGTTAGTATTCTCTGTATCAGATAAAAGCTGGAAGGAGATCTGGGTGTGTTCAGAAGATGTGCGGATATTGCATTGAAATGTTATGAACCCTTGTGATAGTGGGCTGATGTGGTAAATCTACTTTCCATGTATATAGGCAGCGAGAGGTTACTATGAGCAGACGGGCGTAGGTCCTCTCCCTGTTGTGCTGTTCAATGGAATGCCTTTTCAAAAAGATCAGCTGGATCCTGATGACCTAGAAACTGTGACGATGCACAAAATCCTGGAAACCACAAGCATCTTCCAGCGAGCCGTGTACCTGGTAGGTGCTGAGTTCAGCTGTGACTTCAGAGAGAAACGAGACAACTTAACTTGCATAATTTCTTGGTTTGGGGTTTGGTTTTTTTTGATGGTGGTTGTTGGTCTTTTGGGTTTTGGTTGGGGTTTGTTTTTTGCCTTTTTTTTTTTTTTTTAAGTTACCTATGACAAATACATGTGTGAAATAACGAATATTGCTTCTTTCTTCTGTCCTTCAGGGTGAATTATCTAATGACCAAGATGTGGTTGAGTATATCATGAACCAGCCTAATGTTGTACCAAGAATTAACTCAAGAATCTTAATGTCTGACAGAGAGTACCTAGATCTGACAGGAATGAGTAAGAGATGCTTTTAACTGCACTAAAACTGAAGTTTGAGAGTCAAAGACTTTTGCTGTCCCAATGGAAAACTCTAGTAGCAGTACTAAGAGCACCCAAGTGATGATCTGGCCCCAGTGCTGGGGAAGATGTTATGTACAACAGCAACATTACTGTCTAGAGATTTTTCAAAATGGGAATCTCTTTTGATTTTATACAAACCTTTAGGGGAATATGACTCATGAAGTTGAGAAATTAACAATGGTAGCAAAAGCCAAGAGCAGTCACATAATGTATAAAGCAACAGCTTGATTTTATTTCTAACCAACTTTTGAGCAGAGATTGACAGTTGTCCCTGGAACCATTTAAGATTTAGCAGAACTCTTCACGGCTAAATGTATTGACACCCAATGTAGTGACTCTGCAGGATGATGCTATTGCAAAAACTTGCACGCTACCTTTTTTGAGTTGCTTGAAAAATAGTAACATGGTGGATTTTAAAATGCATATTATTTACATAAGTTAACTTCAAGTGAGCCTTGAACAGTTCTTTCCACTGACTTCTGCATATCAAATATGCAATGTAGTTATTCGTGTAACTTATGAGACAACAAAAACTTATTCCTCAGTTTATATATTAACAGTGGAAATGAGACATAAAAAGCAGTATCATGAGGAACAAAATGGGATTATGTTCTTAATGTTCTGTAATAGTAGTGGTTTTTCTTTCATTTTACATGGAATAGCTGCTTTGGCATCTAATACTTTCTCTCTTCCTCAGATAACTTTTACGTGGATGACTTTGCTCGATTTACCACATTGGATTCCAAAGATAAGACAGCTGCTGTCGCAAACAGCATGACCTACTTAACAAAGAAAGGTAACATCTGCAGTGGATTACGAACCCAAATCTAATCTTATGTGTGTTTCCAAGCATATATACAGTACTGAAGCTACTCACTGAGCCTTGGTCAGGCCTGTGAGTTATGGCAAAATCCAAGTGTTAAATGGGAAGATAAATATTTTTTTTTATATGACATCTACATGGAACAAGAATGTTCCTGCCTTTAAACCCAGCCCATCCTTCAATGAATAATGAAGTGCCACCCAACCCGCTCTTGCGATATTACAAGTGATCACCAGAAATGCAGCAGTGTAAGCCCTGATCCTGCACGGACACTGACTAGAACAATACAAAAGGGGTTCTAGTTCGCTCTCCCATAATTCAAAATCAGTAAAAGTTACATGGATTCAGAAGAAAACTGTTATTGCCCATCATATAACACACCACCTAACGTGGTCTGTGCTGTTTTTATTGCTCCGGTGCATGTACTGCTTTTTTATTCATAGTGTCATTTTATTACAGTTACACACAAAGTCTCCTGAGTGTTAAAACTCAGCTGTACTTCTCATGTAAGAAACACAGGCACAGACATAATACAGAGCTTAATCAAGCCCTTCCTATATCCATTTCAGTTAGGTATCATAAATAAGATGCTGTTATTTGAACCAATTCCTCTTGTTCCTGTCTGTCATCTTTACTGGACTCGCACAAGTTTCCCCAGTACTATCTCCACCCACTGCCACTGCATGCTCTGCCTTAAACGTTCCCATTGCTCCTTCTTATGTCTTATATTTGCCCTTGGTTCCTGTTCAGTCACTTAGATCTGAACGAGTTTCTTGGTTTCCCTTTTGCAGAGTGTTAACTAAACCTACACCTCATTTGAAAGTGTGCATTATTTGCAATCCCATGGCTTGACAGTTTTGGGTCACCGCCTCTTCTGTCACTTCAGATACCAGTTATTAAATGTCTTATTACAGTAACACTGTAGCACATTTATTTTCTAAAATAATAATAGTTGTACCTGTTGCTGGCTCAGCAACAGTACTGAAATAGCACTGTCGTACTAATTTTTAAAGGAACTTCATGTGCAAGTCATAATGGCATTGCAGTTTTTGCAAACGGTCTTCAGAGTGGTGCCTTCACAGTATGGTATGAAACTGGTAATATGTAATATACCAAAGCATCAATCTGTTTGAGGGGAAGAAAAACCTCAAAGCTTATCCTAATAAAAGCAGGACAAACTTGGTGCTTGTTGGACTTGAACTGTAGTGATACAGTTACGCCCAGTACAGTGCTGCAGCTTCTTGATACACATTGGGATTACTATCAAATCATTAATGTCTCTCTCCTTTCCCCCCTTTCCTTTCTGCTTTTTGACCAGGAATGTCTTCCAAGGAGATCTATGGTAACTCATGCTTTAACATTTCATATGTTGTTGTTCTGGGAATTTTCTGGTTCCTTTATAATGTTGGCTTTAGAACTGTTTAAATGCATGTTTGCTTCAGCACTTTTTTTTTTCTCTATGCAAAACTGATTTTGTGTACTAACAGTTTTGGTATGAAGAAGTGGTATGTCTGTACCGTAGTTGGAATCTGCAAGTTATTTACGGAGTCCTTTATAATTTTTCTAAATTGAAAAGTTAGCAAGCAAACAAAAATAAAAAAATATCTTAGAAACAGTGATGCATGCTGTCACGCGGGTTATACGAATAAGGTAATTGAAACTAAATCTAATACCAATACTATTATTCTTGTCTTGCCAGACTTCATAGCTTAGGTTCATCCATAGCTTTCTTCTGATTTTACTTCTTTTGAAATCTTTGCATGTGTATTGTATTTTTCCCCCAAATGAGGGAAAACCTGAAGCTTTCCTTCCCTTCACCCTCAGATTTCTTCCACCCGTTTTTTTTTTAATTGCAGATGATTCCTTTGTTAGACCTGTTACTTTTTGGATTGTTGGTGATTTTGATAAGCCTTCAGGGAGGCAATTGTTGTACGATGCAATTAAACATCAGGTAGGTAATGTTTTCATTTGAACGGGTTAGCAGTGCTAACAAAGCAGTAGGTAGAGGCTTGAAAAACACAGTTTGTGCTGCTTCCTGCTGCGTGACCTGGGGAGACTGGTTCCTGCAGAGTCTCTGATTTCCAGCCTCACCTTATTTGTAGGGGCTGGAACATCACTGACCTTGTACTAGGACAGAACCCTTCTTGGCACTTTGCTAATACAATGAAGAAAAGAGATGCTTTTAAGCCCATGGTTTTAAATTGAAGATGTCTGTGTTTTTGTTTGGTCACAGAGCAGAGAGCAATGCTCATGTTCATCTCGTTTGTTCTGGGAAGACAACTGAATTGTAAAAAACAGATAGCTTACTCCTAAAGCACTGTTTTGCCAGACCTCTGAGTCGTGGCCATAGTCCTATATCTCTTCTGTAGCACGGTATTATCTAGAAGATTCCTGTCACAGTGCTGCCTATACATAAACTAAATACTTGATGTTAAATTAGTTCTTTCATCCATTTAACCTTGTGCTGTTATTTACCTGATTTGTAATCTGGTTTTCTGGTTAAGAAATACAAAGCTTTTGCTGCAGTGTTTATTACAATAGACTTACGCTTCTCACTTAATTTCTAAAACTCTCTTAACGCATGTTTTGTTAAACACAGAAATCCAGCAATAATGTTCGAATTAGCATGATTAATAATCCCAGTGAAGATCCAAATAGCCAGAATACACTTGTTGCTAAAGCCATATGGGCAGCTCTGCAGACACAAACATCAAATAATGCCAAGAACTTCATCACCAAAATGGCCAAAGAAGAAATTGCAAAGGCACTGAAGGCAGGAGCTGACATCTTAGAATTTGCTGTTGGGGTAAGCATGTTTGTTGGCATTTACACAGGTAGGATACTTCACTTGTTCTTCTGATGAATTTTTTAGTGTGATATATTCATATGCAAAAGAGGCAGTAACAATGGAGAGTAACACTCCTGGTTTTGCTATTGCTTGTTGGTTGAGGAGGGTGGGTTTTTTTCTCCCAAGATAAACTTAGTAAATGTAACTGTACATCTAAAAATAAAGTAAATCATACACATCAAAGCTACATAACTTTGAAAAATCAAGAGGAATGCAGATTTAGGAATCTGAGTCTGTTGTTTCTTGGGGGATTAGGGGAGAACGATAATCTTTTTAAAAAGCTGAGAAAAAAATGACATTTCTCAAAGTAGGTTTAAAAAAGTTAGGCAAGAATCACTTAAGAACAGAAGAATGGAATAACTGGTTTAAGTATCCCAACTTCTGATATGAAGGGCCACAGCCCTAGTAATTGTTGCTAATGTTTGAAGGTGACAGGCAAGAACTAGGTTGAAGACCACAAAGAAAAGGGGACTGGGGATAAATTTTAGCAAGCCAGAAAGATGTTCTCGAATGGAAACAAAAAACCTGCATTTAAAAAGTGTGCAGAGGTGTAGTTTTCTTCCCATTTCAATGTCAAGTATTCTTTTCTTTCAGGGTATGGACATCAGTATTTTCAAAGAAGCCTTTGAATCTCCCAAGGTGGATTTTATTCTGTCCCATGCGATATATTGCAGAGACGTTCTAAAGCTGAAGAAGGGGCAGAGGGCTGTGATCAGCAATGGAAGGGTGAGATCAATCAGCAGGCACTGAAGGAGATACTCCACCTGTGGGAAAGAAGCAGACCTTGTGCGGAGTGTCTAGGGATCAGACACAGAGCCTCAGCTGCCTTTAGGTCTCAACACACTTCTAGGACCGCTTCCAGTTTGATTTATTCAGACATTCATGACCCTTCCTTTGTACTGCGTGCAGCTACTTGTTTGTGTTTTGTACAACTTCAGATCTCTCTCTCAGTAACACAAGTTGCTTTCATGTTGGCAGTGAATTGAGTCCAGGGGTGGAAAGGGATGATAAATCTGAAAGATTGTGCTGCTTCAGTTTATTGGGCAAAATGTGCTGGCCCTGACCAAGGTGCCCTGGTCTCTTCCACCAGCTTTTTTCACAGTAGCCACTTAGATTAGGCACGTGATGTTACAATGGTATTTCACTGCAAATAATGAAACTCAGCTCAGTACAGCGTTAAGTTTTCTTTTGCCATCTGCTTCCTAGTTAGGAACAACACCCCCCCCCCCCCCCCCCCAAAGTTCCAGTGGTTACTGTATACTTCAATGGGTTAAAAATTTGAAGTGATGAGTTGTGGTATTTATTTCACTCTCTTAGCAAAATAACATGAATTGTCTAGGTAGTCTTCAGGCTTTTGAAGGCTAGAGGAGTGACCTGTGCTGGAGTCATACTGGACTACTGGAATTGGCCTGGTATTCTATTGCCCCTTCAAGACGTAGCATTGCATGTATAATTTAGTATGCCTGACTTCTGAAAACCAAGCACTCTGTGAAAATTTTAAGGATGCACTTTATAGGATGTACTTTATGCCTTTAGCCTGGGACTTTTGGCTCTAAATAGTTACTTAGCTGTTAAACTCTGCTGCCAGACATTAATATCAGCCTAAACAGTTAACACCCACTGAGACTGGGGTGCAGTATTTATTTAATATGTCTTTGAATTTTGTTTCGGTGTAGCTTTAACCTAGTAATGCAGATCCTGCTTTTTTTATAGATTATTGGCCCATTAGAGGATGGTGAGATGTTCAATCAGGATGATTTTCATCTCCTTGAGAATATCATACTAAAGACATCAGGACAGAAAATCAAATCTCAGATTCAGCAGCTGGGATTTGAAGAAGATCTGTAAGTACACATGAAGAGGCTTACAAAAAAGTGGTGGTACTCTGATAAAGTGACTTTCTGCAGTCTGGAGAAAGCTTTATCAAGTATACTCTGGATATGTGCTGTAAACAAACATACATGTGTTCATATGGTTAGGGCTCAGCTGTTCAGAGGGAGAAGTGAGAAAAGAAAAAGATGTACATTATCTTTGTTGGGTTTCAAGTGCTTTAGTGACTGACCTTTGTTACAGCTCACAATCTCCTGGAGGTATGGAGCTGTAACTGTAACCGCCAGATTCAGGAGGCAGTTCTGAGAGTACTGGCAACCCCTGCTAGGGTACCGTGCTCAGAGTTCCTCTTTCTTGGTTCATTATCTAGTAGCAACCTGCTGTGGCTGGTCTGGTGCCTCGTGACCAAAGTTGGAGGAATTACTGGCTGAAGCCTCACCGACAAGCAGCAAGAAACTGGCAAAGTGCCAGAGTCTGTAGGGTTTACTGTAGAGTGGTTCAGGTGAACATGGAACAGTAAATGTTGCCAGTTTAGTCACAGCAGCATGGGTGGCAGCAGCCTGCCGCATTATCTGAGGAGTTCCAGAAAGTGGTTCCTTAGATTGGGGTGGGGAGGGATACAGGTGGGCTGAAAAAAATGAAGACTGAGGGTGGTGATGTATTTTGCAGGGACTGGCTTATTGCTGTGTTCAGCTAGATGAAGTTCCGTTCAAGGTTTAGGTGACTGGTTGTGGCAACTTTACTAACAGAGGTGATGTCTCTATGCAGAGAAGAGTGGTTTGCTTTTGTGGGACGTTACAAAGTACAGACTGCTGCACGTTACTACACTTGCTCTTGAAAATGCTTTCTGCTCCAGTAAGAGAAGCCTAACTTTTCATTAATTCTAAGGCCTTCAGACTTCTTATGGGTTTTTCCCCCAGCTAAATCTTACCTGACACGCTGTTTTAAACCACTTGCCTCCAATATGTCAGGGTTTCATAACTCATATGTAGGATTACTACAGTATTGATTTAAAAGCAGAAAGAAGGGAAGAAATTGAGAGGCTGTGGGAGTATGCCTTCTGAATCTGTTTGCAGTTCAGGCCAATCAGCACTGAACTATCAATATAAAAATTATTTTAGCGATATGTTTCACTGTCAATACTACATGATCATGGACACTGCTTTTAACTTTTTGAAGAGGAACAATAGGGAAAGAGGTAGAGATAAGAAAAGCAAAGTCACAGTTCTAGATAATTACTGCAAAAAGCTTGGGGGGAGCTAACCTAAAGAAAATCTTCAGGCTCAAAAGAACTGAGGTCCACAGGTGTGCATTTGCGTGTTGGATCTCATAGCTAAAGATAGTTTCTTCCGTATTTAGCATTACATTTTTCCATGATGCTGTTTGACTGTTAAAAGGGTAGTCATGTAAGTTTAGCTTGAGGTCATCTGTGCAGTAATCTTGTGTGATTCTGAATCCTAGTGGGACAGGTTTTAACAGCATTCCAAACACTGCTGCATCCATTGCTGTGTTGGGAATTAGAAGAGAAATAAAGGTGATAGGGTGGAGGAAGATGGCATAGTTTGAAAACAGGCTAGTTTTGGACAGAGCAGTGGTTTTTTGGTCTGAATGCTGCCAAAGTTTTGGAAAAACTTTTGAAATTATCTGCATTGGAAAACACTGTAGAACTTGGCAGACTTCACCAGGCTTGTGGTTTTGGCATGAACAATTTAAACAGCTGTCGCTGTAAATCTATGAGACTTACCTAATTCAGGAAAAGCTGAAAGACCTTTAAGTTACGGTACTTGGCAAAGCTATGAGGTACAAATCAATTTTCACTGAACTTTCAAGGGGTTTTACATTTTCAAGATCAAATATATTCTTAAAATACGAGACTGAAAATGTATGGGAATAATAAAAAGGAAGAAGTCAGAAGTAATTATCTTTTAATGACAGGACCCCTCTCTCTCTCAGAAGTTTCTCCACATAAAGGATTGCTTCCTAGCTCTTAGAGTCGTGTGTAAAATGGGAAGACTGCTGTGAAACAGGGGTTTGGTCTGAATGGCTTACAGGTCTAAGAGGTTGGTGAAGTTCAGGAACGTACTACCTATCACATGGCTGACCCCCAGAATACCAGCCGTTCTGTATTTGTCACAGAGTTAAACCCTTTGGTATTCTCAGTTATAAGGCAGCAACCTGTTAAAATTAATGGTGGATAGCCCTTAAATATGTTTAATTCTTCAAAGCTTGTGTAGAAAGGTAGTAGAGGTGTTAAGTTTGTGTATCTGAATTCACTGTCTTCTCTTTTGCTGCTAACTAGCAGAAATGTGATAAGTGCAAGCATTTTCTGAGTACCTGTAAACTTGTTTTGTTTTGTTCAGTGCAAGCGACCTGGTAATGAAAGTGGATGCTCTTCTTTCTGCTCAACCAAAAGGAGAGGCAAGGATTGAATATCATTTTTTTGAAGAACGATACAGGTATAGAATTGCTGGCATTTGCTGAGCAATAAGCTTTTCCTTGTCTTTTACTGTTCCTATTGTTGTACGTTGTTTTTAAGTTAAAAAATAAAAATCCAAGTAGCAATAGGAAAGTCTCCAACAGTTTTCAGGGCACAGCCAGATTCCAGATTCTTTCTGTCTCTATACATGTATATGTATATATCTATATTTTTTCATTATCTAGATTCAGAAGGTGCATAGCGTTTAGGAAGTAATTTGACTTCAGAATGAGATGGACAGTGGTTTTTTGTAAGATTATCCATATTTTTGATACTTTAAAATTGTTTTTTCTTCTGTTTAGTGCAGTTAAACTGAGACCAAAAGAGGGGGAGACATACTTTGATGTTGTGGCCATTGTTGATCCTGTGACCAGAGATGCTCAAAGGCTTGCTCCATTACTTCTGGTGTGTATGCAATGTTGTCATGCATTTTATGGCAGTTTCAAAAAGTCTCAGTTCCATAATTTTGGAATGTTTGTCTTCCTCCTTGATTGGGTGGTGACCAACGGCTGCCTCATAGTGTGTCCAAGTTGCACAATACATTTATTAGTGGAAAAACTAATTACAGTGTATTACACACTAATAAGATCATGCTTGGGTATTGTCTACATAGCTTTTAGTTTCACCATTTTAACAGTTTAGTTTGCAGTGACTCTGTTCTTGAGTCTCTGCATCTCAAAAAGAATGCCTGCAATGTGAGGCAGCAGGTAACTGTTCTTAAACCCACCAATTAAAAAGTGGGTGTGGTAAAGCAAATAATGAGAAGGGAGGATTGAGAATGAGCAGCTAACGTGCCTCCTTGAGGTCCTGTCTATAAAAACAGCGGTCAGTTTTCTAGTTCCTATTTTAAGGGATGTCTTTTGCTCGTTACTTTAGGTTTTGAACCAATTGATAAATATGAACCTCAGAGTGTTTATGAACTGCCAGTCCAAACTTTCTGACATGCCACTGAAAAGGTAAGCAATACCACACCAGGGTTAAAAAGAGAGAGAGAAAGAAAAACCTGTTGGAATGCGCAAACAGAAATATGGTCAAATATCCTATAGGAAGCCTCGATAACTGCTTTGAGCTCCTTTATGTAATAGCATGATTTCCCACAGGGAATCTGAAAATTTGTGGGTTGCATGAGGTAATTCTGCTGGTTTACAAGTTAGGCTCTTTTATTTATTTATATAAAAAAGTTAAATAACTTACTAATCTTAATAGTCGGGTTTTGCACATTCTGTTTGCTCCTTCGGGATGAAAATTCTGACCTGTTCTAAAGTCAACAAAACCTGTGTTGCTTTGGTCAAAGCTGTGGAGACACTGCAGATCTGGGAAAGCTGATGCCATCAGCAAGTTCAATGAGAGTGAAATATTTGCAAAGTCTGGCAGAAATACGTTCTAAGATTGTTCTTTCTGAAATTTCAGCTTTTATCGCTATGTTTTGGAGCCGGAGATTTCTTTTGCAGCAGATAATAACTTTGCTGCAGGACCAATAGCCAAGTTTTTGGATATGCCCCAGTCTCCACTGTTCACTTTGAACCTAAATACTCCGGAGAGCTGGATGGTGGAATCTGTCAGAACCCCGTATGACCTCGACAATATTTACTTGGAGGAGGTAACAGAAATCAACGTGTTCTTATGACTGCATTGAAATGGTGTTGTTTTTCCAGGGCTTATTTTTGTAATTGCAAAGAAATGCATAATTTTAAAATGTTAATAAACATAGAACTGTGGACATTAACAACTGTTACGTTTGCAGACCCCTAAACATTTTCTAGGAGAGACACAGGTAAACCTGAGCTCAGTTAAGGCTGCTGTTCTCACCTACTCATGGATGCCTGAACCGGAGATTGAAAAATAGTGTAGGTTCACTTGAAGTGGATCCTACAGATGCTCTGAGTGTGTATATATAACGTTTCACTGTCATGAGCTACAAACAAAGAAACTGTTGGTCATTAAATAACTTTCTATTAGTTGAAAAATTTGTTTCAGGTTGCCACGACAGCAAATGGCATGACAAAAAATAAGATTACCATTTTTTAAAAACCTCTTTTTAGACATTTTTAAGTAAGGTCTGAATCCTGTTCCAGTAAGTAAATTCTACTTACTTTCACTTGCTCTCAGAAGCAACCAAGCTGGTTTTTAGCTGCCTGTTCATTTTCACAGCTTTTGTTACTGGCAAACAGTCCTGTGGCCCACAAAAGGAAGCGCAGTACCAATAGAACAGTCAAACTGGTGCAGCAGAAATGCGCTCAGCTGTGGCAGGTTTAGGAGCTGACTGCTGCTAGAACACGCCTTGAAATTAGACTGTTGCAATACTGATCTGGGCAGTGCTGCCCCACATACACAGGGATAAAACAAGGAGGAAATAAAAATCCAAGGGGCCAGAGTTTAGCAGGAGGAGGACATTAAAAACAAAAGAAGAGTATCTGTGTTTACAAGTTGATTCTCATTAATCTTTAATGAACTGGATAATTCTGTGCTAATTATTAACCTTTTGCTGTTAACTTCCGTAGTTTTCAGAAGATCTAGAAAAGTGGGCTATTAAGTGGTTACAAAGTGCACTACACACCGTGTTATGATGGGCACTAAAAACACATAGATTAAAGTTAGAAAAATCCACCTGTGATGCAAAGTAGAAAATTTTGGACTTCAGGGTGCAACATTAAATAGTAACTGTTAAATGAGGTGGTCAAATAATCTTTTCCCTTGAAACAAGCCCTTATTTAGTTGGTCTTGAAGAACTGTAGAGAAATATTAAACCCAGGATTTTTATATGTATAATCCAGCATATGCAAAGGATGCCAGAGTGACAGCTCTGGAGGCTGAAGTTCCCTCTCTGCAGAATGAGTATGGCACGGGGGGCCAGGACAAGCTTCCCCACCGATATGCCTCAACCCTGACCTGGAGCAACCGCCTCTAGAGGCAAGAGGGAAGTTCAGGCTCCAAAACCAGCCAGCCCTGGGCCGGGTCACAGCAGCCCCAGCTGCGTGGTGACTCCTGCAGTACAGAAACCTGCCCGCTGCACGTGTGGCAGCAGTGTGAGACCCTTTACCAACAGGCCTCTTGAAAAGCAACCGTCTGTACGGCCTTGTAATCATTACAGACGTGTCTTTTCTCCCTGAACATTGTGTTAGTAGCCTCCTCTTACTTTTGCATCTCTCTGATACCGTTGGGGAATCTGATATTGCTGATCCTGTACTAGTTATTCAGAGATCTAGGAAACTTGGGTGTGTGGTGCTGTATGGGTTTGTTTTGGTTGAGGGTTTCTTTGTTTTTCATCTCTTAACCTAACTGAAACACCGTAAACGAGCCACCAAATGGTTGCTACTACTACGTGTTTCAAGCGTCCAATTCCCTTGTCCCCCTTAAATTAACTGAAAGCCTGAGAGGGGGATTAAATGCTTCAGGCATTCAAAGTACCATCCTGCATCTCCAAATAAGCAGTAGCTTTACTTTTGCAGATGCACAATTTCCAATTCCTAACGTGCAGTATGTTGGTGCTGTAGCAATTAAACTGTTATTTTGGAAGTGCAATGAGAGAAGATGCTTTGTGAGAATCACTAATATTTTGCTTATTTAGTGTCTTTATTTATTAAATAATATTATTATTTATTTAGGCTACATCTGAATGTAGTCTGGTAGGGACCCAAGGTTTTTGGGTTTGTGGGTTTTTCCTTTCTTGGCATGACTTTTTTGATGTAGGAAAAAGGATTTGCTATTTCTGACAGTACCCTAGCACACTAAGAGTAATGCAGAGCAAAACAAAACATTTATTTCACCTAATAAATATTAGACGAGACTAGCTTTAAAGAGATTTAGAGTCAGCGTTCTTGAGCCCATCATATACTTTTTATGAGATGTCAAACCAATCACTTACTTGACTACATTCTCCAATAAATGTTGAAAAATCGTAACTATAAAATAGAGCAACAGTCCTTCCCTTCTCTTATCCTAGCATCTCACCCCCTTGAGATTCAAACCTTTTTGGTCAGGGACACTTAAGAATATGTGTATGAAATTTGTCACTCAAAGGAGCTGAGCTCTTTGAGGCTTTCTAGGTATTTATTTAATAAAATTACTCTGGTAACATTGTTTTTTAATTACTGTGGCTATTTTAGAGAGTAACTGAATCACTAAAAATTTGCACTCTGCAGCTATTGCTGAATTCAGCAGTATCTTCTCCTTACAGGTGGATAATGTTGTAGCTGCAGAGTATGAGTTAGAGTATCTGCTTCTGGAAGGACACTGCTATGATATTACTACTGGACAGCCACCTCGGGGACTCCAGTTTACACTAGGAACTTCAACCAGTCCTGTCATTGTTGATACTATTGTTATGGCCAACTTGGTAAGCATTTGACTGAAACTGGCAACAAGTAACTGGTTTTCCAGTCAGCACCATGACTTGCATAAACCTTTGAGTATTTTCTACTATGTGGGTTATGGATATGTGGTGTTACACGGCACAGCTGCTTGCAAACATCGGAACCACATCATTCCTAACATTACGTCTACAACCTTGCAGCGTACTTGTTTCTTACCTTTTTCAAGATGTACTCCTTTCCCTTCAGCTTGCTGAGAGGGGTCGTCAGGAATATCTTATAATGATGCCAGTGTTCTTAAGTGACTCTTTCAGGGAAGGTCAGGTGGTTCTGGTTTGTTGTTTTTTTTTAAGACTGGGTAGTCTTTAGACCATCTGCTGTGGTACTGTGAGCCTCAGGTGTACAGCTGTCTTATTTTGGGACCCATTTCTTCAGGAGATCTGTGGAACAAATGGAGAGAAGTCAGCAAGAACAGTTGACATTCTAGAAAATAAAGCAAGTGTCAAAGAATGGGAATTGCTTAATTTGGTTGAGAAAAGGTGATGGAAATCCAAGCGTGTGATTGTTCCCTGCAGCTGCTTTTATAAGGCAGCTGCTTAAGGGATCAGTCTGTTTGCAGTGTCTGCACTGGGCAATGAGAGAGGTAATGGACTGAAATCATGTTAAGGGAAGTTAGCCCCTGGAATATTTTCTTGACATGTAAGGTTAGTTAGAAACTTGAGTAAACTGCCTTTTGTGGTTTGGGGTTTTTTTTTTGAATCTGTAAATGTATTAAAGGGAAAGCAAGAAAAAATGTTTACTGCTGCTAAATATTTATTTTAAAATTCCTACATTCATCACCTTTTCTTAGCCAGAATATATCCTAGAATGTAATATTTCTTATTGTAGAAAGGAAGATGACCCTTATTTTATGTGTGATCACACTGTGTATTTTAGGGAACAAAGCTTTAATGGCTTGGAGGTGTCTTTCTAAGTAGTTAAACCAAAGTGTACGCACCGCAGCACACAGTGCTGTATCTGGGAATCCCATTCCTCCGCTCCGTGTCTATGCTGTGGAAGGGTAGGAGGAGACCAGGAACATGCCCTGTGTGGTTTTTTTTTTTAGGTTTTGGGTTGTTTTGTTGTTGTGTGTTTTTTTTTAAAGCTAACTGGATCACACATGGAATTGCATGTATTTGGGGTCACAGGGTTACAGTACAAAACTGGATGGGACACTGAGGCATCACTACAAATGTTTGTATCTTCTGCAGGTGTAATAGTCTAAATCACAAAAGAAAAGATTCAGATCTGGAACCTGAAACTTCAACAAGATTTGTACACAATATCTGAACTGCACATTGTAATGATTTAAGTTCTGTAGAAGAGAGATCTTGTAAGATATAAATTATGTTACAATTTCCTGCTGTAGATGAAATACCGGCATGTCGAGCTTCAAAATCAATTTAGATTTTGTTTTTTAGACAGACCTTTTGCGCACTGCTGTGTAGTTAGTTACCAGCCAGTGCTTTGAAATCCACTCACTCCTTCATGAAGGCAAGCTTTTTCAGAAAAAAACTTTGGGATTGCACTGTTCACATCAGCACACTCTGAACACTTTTTCTTATCTAACAAATAATGATAGACCTTTCCATAACCCTGTCTCTTACGGAAAAAGCAACAATTTCAAATGGAACTTCTGGGGGTTTTTCTCCTGGATTTTAAAGCCTTAAGGTTATGTGAATCAGCTTGCTTATGAATAACCATTTTCAGACATAAAACAGTGGGTCAAATGACTTAAACACTTGTTCTTCTAAATTTGCATTTTCTGGAAACTGACAAATACTCTTTTCACTTCACAGGGTTACTTCCAGTTAAAAGCCAATCCTGGTGCATGGACTCTAAGGCTTAGAAAGGGCAGATCTGAGGATATCTACAGAATCTACAGGTAGGACACCATAAGAAATACTTGAGTCTTTTTCTTGTGAAACTTTTGAACTAGGTAGGAGGCACTGTAGTATGTGAATCTTAACAGTTCCCTTGCCAAAGCATAGTGAACTGAATAGCAAATTACAGTTTGTACTGAAAGTAAGTTATGTGAGATGAAATAAATCAATTCATTTAAAAAACCCAGCGTGTGCACAACTTCACGTATTTGTTACTTTGTTGCATGTCTCAAACCTGTTTTACAGTACTAAGACTTAATACCATGTAGAAAAAAGCGTAGAAGAAATAATTATTTCTGCATTGCAGTAAAGGTCAGTATTTTACTGTCTTTTCAGCCATGATGGCACAGACTCTCCACCTGAAGCTAGTGAAGTTATTGTTGTTCTCAACAACTTCAAGAGCAAAATCATTAAAGTGAAGGTGAGTTTTTAAAAACTAGAGTTGCTCTTAAAAAAGACTAATCAATTGTGGGAAAGAAACTTGATTAAGGCCTGATGATCCCTTGCTGCAGGCATACATTTGAGGCAGTTGGCACAAAGTTCACATCACAGTATCAATAACAGAAGAAATTATCTATAGACTTTGTTTTGGTTTTTTTGATGACACTGGAGAGAATTACATGTGTTGGGTTTGGGTTTTTTTTTTTTTGGGGGGGGGGAGTAGCACAGTTGGTTCGTTTCTTTGAGGATTTTTCTTTGCTAGTCTCCATCATCAAGGATGGTCACTAAACACCTCTTAGCAAAGCATTTTAACCATCTAGACTAATGTGCCTTTGGTGTCTGAAAACAGCTTCTGAAAATCTGTTCTGAAAATGACAGTTCCCTCCTGAGCTGTTTCTCTGGACACCTTCGGTTACCTGTCAGCTCACCGGACACGATTCTGGCTGCGGACAGAGTCAGTGTCAAAGTTACACTCTGTAGCTGTTTGCCCAGGATGTGGTGCCACTCACTCACTAAAGCAATGTTCTGCTTTGTAGGTTCAGAAAAAACTAGATATGATGAATGAAGATCTGCTAAGTGATGGTACCAGTGAGAATGAATCTGGATTTTGGGAATCTCTCAAATGGTAAAACTACCTCAATACTAACCTGCAAGTCTTTTGAAACTGGGGAACTACTTGATGATACAGTTATGTCTGCGATATTCTATAGCTGTCTATTAAGACTGTTTGAATTTAGGGCTGTCTTTCATAGGGCCTCTCTGTTTCCAGAGAACTGGGCTACTGGTTTGTACCTGCCTACCTTCCTTTACCCTCACTGCTACCTGGGAGCCTGAAAACCTCGTTCATTTCCAGGAGCTGCATCTGGGCCAGCAGTCTTTCATCTGAATAGGTCTTCATACATAAGCTACTGGGTCTTCCACGTCTGTGTCTGCAGCATGCGGCCTTGTGGAGGATTCCCTGACCAGCCTGGGGACACCAAACCCTGCAGCTGTACTGTGTTAGGCCAACACTGCTGCCATTTATAATCTGTTGTGCTCCTTCCTATATAGCTGGCCCTTACTGTCTTGTCCTTTACATAAAAACATTTGTCCTTTCAGGGGATTCACAGGGGGACAAAAGAACGAAGATGCAAAACAAGATAAAGATGATGTACTAAATATATTCTCTGTGGCTTCAGGACACCTATATGAAAGATTCCTACGGTTAGTTCAGAATTTATAATCCAGGGGTCTCAAATGGTGGTTGTGTGCCCTTCTTACCACAAGGAAAAAGGTTAGAACTTGCAAGAATGTAAAAAAAAAAAAAAACCCAACACTTTTTCAGCAGCTCACAAGTGCTCTAGATTTTGCATCTACTTTATTATAGGAACTTTTGTCTGCATAACATTCATACCTTCAAAATAGACTTAGTTTAATAGATGGTATGTTGCTGTCCTAAATTTTCTCACTACAATATAACCAAATAAAAATGTGTTGTTAAGTTGTAAGTCATAGTTGCTTTGGAAAAGAATCTGAGCTTCTGTTCTTAAAGGACTGAAAGCCAACAGGTTGTCTATTCTATGACTAGTTAAAATATATAGATTGTGTGTGTGTGTGTGTTAGTAATTTTATAGATAAAATTAAGCAATTTGCAATAGACTGAAGCTCCCCACTTTTTCTTCATGCGTGAAGATCAGTTACCTGACACATTAACTGCAGTTAGGCTAATGTAAAATAGCAATTTGTAATCTGTTACACAGCTGATCCTAGTGGGTGGCAATTGTTCCTGTTAAATGCCTTATTTTTTTTCTTTTGATAGCATAATGATGTTGTCTGTGCTGAAACACACTAAGACTCCTTTAAAGTTTTGGTTTCTGAAGAACTACTTATCACCTACTTTCAAGGTTTGTTACTGGTTAGAAATTTGTTCTATGGTGGGGAAAAAGTTAAAAAAACCCAAAACCAAACCTGCAACCTGGGCATCATGCTATTGTGTAAAGCTATGTACAGTTACCTGTCTGTATACCTTCTATTTTACAAAGCACTGAGCTGGTATAAGCTGGTGGTTCTGCCTTAGAAAGCTTTGAAAAGTAACAGGTTGACAGTGGACTCATGCAAAAGGTAAATATTCAAGAGAACAGCACCTGTTAGGAAAATTGTACTTGACAGAATCTGAACTTTTGTTTTGTGACTCACACGATAAAGGTATAGATTTTAAGATAAAATTCAGGGCTATAAACTTACATCTAATAGAGAAGGGTTGAAAGATCATATGAAAAAACCCCAGCTCCTACCAGAGAAGCAGTGCCTGTGACTAGGTGGGGAGAGAGCTTTGTAAGAGGAGACACGAAGGCCACGTTTCAGACTGCCCAGGGTGCGTGAACAGCGCATGGCAGTGACGCAGGCCCAAAATGAGTATACCTGGGCATACTTACCGATTATGTGATGTATCATAACATGAACAGCAGGATGCAAAACAGAATCCAGAGGTAAATGGATGTTAAAACTTTCAGGAATGTGCAACATCTAACATTTCAATATTAGGAAGTAGCATTTCTTAAGAGGATCTTAGCTGTTCAGCATAAACCAAGGGGCCGTAATCGGCAGTGTCTCTGCTGGTGTAATCCCCAGGCTGTGCTGTGACCCTGCTGGCAGTCACCTCTTGGGTGGTGCTGCTGTGTGCTTCCCCCCGCAGCCTTGCTGCAGCAGCATCCCCCCCTGGCTCACCCTGGCCTCCCCCAGGGTCAGAACGAGCCTCACAGATAAATAATAAGCTCAACTGATTTGACAGTGGGCCAAGCTGTTCTAGCAAAAAATGTCTCCCGATTCTTTTTCTCTCATTTTATTATTCCCATTTACACTGCTTTGTGTAACAGTCCTAAATAATAATTCTCCCATCTGTGAAATTTTATTATTTGAGTAATGCATTCTTTAATCTGTGGGTGACTATAAAATGGCTCATAAGTAATTATGTGGGGAAAAATGCCAAAATATTTAGTTGTCTTATGATAGTTGGCTTTACAGTTTGCACTGATTGTTCAGTTTGGGGTTATGTCATTGTTTGAAGTAACAATGAAACTGTTTTCTTTGTTGTATTTCATTTTCTAATGTTCTATGCCTTAGAACTGAAATCTTATCTCTTGTAATGCACTTTTCTTTTTCTGGTAGAGGAGCAAAGAAATGAGATAAACTACTTTCCCCCCCCCCCCCCCTCCCTCTGCAGGAGTTCATCCCTTACATGGCAGAGAAGTATAATTTCCAGTATGAGCTTGTCCAGTATAAATGGCCACGCTGGCTTCATCAGCAAACAGAGAAACAGCGCATCATCTGGGGTTACAAGATCCTCTTCCTAGATGTGCTCTTCCCATTAGCTGTTGATAAAATCCTGTTTGTGGATGCTGATCAGGTAATGCAGAGGTTGGAACGACTTGATCTTTTCCTTTTTTCTTTTTCTTTTTTTTTTTTTTTCTCTAAGAATATTATGTTCTGAATACAGTTTCTTGCAAGTTTGAGCCCTTTGCAGGCATGACTGATGGTTGACTTTGTAACTATAGCAGCACATCGGCGAGTGCTGTTTTTTCCGTATGTTCCCACAAAGATTGGTTTTACTGGCCTGTCTTTAACTCTTGCTTGGTTCCTCATCACTCGCTGTGATTTGGGCTAGTTTGCCAAATAAGATTCTTGTTTCACCCTTCTGTTCTTCCAGTCCCACCTGTTCTCCCAGCCTGCTGGTCACTTACCACATGAAGTATTTTCCTAAGTCACGGAATGCCCTGCCCCCTCTCACCCCCCTGCTTTTTAACTTGGCTGGATCTGGGTGGCATTCGGAGGAGCTAGCGGGACCCTAGCTCTGCATGGAGCTGTGCCCTGCTGCAGAGCAAACTGTGTCTACAAGGCTTTGGATGTGCTTACTGCCTGAAAGGTTTGGAATTACAGGATGTATGTGCAGTGAGAGCTGCCCAAAATACTCCTTTGAAAACATATATGAAACAGTGAAGTACAGATTATCAGTGCAGAAGTATGAAATGCCTTAGGTGTTCTGGTACATGTGCAGTATGATCCCGTCAGTTAAAACCATTACAACTTGTAATGGATAGCTGAAGTGTCACCTTGGATAAATTTGTAGCTTTGCTGGTCAAATTTTAGGTAATTACTGCTCTGATTATAAAAAAGGTATTAATGTGGTGGTTTTTTTCCCACCAGAGTGGTATTTTTAGAGTAGTGTAACTGCCGCAACATCTGTGTCAAAAAGACATTACAAAGCCTTTGTCCCTGAAGGGTTTGCAAACTTTCAAGAGGAAGGGATACAAAGGATCACAGTAGAGTTCATGTCTAGTGAGAATTCTTGCTGCTTATTAAGCAACAACTTGGCACTTCGGCTGTCAAACCAAGCCCCTATCAGATTATTTTAAGCTGTATTTTAGTTGCTTCAGCTCTATGGGCAGGGGAGACAATACCTTTTGTGCTGTGTTTCTTTACTACATATACACAATGCAAAAGACTGCAGCGTAACAGGTAACTGAATTGGATTAAATCCTGACCAGTATTTCAAAATGACCTGTGGCAGGCTTCTACAAATAAAACTAAAATGTTCTTTCTCTTCAGATTGTGCGCACGGATCTGAAGGAATTAAGAGATTTCAATCTAGATGGTGCTCCTTATGGATATACTCCGTTCTGTGACAGTCGAAGAGAAATGGATGGCTACAGGTTCTGGAAATCGGGTTACTGGGCAAGTCATTTAGCTGGAAGAAAATACCATATCAGGTACTGAAGAATTCAGTTTTTTCAAAATTGAGGGGGAAAGATTTTGCTACTACTACGTAGAACTAGCAGAAAACTAGCTGAGGTATACAAACAACACTGCAGTGAACCACTTTTTGCTTACTGTTGCCTCTTCAAGGTTCCATTGCCTATGGTCCATTTGAAGCACTAGGGACACTGAAGTTACTTTCAGTATGCTACAACTTTTACAGATGAAGAACTGAAGTGTTAACTAACCAGACATCTTCATTTGTTAATAACAAATGTTGGAAGAAGGGACTGCATGACAGCAAAGCTAAGATAGACTTGTTGCAATTTTTTTTTTTTGTATGTGCCATGATCTTGTTAGAACTGCTTTCCTGCCTTGTATTAGATAATTTGATGTACTGCCACCAAGAGATTGTTTTAGCATATTATATCTCGGGGTCTATTGGGGCTGCAGTAAGTTACCCATCAATCAAATGTCATTACTAATTGCATCATCTCCATGTAGTGCTCTGTATGTTGTGGATCTGAAGAAGTTCAGAAAGATAGCAGCTGGCGATCGACTCAGAGGACAGTATCAGGGCCTTAGTCAAGATCCCAACAGTCTGTCCAACCTTGATCAGGTGTGTTTTTATTGTGTTGTTTTACTGGGGTATGATGGCAGGTTGGGACCTCTCCATTCCTGGCCAAACTTCAATCACAGCCAGATGCCAGCAGCAGTCCCTTTATGCCCTGCCTTCGAGTGAGGCATATGTTGATAGCATCAGATTTCACTGGTGGGTGGAAAACAACATCTTCCCCTTAAATGTCTTAAGACTATCAAATTTTCCAGTATACTCCAAGATAAATACATAATGCAGCTGGATACTTGTTTCTTGAGCTACCCAGCTCAGAGTGCTTTACTGTGCACTGACATAATAACATGGGAGGAAGGCTTGTACTGTGGTGGATGGAAAAAATAACACAATGATTTTAATTAATAATAGTCTTCCAGACTGGTCTAGTACAGGTTTAATACTGGATTCATATTACTGCTTTAATACTGTTTGCTAAGTAACTGAGTTTCAACAAAATAAGAATAACAGTTGTATGCAGTTTTTTTTCCAAAGGACTTTGTTTGGCATGGAAAGGTTGATACATCACTTTTCATTTGCACTGGGAAAAAAACTACACAAGTTAAACTTCTCAGTACTGTCTGGCTGAGGTGTGGTTCCTTCTACCCTGCACCCTGTGGGAACTGCTGCTAACTCTTGCTCTTTACAACAGGATTTGCCTAACAACATGATCCACCAGGTGCCAATTAAATCGCTCCCACAGGAGTGGCTGTGGTGTGAAACATGGTGTGATGATTCCTCAAAGAAGAGAGCAAAAACCATTGATCTGGTAAGTGTAGCATGTAATTCTTTACATGTCATTCTGTAATGTAATGTAAAAAAACCCACAGTAAAATACAGTGACCAGTTTTAGAGGCATTTCCCTTCCTCTGATCTAGGCATGTCATCCTGTATTGTTCCTTATATGTTTTCAGCACTTCGAGATTTTTCCTTCAGCTTTTCTCTCTCTCACTTGGAGCAGTGGCATTATTACAAATTTGGAAAGACTTCAACACTGTACTCTAGCTAAAATACAAGCATGTCTTGTTCACCAACAACAGATGAATTCCACCAGAGGGAAGCATACCTCTATTTGGTAAATAAACCTTTTTTATGCATTAAGTGTCTGAACAGTTTGTGTGTTTTGTTTACAGTGTAATAACCCAATGACCAAAGAGCCCAAGTTGCAAGCAGCGATGCGTATAGTTCCAGAATGGCAGGACTACGATCAAGAAATCAAACTGCTCCAGAGTCTTTTCCAGAAAGAAAAAGAAATGGGAACGCCAGCTAAGATGCCAGGACAACACACACATGGTAATCTCTCTGTTTCCCTACTTTGACCTTCTTCCTGCCTGTTTGGACGGGGGTTACGGTGTGTACTCGTTCACTGTAAGCTTGCACCGTGCCAAGGCTTGCTTGGAGGCTCTGTTAAATAATCCGTGTGTTTTAATGGGCCAGAAAGCCTTGCTGGCTGAGGCTGGTGTAACTTGGCCTGACTGAAACTTAGACTCTAACAGAGAGCTATATTGCATACTTGTGCCAGTTCTGTTAAAGACCCTCCCTGATCCTGCAATTTTATAAGCTTGGCCTTATCTTAACCATTAATTAAAGCACCACTATGCCCAATGGGTATGAATTGTTCTTCAGTCACTGGTAACTTTGCAAAGAACAAGTCTTTGGGGTTTACATACTGATTTTCAAACCAATCTGCCAATTCAGGCAGCTGGAAACAGAGTGCTCATTTTTTCTCTTCTCTTCTACAGATCCAGCAGCACATGTGGAATTATGATCCATGGAGAAAAATTCAAGTTAGACTGTTTCATAGACAATTTTTATATTGAAACTAGGTTTTTTTTCTGGTATGTCTGCAAAACTGCTGAATAATTGAATGGGATGATGTATGCATTTTTATTACTTGCCTTTGGGTTAATTTCTGCATATGAAATAGGATCTGGATTGCTGGAATTAGCATTACTGTTTTTTTGCACCTGTGGTGGAGATGAAAGAGCCCATGATGGAATTTAGCATTTCAGAAACAAAACTTCAAAATCCACTGGAAAAGCCACAGCCTGTTCCTTCAGCTGTTGCTGCCTCCACCACTGATGAAGATCCTGTTAGCCTCAGATCTAACTTGAGAGCCTGGAAATCGCAGACTCATTGAGCTGTTGGCTACAGCGTCAGTCCTAACCTCAAATGATGGAGATAATTTTTCCAGGTAACATTAAAAGGCTTAGCATCATGTCTTGAATTCGGGATACTGTTTTATCTGCAAGTTTTCAAATGGTTGGAAATGTTTCTCAGATTTGTTCCATATGCCCTTGATTTTGTAACAAATCCAGCATTACTTGGATTCTCTATTTCCTGTCTTTGTTTACTGCCCAACTTTTGAAGGTTTGGCTTAATGTAAAGCTATCAGAAACTATTTCAACACCCATCCAGACTCAAATTCCTAAGCTTACAAAGTGAGCAGAACATTGAATTTGACAGCTCAGTTCATCCTAGCCCATCTGACTTGAATCAAAGTGCCCTCCTTCCTTCCTCCTCAAAGATTAAATCAGTCTGCAAAACTGGTAGGGCCTTACTGTTGCTGTGGTTCACTGAATCATGAATGTTTTCCGTTTATGAAAAATCTGTGGAAGCTTGGAAGTTTATCATCATGTAAATTTCATTAACTTTATTTTTCTTCAAACAGAGACGTCACATCAATAAAAACTTTGGAGTTCTTAGGTCTTAAGCTTTAGTTCACACTCAGTCCTTGATCATCCTTTATGCTTGCACATGTTACGGTCCTAATTTGATTTTGGGGTTTCTGAATATTTCACCTGCATTTGTTTTCATTTTCTTGCACAGACAAGAAAACATTTTCCTGCAAGGATTAATTACCCTGGTCTAGTTTTCTCATTCATATTCATGTCTTAATTTTAAAAGATGATACTGCCCTAGTTCTGTGTTACGAATGTACTAATTAAAACAAAAATCCTCAAACCCCATTTCCCTCATTCTGTAGGATTACTGTCTGCTCCCTAGAACGCTGAGAAGTTGAAGTGTAAGAACTAAAGTGGTATTTCTGGTAGTAAAATATAGCTCCCTATGTGGTGCTGCTTTAGAAATCCAAACTGGGATCACTTCTGCCTCCCATGTTTTTATATGGGTGAATGTTCTGTGCTGCAAGAGCCTCACGGTAAAGATAATCCTGACTCCTGATACTCATCTAGAGTTACTGTTATTATACATCCTGTATGTGTTTAGGAGGAATCTGAAAGACACCAGTGGTAGTGTGTAAACTGTTTAATACGGCAACTGAACAGAAAAGTAGCTTTTCTCCAGGAAGCTCAAGAAAGGGCCCAAATCCCTAACCCAAATTCTTAAAAAAAAACACGTTAAAAGAAATAGCTGGGGTCCCTTAAATGCATATTGCTGGCACCATTGACAAGGTCACTAAACTAATCGGTGACACTGCACATACACTGCTGTATGTATGTGCATACATACAGGTAGTTCTAGAAAGGGGGTAGTTCTGGAAAGGTGTGGGAAAGGAGTTTATAATCACCCCCTCTCCAGAGGGAAAGCTATGCAAACACGGGGGGCTGGGTATCAGACCAGGAGCTTACAGAGTATGAGTTACCGGCTTAGGTATTTTCTGCATTGTGGGTTTTTACAGTCAGATAGTCTCCCTGATGCTCTGTAAATTCAAGTGGCTTATGCTTCCCATCAAAACTGTTCCAGTTAAGGGTAAGCAGACTTACACTGGAAGGAATTGTTTTTTTACATTAAAAAAAAAAAAAATCATGTGCCTGCCAACAAATTAAAGTACTTGCATACTACATTCATTAGCCTATTTTAAACAGATACTACAGCACATGTAAGATTACCCTTTCTATGTTCAGCTACAAACTACTTAAGCCTCTTTGGAGCACACGGAATGGCACAGGATCAGGTAGACAGCAGCTGTACACCGCTGTTATATCCAGGGGTGGACAGGGACAGCAGACCACCTAGGAGGGACGGTGTGTGGGTGAGGACCACATCTGCCCAAGCTCTCAGAACAAGAAAACTGCAAGCTTTTTGCAAGAAAGTAACCTCTTAAATTCAGCACAGTATTTTACAATGCCTTGTTTGGAGTTGAATAAGAAGAAAATATTTTTAAATTAAATGTCAGTTACAGAATAGTTTTCTCTAATTATGCTCCTCCATTCTAATAGTTAATGTACGTACTTAAACACCCACACTGCAGATTTCTTTTTTTAAAATTGTAAGACCTACTAAGCTATGGAGAGTATTTTTGTTCCCTCTGCTTCACAGAGACCATGCTTTCTGTTCAGATTTTATTAAGGAAAAGTATTTCACAGTGCTCTTAAGAGTCCTGTATCTGTTCTCAAGTACATTTTCAAATGCACATGGTACTAATAATTCTGAATGTGAACTATTCCAGTTTTTCCTGGGAAGCCACTACTTATTTGCACACAAGAACAACAATCACAGAGGAGAGCAGTGACTTATTTTGGCTCTGTACATATGCTTGCTTGTAGTGCTCAACTGGGCCTTTAAAAGAAAAATCTTTTGACAGCTCCATCTTGAAAGCATCTCAGAGTAAGATGATTACTGAAATAGAGCTGCTTCTGATCACGCCACTGATGGCCTGTTCCAGTAAACTAGTAAGACTGGTAACAAAAACCAGAAAATGGGGATTATAGAGGTCACAACATAATTTTGGATCCCTCAGACTAGAAAGGGCACTTTGCGGTGAAGTGATGACACTGTTCCCAATCTCTGGACACAAGCAGCTTGCCCTCTTGGTGAAAACTTCACCCTGAAAAACACCCAGTATTTTAAAAGGAAGATTTCACTGCCTTACTAGAAAACAAACAGCAGAGAGATACATTTTTAAGATTTCTCTTTCATTTAGCTATTGGGGGATGGGTTATAAAGAAAATGAAAGGGGTAGGTCATGTACAAAGCAGTAATCCAGCCACAGTCATAGAAGCCAATTTTTTTTTTTTTAATACAAATTGTTTTGCATATCCAAATCCTCTGTAATCTGTTCAAGAATATGCCGTAACTCAGTGTGGCACTGCTCCCTACTGACCCGCGATCCTGGGAGTTACTCTACTGAGTGTTACCTGAACTGAGATTACAGTGCGTTTCCCCATACAGTGGCAACAATCAGATCTGTCTATATATAATATAATAAAGCCTTTTCTGTTCTTTACCCATGCCTCTCCTGTCAATTACTTTGGGTCTGGGAACTGATGTTTTAATGGAGTGCTTAGAGGACATTTTTCACTTACTCTTGTATTCAAGTGTTGGGATACTGCTGAAAAGCTTCCAGAAAGGAAAAGTAAAAGAGTTCCTTCTCCAAGCCAGTCCCTTGTTATTCACGGTATTAAAGTAACCCCTAAACTGAGACACTTCTGTTAAAGAAATGATAGAAATACTTTACATTTGAGGTAGAGTTGTGGGTTTTTTTCAGCTTCACCTACTACTAATAAAAAAGGTATTTCTACGTCAGTTTACCTCATTTGATTAAGTTTTATACTGATACATTCATAGTAAGCACTCAGAAAAATCAGTGTTTCTCAAATAATACTTCCAACTACACAGCCACGTTTGGGTCTCTTTCAGAGTTGGGAATGGATTCCAAACTCCTATGGGACTCTGAGAAAAGCCTCTCAACCAAAGCATCTTTATTAATCGAAGAGCTATAAAAATAGACAGTTTTACACAGAAAGCTCACTTGAATGCCATAGAAATACGGATTTGGTTTCCTACAGTTGGCTGTTTGAACTTGGCCAGGTTTGGAAAATGACAACAAATCCTAGGAGACAACTCAAACAGGACAAGGAAGCAGCCAGAAAGGATAAACACCTACTGCCTCCTCTACCAATAAGGGGGTTTGCACCTCCCCCCCCCCTTTTAGTTTTCAAAGTACATACTTTTATGTACATGTTTTATGTCTGAGGCCGATTTCTCTCCACCCCAAAAGAGCTAGCTTAAATGAGAAAAAGTACTTCTGAATCTCTTTGTACAAACCCCTATCTTTAAAATTGTATTAGCCTGAACACAACACATTTTTTGATGGGCCAACTGTCCTGTTCCCCTCCACCCTGCCACCTCTGTCAACACATCCCTGCAACTTCAGCCATGTAATACTGCATCTCGCTCGATGTAAATGCATCAGGAAGCACTTTCCTCCAGCCGTCAGCCCCCATGGTGCAGGCTGCCCCCTTCTGTGCTCTAACACACCAAAGGCAGCTCTTGTAGAAGCCAGCCCAGCATGTTCTGGCTTGTCTCCGGACTTCTTGCCACATGTGCAAGGCATTACTCAACAGTGGCCAACCTGCCCATTCACTGTCCTGACAGCAATCTTTAAAATAATTTCCAGCACCTGTGTCTAGCGCTTATCAAGAAGCAGTGACAGCTTCGCCAGTGCACGACTCACTGCCCTGCTCTGAATTAACAGCCGGGGGGGACTCGGACATCACGGTGCACTCTAATAGTGAGGCTCCCGTGGGGACTGCCCACCCCACTCCGTGCTGAGGCTGCAGCTTTATGCTACAGGCAGATACCAGCGTGTCCACAACGTAGCCCCACACCAACGGGTACCACCGCCTGCTGCGTATCGCCTATGGATGTGCTCTTACAGCAGCAGAACATGTTCCTGCCACTCAACCTTTCTTCAGCCTGAGATGTCTTTCACTGCCAGCAAGTTACACCTGAAGAGCTGCTCAGTCATTCTACATACTAGTAATGGCAGCCAGAAGATCTTTGTTGGGAGGGGACACATGACAGGGATGGGCAACTGATACAGGGAACTTAAGGAACAGAACCGCAGTCAAGGAAAAGCCAGTTTGCTTCTGGCTTGTTTCAGTTATGAGGTGGCAAGCACTTCAGGATGCTCGTTGTTCTGTTATGGTCCTGTTTAAAGGACAAGAGGCAGCTGAAAAGCAGAGGTCCAAGGTTACCCGAGGGCATTACGAGGTGCAAGGGTACCTGCAGAACCAGAAACACACACCAGTGGCAGCCCCTGCCTCTGGCATCTCACATCTAGGCTGTATGAACCTGCAACCAGAGCTTCACCGGAGCACTAGCTAACCTCCCCGTAACACAGTGCGGCAAAACTCACCTCACCTCTAGGCTCCTCCCCAAGTAGCATTTCATTTCCTTATTGAGCCATCCTTCAGTCAGGAAGCATGATGCCTCTATCAAAGAGTCTGCCACAAAATTAAAGCAGTACTTCACCCAAAGCTCTGTTTAGTGCTGCTTCTGGTGTACAGCATCTCAAATCCATCTCTTGTCCACACAGTAGAGATGAAAGGGAGGAGAAGCCTCTACACACATCACAGGCACTTGATTCATTTCTCCTTTGGCTTGTACCATTTAAGCTCTAACTGGGGAGCAGACATACAGCCACATGAGGGTAAGCAATCTCCAGGTGAAGAAACCACATTGCCAGATGCTGCTCTTGCTGCCTGTTTCCATCTATTGATCAAACACTTGCACCGACATAACAAGATGAAAAATTAGTCACTAAAATGCACTTCAGAGTTAAACAAATTATAATAGTTACAGTGCCTTTATCACTGGGGCTTAGAAGTAGTAGCAGAGATACCCCATGCCAGTCTTCCATGCACACTTCGCTATGCCTGAAGGAATCCTCTAGATCACTGGTTTGGCCTGGGTCCCTGTCCAAGACACGCAGCAGTGCCTGTGCATACAAAACCTTCCCTGCAATTCAGCACACAGCACACACCAGCACGCTCAGCTGCGCTCAGGGTCCAACAGCTTTTCCTATTCTACCACCAGTGACTTTTTGCCTCCGCACAGCTCTGTACCGTTCCAACACCCAGCTAGCACCCCTTGCAGAAAGGGCCACTGGGGTCAGTCCTGTCCCTAGCATCACCACAGAAAACCCCATAAATCAGTCTAGGCAATCACAGGGGCTTCTAGTTGGAAGTTCTTGCTGGGCTTTGGCAAGCTGCTCAGGTCAGTCCTCCCACTGCTGCCCGGTGCTGAGTGGACATGCTCAGAGTGTAGCTGCAAACCTCACAACTGGGAACCAGAAAGAGCACTGAACTCCCACCAGTATTCCCACTCCATCCAGCAGCTGTACGGTGCCTTTGTCACACATCCCACTGGCTCAAAGCTGTCCAGAGAATGTCTTTAATTACTTTGTCTGACAAGTCCAGCCTGATTTGCAGTCACTGCAGAAATGCCTGAAGTGCACCCCACAAAAGGAATTAAACCTGTACTCTCTGGAACCAAGAGACTCACAAACCTGCCATCTGTAACACAGCCATGGCCAGCAGAACACAAAGCACAAGGTTCTGCAAGGAAGTGACTCTCCCAAACCCTGCCACTTCCCCAGAGTGGCCTTGTAAGTCCCCACAGAGGTTCACTCTTCACGCTGTATTTACACTTCCCGCTTCCACCTTGGCTACCAGTGACAGGGTAAATATACCAACATTCAAAGCCTACCCACAAGGAAATTCCTCTCCATTTGCTTTGCCTTCCTCCTCTCTGCCATGTAACTATATTTACCCAATCACAAGTATTGCTAGTGGATTATACACTCCATCTGTTTTGATTCAACACACTGATCTTTGCTGACTTGAAGATAATTAAAGACCTCTCCCCCACTCTCCTGTTCTGTCTGCAGCATGTATGCCAGCTGCTCGCTGGAATCCAGATAATTGAACAGCATTCCCTAATCAGGACACTCAAGGAAAATCACTTCTGACTACCAGGGTTTATTGCTGACTAGACTTTATTAAGATCATTGCTAAGACAGATTGCCCTGTGCTTGGAATACATTGAATTTGTTCCTTATTAGCCAGCTTGGGGGCTTGATGAGGAATGAGAACAGAGTTTCTTCTGTGTGAAGATCTGGAATAAGGAACTCTGAAATGTACTTGATTATGGCACAGCAGGGTCCTCTGCTGCTCCTAGGCAGCCCATGAAACACAGGACAAGCAACCAAGTGTTCTGCTGCTTTTATGCCGATCCTGCACCTGAGCACAAGCACAGCTGGAGATGCAGGACCTGCCTGGCCACAGTGCTGTGCCTGGAGGGTATCGATTCGCTGGGGAGCTGCCCAGAAGCGTGGGAAGCACCCTAGCACCCACTGACAGTACCACTCAGAAAGCCAAAAATCCTCATGAGCGACCTTTTCCAACTCCTAGAGGTGGGAGGGGAAGGACTAAGACGCACACCCATCTTTAAGAAAGGGCAGCTGGTAACTTCGCTGAGCAGGGGGTGGGGGGAATGCTGCATGTGCTACCCATTCCAGGGCTCACTGGTCCCGCTGCCTATTCACTGGAGACTTGTATTTCTCACCATTCCCCCTCTACTGAGCACAGTCACCTCACTGTGAATACAGCTCTTTGCTTCCTCCTAAAAGATACTACAGAACAGAGAACCAACTGCTTGGTTTGCATAAAATTATTTCCCAGCAGTAGAGCCATGCATCTCCCCCGCTCTTCTGGGGAAAGTATCTGCCATTCATACATACTTACTGTTCTCGCTCTGCTGAAAAGAATGGGTCTCAGATCTTAGACACTTAGACTCCAACCTTTTCTCTACCTGTAGGTGTTTATTTACAGTAAATATACAGTAAGAACTTCCAAAACTCAAGGTATTTCCTTCAGCCTTTAGACTCTTTATGTATTTCTTGGTTTGCCTGGTTAGGTGTTTTTTTAATTTTTTGGTTTTTTTTTTTTTTAAAGAAAAGGAAATCTTGGCACCAAAACTGGATACATTATTCCAAGTATTCCAGCATCTATTTCATCAACACTGCATAAAGAAAAAATGTTTGCGTGCAAGTGTATTTCTGTACATCCACACACATTGTACTGAGCATCTGTCTTTTACCCCATCAAGCACCACAGGAGGCCTCTGACCCATCCCACTGAGAATTTCTTTGGAACTGCTTGTCCACTACAATCACTAAAACCCTTTTGTGCCTCAAGAACACAGTCCTCTATTCGTTGGAAGTCCTTTCTTATTCCTGGATGTGCAATTTCAGATTTGCCTTACTGAAATGCTTTTGTTGTTCTCCTCCAGCAAGAGGCCCCAAGAAATCTGCCGTGCTGTGTATGATTCACTGCTGCTGAACAGCCGTCACCGCAATTGCTTCCAGACCTTCATGAAAGCACTGAGTAGCACTGATTGCTGCAGAGGAAAAGAATCTCAAACACCTATTTGATAGGGATTCCCACTAACTATTACTAATAAAACTCTGCTAACTGGTTCTTAATCCTTCTGACACATGCTCTAAGGATATAGTAATGATATTCTGGAGCAACAAGATAGGCTTTTGTGAAGCATTTACATACACACTCAGTGCTGCTATGAAACCCAAGCCTGTCATTCCTCCAAGTTGCACTTGCTTGACAAGAATTATGTCCCATAAAACCCTCTCAAGAGTCATTCCAGCTCTCAAGGCACCACTGATGTCCCGGGAGCTTCCCCTCTGTTTTGTTTCAGACAGATGTCTGGACAAATAACTCTTCGCTGCGCTTTTCTGGGATATGTGCCTGATCTTCCACAGTTTATCAAAAACTAAAACATCACTGGGTCAGTGATTTCCCCAGGCATCTCTTCAGACTCTCCCTAAATACCAGGTTATTGAATCTTCCCTTTAGAAAAATCTTAAAATATCATCTGCTAAACATGTACTGCACCAGACTGATGAAGATATCCCAGTACTAGCAATAAACAAGCGCATACCATTCTCATTCTTTTTAAAAACCAGCACATACATACCTAGTAAGTATTCTGCTTCTTGTTAAACAATTTTGCCATCTTCACCTAGGAACAAAGCTAAACAAGTGAAGATCATTATTCCTAATGTTCTACTTCTTGTCCTTAAATTGAACTGTGTTTAAGATGGGTTCAAGATTGTGTTTCTCTCTCTTGGGTAAATAACGCCTTATCTGTTGCCGCAGTGGCAGCCACAGAGGCCAATTAGCAGACATGCTGACTGAATTATGCTCCTACCCCAGGAATGTGTTTCTAACTCTGAATGGAGGCACACTGGCAGGCTTACATGGGAAAACTCCTCGCTGCTGTTGATCTGGCCAGATCTCTGTAAGAACACATTGTTTTGTTTTCACAAGCCGTTCAACTGGAGTCTTTCAAAAAAAGAACCCCTCAAAAATCAATAAGAGACTGAATGCTTTTGCCCTCTTGAATGTTTTAATTGTTTGTCCCAACAACATTGTTGACT